>NC_140209.1:71530205-72017705 GCF_951802725.1 Rutilus rutilus
TAGATGTTTACTGTACATTAAGGCTGAAAGTTTGTACCAAACGCAAGAGGGCAGCAGAGCATCACTTACTCACATCGCTGACACAATAAAACACCTCGGAACTACATCCACAAAACTCAGATTGGTTTCAAATATACAGTACCGACCAGAAATTTGGAAGCATTACTATTATTAATGTATTTGAAAAAAATGTCTTATGCTCATCAATGCTGCATTTATTTGATCAAGAGTACAGAAAAAACAGTAATATTGTGAAATATTATTACAATTTAAAATACTGGTTTTCTATTTTAATATACTTTAAAATATAATTTATTCCTGTGATCAAAGCTGAATTTTCAGCATCATGATCCTTCAGAAATTATTCTAATATGCGGATTTATTGTCAATGTTGGAAAAAAATTGTGCTGCTTAATATTTGTTTATAACCTGTGATACTTTTCTCAGGATTCACTGATGAATAAAAAGTTAAAAAGAACAGCATTTATTTAAAACAGAAATCTTTTCTAAAAACAGCCTACCGTTCAAAGTTTTGTGAAAAAAATGAATACCTTTATCCAGCAAAGATGTGTAACATCGATAAAAAGTTATAGAAATCTTTTTTTAACAATTTTAATCTTTACTATTTTAAATAAATGCTGTTCTTTTGAACTTTTTATTCATCAGTGAATTCTGAGAAAAGTATCACAGGTTATAACAAATTTTTTAGGCAGGTGTTTTTTTCAACATTGATAATAAATCATCATATTATATATATATATATATATAGAGAGAGAGAGAGAGAGAGAGAGAGAGAGAGAGAGAGAGAGAGATTAAATACTCTTAATAACAGTACCAATAAAAGATCAAACACATGCATATAAATTAATTCCTGTTTTACACTCTGAGAATCTTTAAAAGTGTATCATTGTATAATTTTGCTGAAATGTATGCTGGCATACTAATATTAATGATAAACCTGTTCAGGCTATATGTTGTCAGTGTGGTCAGAGCTGGTTGAGCTGGATGAGGTGGAGGCCGGTGTGTGTGTGTGTGTTCCTCCGTCGACAACGACCCCGGCTCCTCCGAGAGCAGATCTGCTCACTCCTGCTGTGATCCTCACGCTGAGGGACGGAGAGAACACTAGATCCGATCATCAGATCAGTCCTGCTCCTGGAGGAACACGGGCAGCTCAGATCAAACACTCCTGAAGAAACACTGAAGATCTGCTGGAGAGAAGCTGACTGACACTCTGCAGTACATCTCACATGAAGATGATCCTCAGAGGCGCTTACATATTCTGCTTTTTGCCAGGGAAACAATCTGCTTTTAGTAAAAAATAGGACATGTAAAAAAAAAAAAAAAAAAAAGAAAGAAATGCAATGAGGCGTTAATTTACACAAAACTGCATTTGAATGATTGTTATAAAACCCAATTGGTGATTAGTGTGTTAACTATAAAAGATTTTGTGGATTCTTGTCTATTTTATTTATGATGTAAAAAAAAAGACATCTATCTATCTATCTATCTATCTATCTATCTATCTATCTATCTATCTATCTATCTATCTATCTATCTATCTATCTATCTATCTATCTGTTAGTCCGTCTGTCTCTTAAAGGTTTAGTTTTTATGATTTACTCACCCTCAAGTCATCCTAGGCATTCAATGACATTCTTCTTTCCGAGAAATACAATCGGAGTTATATTAAAAAATATCCTGGCTCTTCCAAGCTTTATAAAGGCAGTGAATGACCGTTTCAGTTTTAAAGTCCATAAAAGTGCATCCATCCATCATAAAAGTGTATCTATCCATCATAAAAGTGCATATATCAATCATAAGTGCATCCATCCATCCATCATAAAAGTGCATATCCATCATAAGTGCATCCATCCATCATAAAAGAGCATATATCCATCATAAAAGTGCATATATCCATCATAAGTGCATCCATCTATCATAAAATTGCATATATCCATCATAAGTGCATCCATCCATCATAAAAGTGCATATATCCATCATAAGTGCATCCATCCATTATAAAAGTGCATCCATCCATCATAAAAATGCATCTATCCATCATAAAAGTGCATCTATCATCATAAAAGTGCATCCATCCATCATAAAAGTGCATATATCCATCATAAAAATGCATCTATCCATCATAAAAGTGCATCCATCCATCATAAAAGTGCATCCATCCATCATAAAAATGCATCTATCCATCATAAAAGTGCATCTATCCATCATAAAAGTGCATTCATCCATCCATCCATCATAAAAGTCCATCCATCCATCATAAAAGTGCATATATCCATCATAAGTGCATCCATCCATTATAAAAGTGCATCCATCCATCATAAAAATGCATCTATCCATCATAAAAGTGCATCTATCATCATAAAAGTGCATCCATCCATCATAAAAATGCATCTATCCATCATAAAAGTGCATCTATCATCATAAATGTGCATCCATCCATCATAAAAGTGCATATATCCATCATAAAAATGCATCTATCCATCATAAAAGTGCATCTATCATCATAAATGTGCATCCATCCATGATAAAAGTGCATATATCCATCATAAAAATGCATCTATCCATCATAAAAGTGCATCTATCCATCATAAAAGTGCATCCATCCATCATAAAAGTGCATCTATCCATCATAAAAATGCATCTATCCATCATAAAAGTGCATCCATCCATCCATCATAAAAGTCCATCCATCCATCATAAATGTGCATATATCCATCATAAGTGCATCCATCCATCATAAAAATGCATGCAAAAAGATGCACTTTTCATGGATAGATGCACTTTTATGATGGATAGACGCACTTTGATGGACTTCAAAACAGAAACGGCCATTCACTGCCATTATAAAGCTTGGAAGAGCCAGGATATTTTTTAATATAACTCCAATTGTATTCGTCGGAAAGAAGAATGTCATATACACCAAGGATGGATTGAGGGCGAGTAAATCATGGGTTAAATTTAATTTTTGGGTGAACTATCCCTTAAATACTCATCTGGTAATCACAGTCATGGAAAGGTGTTTTTTTTTTTTTTTTTTTTTAAACAGTTGATCAGTTACATTTCTCTGAATTCAGCAGGAAGCACACAGTCACTGGTTGTTGAATGGTTTTATTCCATATATATATATTGTTTTTGGGGGAAATGTTCTAAACATAGACATGCTGCATCACTGAACAGCTCCAGATGATCGAGTCTGAGGGAGATATGTGAATAATACAGAAACAAGGGAAATTCAGTAGTATGGAAGATTCAGGGAACAGATATGTGCATATCTCACTACTGTTAATTTAATGAACACAGGTGACCTCAAAAAAAAAAAAAAAAAAAACCCTCATCTCATTATATCAAGCTGGCATTGCCTTGCTCATTATTTTCAGTCATGTGGAAATACACAGATTATTTTATGACTGTCATGTAAACCCTGACAAACACGTCATGTGTGCATATTATTACACACACACATAAACAGGAGCTTGACAAAACAACATAAACAACAGATATATTAATATAAAGAGCCTAATAAGTAACGGGACCCTTTCCCTTCAGTCATTCTGAACAGTGTAGAGGGGAAACTACACCTTAAAAACACACACACACAAATGTTTCATCAACACATTACAAGTGAGATTCTCATTGATAACCTTCAAATGTCTGTGCCATTAAACTGTACGTTATTATTCAGGTAGGTAAACACATTTAACGTATTCAACAATATTCTCTTCATGTGTTGCTCCAACCATGACAGTAGTTGGCCTAAAAGAAAAAACAAAGTGACCGTACAAGGAGGAAGTTCATGCTAACGTGTGCTATAGCATCCCTGTTCTGAGAATGCAACATGTAAAGTACTTGTCCTGTGTTACGAACTGCTCCCTCACACGTCAAATGGAACAACTGTGTGTGTGTGTGTGTGTGTTCACATAGTTGCATGGAGTATCTTTGAGCAATGTATTGATCTACTGCTTTGACCTTCTGTAAATGGATGTTAGATACTGGGGATGAGATGTCATGACAGCTATTTGATTTGATCCTGATGTTCATGAAACCACAGGCCAACTGTCCCAGTTTCACTATGGTTCGCATTTTCCATTGAGACTTTTGACAATAAATCTCTTTCTGCAACGGATAAGCTTGTAAACGTCCACCAATGGATTGATTCGCTACTTTGAAATGTAGAGACAACTAGTAAATCACATTAATGGGGTCATGACAATTAATTAAAATTTCGATTTTTTGACATATAAATGTTAATTGTTCTATAAAACATACAAGCAAACTACGTTTCAGAAGTAAAACAACACAATCCATGGACCATGTATGGCACCAAGTGATGAGACAGCAGGATGAACATTATTCATACAAACTATAATGTCTATGTAAACGGGCTATATTGATGGCTTTGACCGTGGGTTATACATAGACACGCACACATACATTAATATCACGGGTGGTGTGTGTACCGCAGTTTGAGAACTACTGGCTAGAAGTATTTATGAGTGCGCTAATGCTAATGTTGTTTGTAATGTTGTTTGTAATGTGTATCTATCTCAGTTTAAGACGATACAGCCATGGCCAAAAGTACTGGCCGTGTGTTTCACAAAGTTCGCTGCTTCAGTTGTTGTGGTGTTGATTCACATTGTTTTTAGAGTGATCAGATGCATTTTAAATAATTGCAAAACGCTTACATTTTTTGGCCCTGGCACAAAGTGACCAGCTAACATAATTTCACTAATCATATCATCAGCACATGGGTCGGTGTGAACAAGTGCTAGTCATGTGAAATCACTCTATCATTCTGACTGGATTATAAGAGCAGACCAATTGCGATAAAAGGAGGGAAGAAGTGCTTCCAGTCATTGTGTTCTTGTGTTAACAGTAGTTAAAGACATGCAGTTATCAACACTTTGCACCGAAATGGCCTCACATGCAAGGAAATCGCTGCAAAGAAAAGTCAACCTCTTCAAACTACTTCAGTTCCCCAACCCCAACTTTCATGCCTGTGAACTGTTCGACTCCATCAAGCATTGGCTGAGCCAATTTTCTCAAGATACAGTGAGGAAGTCATAGTCGATTCTGCTTCAGATTTGCCTTCACTTAACATGAAGTAATAAAAGAGCACTGGCAAGGGGAAAATAGCGTTAGCCTTTTGGTTTTTGGTTTAAAATATCTACTGTATGTAAACATTTAAACGAGTAAGTATTATTGGCTGCTAGGGCTGGGTGATATGATGAAATATGATTGAACTTTTTCTATATTGTTTCTATTTCGCGGTATTCAAATATATCCGTGCAGCTTTTAGTGGGCGAGGTATTGACAGTGCATTATATTGAGAAAGGGAACTCAAATGTTGTATTTGCACGTTGACAGGCGCTCAGAGACGGAGGGGAACAGTATCAGACTTATTCTTAACGTAAGAATAACTTGATTGTGTTGAGGCTTCCGGTCTCATCCGCTTCCAAAAACTGTCCGTTATGCTACTTGATATTTGCGAACTGACATTTGTTATCATATCTCCGATCATATCTCATATCTCAGATCTCCCTAGGGAACATCACTATGGTTACTTGCAGATTTGGCATGTAACTTCGAAGCAGAATTCCCCATCGAATTTGCTCATTAAAAGCTGCACCGTTGTCTTTATTCACCCACATGAGCATTTTAGTTTCACTATCTGATCAATTTGACAACATTTTTTTAAGTCTGAGTGACAGGCATAAAGGATGATCAGACAGAATGCACTTTTGCTCTTAAAAACAGGAGACGCGTATAATAGTATCCAACGGCAGAGCCACAGTGCTGATGAATAGAAAAGAAGGCTGGGTCTCGAGCGCGACACGTTGAAAAAGCTGCGGGACGTGGCTCAAGATGTCCACCTAGCGCACATTTACATAATAAAACTATTAAAAAGCTTACTGTCAACAGTGCTGAGTCATCAAGTCATCTCCATAAAAACTTTATGATTGGCCCAAAGCAGACTTCTTACATCAGCGCGTCAACTCCATACACGATCATACCGGTAATCTTCATTCTGCATTCACACAGAGCACAATACCAGTAATTTCCTGCTAATGTTACAACTTCCATTACAGGTAAATTACCAGAACCAATTGACCGGTATTTTTGAAAAGGTCCTGTTCACACATGGGGCCCTATCTTGCACCCAGCGCAATTGACTTTGTACACCGACGCATGTATCATTCCTATCTTGCACCCAGCGCAATTGACTTTGTACACCGACGCATGTATCATTCCTATTTTGCACCCGACGCACAGCGGACTTTTCCCTCCACAGACGCACGTCGGTAAATTAGGGAATGAACTTGCGCTCCCGGGGGCGGTTCAGCAAAAAGAGGAGGCGTGTTCCGGCGCAAACGTTCCCTGATGCTATTTTGCAGTTTCAGAAAACAATTCCGCCACAGACCAGGAGAAACCTCTCCTGGTCTAAAGGCAGTGGCGCGTTCAGATGCTATTTTAAGGGCGCATGCTTGGCCATAATCAATGTAGCGTGTGCACAACGCGCATACACTTTGATTCTCTCATCTACACAGAAGCAGCAGTTTTCATTTTTGCAAATCATACGTTATTACAAGGAAAAATATTCCACATGAGGGAAATCATTGTTGTGTCCATGAAGATGTGAAAAAATAGGCATAAATCTAGCGAACACAATTACCCAAATTATTATACGCCTGTTTAACCGAAGCTAATTTGGGTGTGTTTCTCCATCCCCAATGTCACTTCTCTGTGTTTTATGGCCCTGACGAGAACGTCAGTCTCCTCGGCTGTGAACCGCTCCTGGCGTGCGCCTGGCAAATCCGCCGTTATAATAGCAAACCGCCACGGAACAAGCACGCCTGCTCTTAAAGGGAATGTGAGATGTCGCTCTGATTGGTTTATTTCACGTTACGCCCAAACCACACCTATGAATAATGAAGCTACTTCAGACCAACCCATTTTAGATTTGTGTCGGGCGCAAGACTCATTTATCCCGCCGGTATAATAGCAACAGCGCCCGAGATCCGCCCACAAAGTTACTTGCGTTTCGCGTTTGATACTTGCGTTTCATATCGTTAAAATAGGGCCCATGATCTCTAACCGGTAATTTAGCAGTAAAGACTGTATGTGGGAAAGGGGCTAGTGACACATCAAAAGTTTGGTGTTTAATTTGGCAAAGCGTTGCAGAGTTACAGCATCAGAATCAGCTTAGCACCATGCCATCAAATTCATTGATGTGTTCAAAATTAAATGCGAAAAAGTTTTTTTTTAACCAATTTTATGATTTTTGGGCAAACCGTTCAGATATCTCCTGACTAGTTGGTGGCGCTGTAGCGAAACGCTGCATGTAGCCTCAGGTCATGCTTGTGATGACATGTACCAAAACTCGTCTCAATACGCTAAAGTGTTGAGGAGATATAGCCTCGCATCCAATTTGGCTATATCTCTTCATCGAATTCGTCCGCGCGTTAGTCGAAAACGGTTGGGTTTATCAAAAAGCTTTTAATAACTTTTTGCCAACACAGTCTGAAGATGATCTGAGCCAATTTTTGTGAAAATCGGAAGGCAAAATGCCAATCGAATCGACTTGAGCCACGGAATCAGAGGAAAAAGGAATCTTGTTTTTAGCCATTCAAAAGTTATTAACATAAATGTAAGTGAAACTTTGGACAGTTGGTGGCGCTAGATAGACTGAGTTAGCGACTCTAAAATTGCTGTGGTTAATGTTCAGACTCTCCTCTATCAGTGTGCCAAATTTCATAACTTTTTACCATGCGGTTCAATGGCGAGCCATTGACTTAAGAGCGGAAGAAGAAGAAGAAGAAAACTAAAGATACAATAGGTTTCCCTTGGTGGTCTGCCCCTAATAATAACAGCTTCCTCAGTTTCACAAGCTCAGCTGTGCAGCTGTGAACCACACCTGAATTCACTTTAAGAGGTTTACATAGACTCCAGCAATTGATGATGTGTAATCTACATCTTTGCATTCTCAGAGTATAACTTTTATTAACCGCAACATATTATTTGGCTGTTGCACCTTGTATAACAAGGGGAGGAGGGTGAAACTGAACTTCGAGTTGGACCAAGCAATCAACCAAATGTTCACATTTGGTTTTGTGAAAACAGCCTAATACTGAATATCATATATCAGTTTATGTGATGTGCTATAGGACTCTGCATGCATAACTATAAAACAAATCATAGTTATTCTCTACAGCTCAGTGTCCCTTTTAGAAGGTTACATCACAGTCTAAGCAGCAAACAACAACAACACAAAACACTTTCATTTGAAAAGAACACAACTGGTTAACAACATTATCACTCTCATTTGAAAAGAAAACCATCTGAAAAATGAACTGACCACACCCTCTTACCACAGTTCTCTGATCTCCATTACTCTAGTCATTAAATACTTGCAGTTGTCACTCTTTTCAGTGTCTTAAAGGGATAGTTCACCCAAAAATGAAAATTCCATCATCATTTACTCACTCTCACGTAATTTCAAACCCGGAAGACTTTCGTTCATCTTTGGAACATGAACGGAGATCTTTTAGTCCACATGTTCTGAAGAGTCTTTATCGCTTTATATGATGAACAGATTTAATTTAGGCTGAAATCGTTTTCATTCTCAGATTTCATTAAAAATATCTTAATGTGCGTTTCGAAGATGAATGAAAGTCATACGGGTTTGGAACAACATGAGGGTGAGTAATTGATGACATTTTTTGAGTTACTACTCCCAAAACTATATTAACACAACTATATTAGTCCTAACTTCCTTCCTTTGCTCTGTCATCTCAACTTAGTTATTCCCGCTGGTATCTGTCCAGCAGTAGTAGGTATCTGAAGGTTAATCGTATAATTGTGTAAAACAGCAAAGAGATCAAAACATTTGAAGTAGTACGCAACTCCAGTGGCAAATGCAAGAACCTTGATAATTAAAAATACAACCCATTTACAACAAGGTGTTGCTAAGATTTCATATAGAATTGAGTGAGATTTGATCTCATTAGTTCACAGAAGAAAGCTTTAGATTTGTCACAGCATGTTGCTTCAGTGCTTCCACTCATTCATACACAGACAACTCGCATTAGAAAAAAACTACTTTGACCAGAGAGACCAAAGCACTGTATCCTGTTATCATAGAATAAGATGTCCAACTTTTACTGCAGTAGAGAAAGACCTGTAACATACAGAGCCCGATATGACTTCAGTGTGAATCTGAAGCCAAAGCAAAATACATAATCATTTGAGATAATGCTGCTTTTAAAATACTGTTGGAATTAAAAGCCGTTAATGCTTTTAATAGAGAAACTGCATGAATATTTTTCCAAGTACACCAACTCAAAATAACCACAACTATTGATAATGCAAAGAGTTGTCCTGTTTTTGTTGTCTCTAACTGTAGTCTGTATTCACTTCAGAGGTTTTTCTTACAGTTCAGGAGCTTGCACCACTTTTCCATTCACCCTTTTCCCAGTCTCCTTTTTTACCAAAGCTGTCTTCCTGTGTAAGTGGGAGGGGCGGATGGAACCTGTGAAAAAAAAAGAAAAAAAATTAGCCATTAAGAAGAAGGCATATTTACAGTCAAGACATTTACTGTGGTGTTTCATAGGTGGGAAAAAGACCTCTCAAGCGCATTAGACAGAACACACAATCTGTCAGCACCTGACATGACTCCAATCCCTCTGGTGTGGATTTTCTCCTCTTGGAATGCCTTTTATGAAATTGTGTTCACAAGATAATAAATCTTGTTTAGATGGAGTGGTAAGATGTTTTGTTTTCTAGGTTGTTCTAGCCTTTTTGAGTCTTGCTATAGGGACTTCTGTCTTTCTATGCTTTTATCCTTTTTCCCAAAATGGTCTTACTACTCATCTTTGTATTAAGAACATTTGAATTCCTCATTTTGTTGAAATGACTAAAATTGTGTTGTTCTGGGATTTACATACTTCCCAGTATTTCCACAGAGGATCTCATTGTGATCTCAGCAAGAGCATGCCGACTCTTCTGACAGATCCTACACACTGGCCATCTGGTCTCTGCTTTGTCATTTCTCTGTTTATTCAGGTGCTGAGAATCAGAGAGTTAGCTTCATAAATGTCTGTCTGCTGAATGACTCATGCTCCTTAGAACCTTAGTGAATGCAAGGTTGCTAAACAACAAACCTTTTATTTTGAAATGACTTCAAGTTTCGCCCCAGAACATGCTTTCTTCAGATCTCCTAAGATATCTGAATATGGTGGTGAAGTAGCCAAGTCACTGTGATAATGCCAAGTAAGATGTGTTCTTTGATAAAAAAAAAAAAAAAAAGAACAAAAAGAAAGAAGTTTGGTCCTGGATCAACATTCCTGTCAAAGAAACAGTCTAAACCTGAATGCTACACATAACCGAAACCCTAACCTACCAATCAATTCAGAGAAATTATAGGTTGATATGAATGGTGTACATACCCCTAACCCAAGCCAAATCCAAATATTCACATTTCACTGATTTGTTCGTAGGGATGTTGTTCAGGACCTACAAGGATATTGATCCAGGAACATGTCCTGTTTGGTTAAATCCTATTCACCCGAGGAGTAATAGCTATTCACCGGCTATTAGTAGAAACTGTTTTAAACGTAGAAATTCTGCCAAAGGGCCTGAATGAATGTAACTTGTAGAGCCTGTCTTGCCATATTATCAACACAAGGAAGAGACAAGTGTAATAAAAGGAATTAACTAAAGTTAACTTAAAGCTAACTAAGTAACAAAACTGTTGTTTCTCTGAAACTAAAAAAGTGAAGAACCTTCTTCTAAATTCAACAAATAAACTATGATTTTTTTGTTTATTATTTTTTAACAGACGTCAATTATTCAACATCTAATGCAAATTATAAAATCATATACTAAATTATAAATCATATACTAATGACCTCTGGAATGAGGTTTGGCTAAGTGATATTTATGTTCTAGATACAGTAGTAAAGTGATGAGTCCGAGGATGGCAACTGTTGCGCTGAGCTGCACTGCAGTGGGAGAAAAGAGTGAGCACCAGGAGTTCCAGATTAGATGAGTTCCAGACAAGATGAGTTCCAGACTAAATGAGTGCCAGACTAAATGAGTTCCAGGCTAGATGAGTTCCAGACAAGGTGAGTTCCAGACAAGGTGAGTTCCAGATTAGATGAGTTCCAGACAAGGTGAGTTCCAGACTAGATGAGTTCCAGACAGGATGAGTTCCAGACTCGATGAGTTCTAGACTCGATGAGTTCCAGACAAGTTGAGTTCCGGACTAGATGAGTTCCAGACAAGGTGAGTTCCAGACAAGGTGAATTCCAGACGAGATGAGTTCCACACAAGGTGAGTTCCAGACTAGATGAGTTCCAGACAGGATGAGTTCCAGACGAGATGAGTTCCAGACAAGGTGAGTTCCAGACTAGTTGAGTTCCAGACAGGATGAGTTCCAGACAGGATGAGTTCCAGACTAGATAAGTTCCAGACAAGGTGAGTTCCAGACTGGATGAGTTCCAGATGAGATGAGTTCCAGATGAGATGAGTTCCAGACAAGGTGAGTTCCAGACTGGATGAGTTCCAGATGAGATGAGTTCCAGACTAGATGAGTTCCAGACAAGATGAGTTCCAGACAAGGTGAGTTCCAGATTAGAGGAGTTCCAGACTGGATGAGTTCCAGACTAGATGAGTTCCAGATAAGATGGGTTCCAGACAAGGTCAGTTCCAGACAAGATGAGTTCCAGACAAGATGAGTTCCAGACAAGGTGAATTCCAGACGAGATGAGTTCCAGACAAGGTGAGTTCCAGACTAGATGAGTTCCAGACGAGATGAGTTCCAGACAAGGTGAGTTCCAGACTAGTTGAGTTCCAGACAGGATGAGTTCCAGACTGGATGAGTTCCAGACTAGATGAGTTCCAGATGAGATGAGTTCCAGACGAGGTGAGTTCCAGACTGGATGAGTTCCAGATGAGATGAGTTCCAGATGATATGAGTTCCAGACTAGATGAGTTCCAGACAAGGTGAGTTCCAGACAAGGTGAGTTCCAGACTGGATGAGTTCCAGACTAGATGAGTTCCAGATAAGATAGGTTCCAGACAAGGTCAGTTCCAGACTAGATGAGTTCCAGACAAAATAAGTTCCAGACAAGATGAGTTCCAGACTAGTTGAGTTCCAGACCGGATGAGTTCCAGACCAGATGAGTTCCAGACCAGATGAGTTCCAGACCAGATGAGTTCCAGACAAGACGAGTTCCAGACAAGATGACTTCCAGACTGGATGACTTCCAGACTGGATGAGTTTCAGACTGGATGAGTTCCAGACTAGTTGAGTTCCAGACTAGATGAGTTCCAGACTAGATGAGTTCCAGACAAGACGAGTTCCAGACAAGATGACTTCCAAACTGGATGAGTTCCAGACTAGTTGAGTTCCAGACTGGATGAGTTCCAGACTAGATGAGTTCCAGACTGGATGAGTTCCAGACTAGATGAATTCCAGACTAGATATCTGGAATCATACAGATAAAGGTTTCTTGGAAGTGAAAGTTCTGAAGTCTGTGCAGAAGGTCCAGACAATCTGAATTTCGTAGATAGAGGACCCTTGAAGAGAAGGTTTGCTTAAGGGTGCAACATACGTTTGTCGTTCTTGCTGTTTTCAAACTCCACAAACTTCCTTAGTTTCAGGACTTGGAACTCTTGCCTGTTTTTTATTTTTGTTTCAGTTAGCTTCTTTTTTCAGAATTCTCCTTTTGTCTCAGAGGCCTCGTTTGCAGTGTGCAGGTCTTGATGCCCAATTCTGATTTGTTGCCTATTTCCGTTTTTTTTTTTACCGTCCGTTTACACGTTCTTGCAATTGTGACACATATCCGATTCATGTGTTTACACTTGCCATACTATCTGAAACATTGCGCATGCTTAAAGGGTTAAATTATCTTGCACAGATGGATGAACGCAAAATATGATTGATGCTAGTTCTGCAATATATGCGAAGTTCGCCAAACATCACCATGATTATGAGGCGGAGAAGGCGAAAAGTGCCATCATTGCAGCATGTGCATATGCATCAGTTATTGTGTGCGAGAGAGATCTCAGGACTGGTGGGAGCATATTGTGGCGGGCTTTAACGAGAAGCAGTGGGTCCGAAATTTTAGCCAACCTTTGATATGTTGTGTCAACGTTTGTCCACATTCCTCTCCTACGACGACACAACGTTTCGTCGGGCCATGAAGAAGCGCGTCAGGGTTTCTCTCGTCATTAAACCGTGGAGACGTTGCCTAATGCCTCAGTAAATCCGATCTGCCTGTTTACATGACAGTCGCATTGGCAAATATCTGATTTATATCTGATTTATTTCCACATATGAATGAGGCCTGAAACCGATCTTGAAATATCCGAATGCATGCATTTTTTTCCTGTTTACACTGTCATAGAACACATCCGATCTGTGTCACACATGAGCAAAAAAATCGGAATTTGTGTCACATTTCACTGACAGTGTAAACGAGAAGAGAACCTTTTAATCCTTACTGAGCAGGTGGTTAATTAAAACTCATAATTAAACACAAGGGAGAGAGCAAAGTAGTTCCTTTGTCTGGTGTTCTCTGTATCTGAAGTTTCCCAGTTTCTCACCATTCTTCTTCTTTGTTGAGTTTGTGTGTGCCAAAACAAGAGTATGTAAAGTCCCAAACTTTTCTTCTCCATAATCCCTAGTAGAAAAGACAGGTGTAAAGACAGCTACATCTATGTTCGCAGTCCTGTCTCAGTCCATAAAAAGAATGTGACGCACTACTTTAACCCTTCCCATGCCACTAGTCTTCAGAAAGCCACCACTGAGACTGTTAAGCAGTGCCCAATACATTGTAACCCTCATACTTTCGAGCAGGTCCGGAGTAGCCATCGAGAGAGTTGGGAGAATTCCCAGTGGGCCACTCATAAATTGGGCCGGTAGTAACACTTCAATATAAAGGCAGTTTCATACGGGAGACGGGAAGTGCAAGTCTCTAGTTCATTTTCAATGAGAGACACACAAAAAGTGGCAAATCACAGGCAGTTCAAATGGTGCTCGTACACCCGAAATCCCAACGCTTGCACATGTACAGCTCTTCTTAGCGGTTATACATATTATTATTTGGCATATGTAAATATTACGCAAGCAGTAAGGCGAGATTCATGACTTCTTCCACCCCCTCCCTTTTCTCTCTATACACAAGAAAAATACATGGAAAATATTTTGAACAATCTGTCCATGTTTTTTTTTAATTAAAAAAGTAAATGTGATTTTTTTTTTTTGTGAGGCATTCAATCCTCCCTTCCAAATAATTAAAAGCCATCAAGACAATATCAAGGTTTTAATGCAGTGGTGTAAATTATATAGATGAGCATAGTAGAATACAGGAATACAGGTGATGTCAGGAACTCATCTTGTCTGAAACTCCTGGTGCTCCTGGATTCCCCAGCACTTCATGTTCAATGCTGTTGAAATGGAATCCAACTTTTATTTTCCCACTGCAGTGCGGCCAAGCGCAACAGTTGCCATCCTCAGACTCATCACGTGGTACTTTACAAGGCTCCTTGATCGATTGCTCCTGTCTACCTTGCTGCTGAGTGGTTTGCGTCTGTAAGCTCTGTATAGCTTTCTGTTTTGAATCTCTATTTACTATCATTCCTTGTTGTTTATATTGCTAAATATAACTTACTCATCACCATATCAGATATTATCTAATATTGCCTATCACATTAATCTGACATCGCTAGCTTTTAACTAAATAGTCATGGCTAGCACAACGCGCTAGAATTTCGCTAGCCTATTAACCTGCTATCCGTGCTTGCCAACTTTTCCACTCGTGCCTTTTATAAGTCCATCAAACGACTGTGGTGAGTTGGATCAGTCAACAAACACGATGAGTAATGTCATCTCCTGTTAATTTTCACTTGCACTTCATGTCGCATGTATAGTATAGTCTTTTCTGTCGGCGACGAATGCTTAAAGGAAGAATTGTCTAAACTTGTTAAATCATCTCGACAACATGTATGTTAGACCCTATACCGACTAAGCTACTGAAAGAGATGCTTCCAGAGGTCATAGATCCTCTTCTTAATATTAATTCATCTTTGTCATTAGGGTACGTACCAAAAACTTTTAAGCTGGCTATGATTTAACCATTCGTGAAAAAAACGCAACTTGATCATACAGAATTAGTCAATTACAGGCCGATCTCGAATCTACCTTTTCTGTCAAAGATACTAGAAAAAGCAGTATCCTCACAACTGTGTTCCTTTTTAGAAAGAAATGGTATCTGCGAGGATTTCCAGTCAGGATTTAGACCGTATCATAGCACTGAGACAGCTCTCATTAGAGTCACAAATTATTTGCTCTTATCATCCGATCGTGGTTATATCTCGCTATTAGTGTTACTCGATCTTAGTGCTGTATTTGACACCATTGACCACAACATTCTTTTGAATAGATTCGAAAATGATGTTGGCATTAGTGGAATTGCATTAGCATGGTTTAAATCATACTTATCTGACCGCTATCAGTTTGTAGTAGTAAACGAAGAGATATGATATCGATCACAAGTTCAGTATGGAGTACCACAAGGCACAGTGCTAGGACCATTGCTGTTCACTCTGTAAATGCTACCCTTGGGAGATATCATTAGGACGCATGGCATTAGTTTTCATTGTTATGCTGATGATACTCAGCTGTATATTTCTTCACGCCCTGACGAAACTTACCAACTTACCAATGTCTTACCAAAAAAAACCCCAAAAACCCCAGAGATTCTAATTATTGAACTAAAAACCTCTGTCTAACACTTGATGGATGTTCTGTCAAGTCTTCATTGTCAGTTAGGAACCTGGGAGTGCCATGTTTCTAGTATCTGTAAAACCGCTTTCTCCATCTTAAAAACATAATTATGTCATATGCTTTCAACGACAAATGTGGAAAGGTTAGTTCATGCGTTCATGACCTCAAGGCTAGATTATTGAAATGCTCTTATGGGTGGTTGCCCTACATGCATAATAAACAAACTACATTCAAGCTATTGAAGGCATGAAGAATTTTTTTCAAGGAAAACATTTTTAAATATGTAATTTTGGTGATCAAAGGTGAGTTAAGGGATAAAATGATTGACTACAGGGGGACTTTAAAGTAAAATAGTGTTAAACAAAAAAATTATTCAAAAGTTAAGTGAAAATATTAACAATAATTACCTAATTACAAAACATTACACACACACACACACACACACACACACACACACACAGAGTAAATGAAGAGGTGTCATATCGATGACAAGTTAAGTATGGAGTACCACAAGGCTCAGGTCTAGGACCGTTGCTGTTCACTCTGTAAATGCTACCCTTAGGAAGCATGACATTAGTTTTCACTGTTATGCTGATGATACTCAGCTCTATATTTCTTCACGCCCTGACGAAACCAATCAATTAAAAAAATGTACGGAATGCATAGCTGATATAAAAAATTTGACGACTACTAATTTCCTACAAATTCATTCTGAAAAAAAAAAACTGATTTTAATTATTGAACCAAAAACCTCCGCACGTTTTTTCTTATTTGGGAATTGTTTAGCGACATTTTCTTTAAAAATAATGGCTACTGTTTATTAAAAATTTAATTACAAAAAGGGATCAATCTTCATGTGCAAAGTATAGTGTAAAGTAAATGCTGTCTCTGACAGGGCCTGTCTCAAGCTCGAGTCAGTCAAAAGCTTGTCTCACACTTGTCAGATGTAGTAAGGAATTTGGGAATAAGGTTTCTCCAGGACTATTTACAAAACATATAAAGTGAAATACTCACTGCTCCTCCGTTTAGGATCATGGTCATCTCAGTCGGTTGGTAGACGTTACTTCTGAAAGGCGCGCTGGGTCTGGCCCCTGTGTTGCCATTATGATGACTGCCACTCCTCAACCCTACAAAAGTAAAGGATGGATGTTAGGATCTATAAAATATATGAATATATTAGATATTATTATATATTAAAATATAATAAGTGTTCTATTAATCTTTGTGCCTAGTTATACCTGCAGTATTTTCATCAAACGCATATCCCTGGTTCTCCACAAACTGCCTGTGTGAAAGTGGGATGTCCTCATCAAGGCTGGCCTCTCTCATGCGTGAGGAATTCTGGGACGTGTCGAAATAGTCTGGAGCAGAAGGCTGAGCTGGTCCTCGAAGACATGCATGGGCTTCAGGAGCAGCGTGACACAGCAACAACAGCCAACCCTGAGCTACCAGCGCTACAGCTAATGCCGGATCATCCCAGTCTGGAGACTTCCCAAGCACTGTGTTTCCATACACGTAGAAACCAACCCAAGCCACCCACAAGAGAATGGACAGCAAGCAGGAGACCAGAAGCCATACAACATTACAGTGCCACGGTCGTGCCTTCCCACACAGCGCTAATGTTGCGGTTAACAGGGCTGCTAGCAGGAGCGCTAGCACATATGCGCACGCAAGCGCAAAGTCCAGAGGCTGATACTGGCAAGCCGGGTTACCCTCCCGAATCACGGTTAGCAGGAGCCACTCTGCAGCGATAATACCCTGCACTGCCGTCAACCCTAATGCTAGTCCAACGAGGGCACAGCCGCCTGGGCTACGAGACTCGCGAGCTAGCCTGCGCAGCCTGACGCCCTGTGCCAACATGCAGGCAAAGCACAGAGAGAAGAACACCCCCCAGAGGGCACGGCGCACCAAACAAATGCTCTCGTTGTGCTCAATAAGGTACGCAAAGCTAAGCCCGAACAGCCCGATGATGCCGATCAGCAGGAGGAGAACGGGGCCGATGCCACTCCGCTTCGGGGCCTCGGTCACTGAGTGCAGGCGACACAGTAACACCAACAGCAGTAAAACAGCAGCGAACACACCGGCCGCCGCCACCACCTCCACCACTACGCCCCACACAGCATCCAGGTCGCACAGGAGAGTGTAGGGGCGCTGGAGACCAAACCCACAGCCAAACGGGACCGTCGGGTTCTCGTCCTGAGAACAACTCACATCCAGCCCGGTGAGCAGCAGGAACAGCACAGGGGAAAATGGCATCTGAGGAAGAGAGAGAGAAAATGAGAATGACAGAGCAATTCTTTGTCCAATTTGTGTTTTTAAAACATGGCCTGACACCTTTCTTGGACACCTAAATCCCACTTCAAGTGTGGACGTGTTTGGTGTTATTCTCTACAAACGCAATATGGAGAAACTGAGCATCATATGATACAATGTCATCTATACGATGTTGTAATTAGGATTTTGAGAAGACGACGATGTGCTGCAAGACGGTTCCGGCAGAGAGAACATGCTTTTAAACCATTTAAGCGCGATAAGAAAAAAGAGAACGCTCTGTCTGTGAATGTCCTGATGCACACACGATGCGCAGAAAGACGCGCAACAGTATCATGTGCACAGACAGCGCGCCATAATTCTCTTTCTCTTTCGTGCTTGAACGAACAATAACACACACCATTATGCCAAAATGTCCGTTTTGTTAAGTATCCTCATAAGAGCAGTCAAATAAAGTCTTAAAGGCACAGTGCTTTCTGCAATTGGGTCGGTTCATGTTCACACCGTAAATTAACCGTACCAGAGTTCGTTTGGAACCGTACCGAAACCACCTCTGCACCATTAAGTGCAAACACTTAATATGGGTTTGGTTAAGGGATAAAAAAAGTACCCCATGTGTAAAATGAAATACTCTGCTGTATCTTTAATTCTGTGGGCCTAATCTTCTGCCAGAGGTCCTGGACATCTTGTTCAGATACATGGCATCATGGATTCGACCAAATACCAACACATAAAAAAATCTGACAGCCTCTACTAGAACTCTTATAAAGGGCCATGTTTGGATCTTCCAACAGGATAGTGATCCAAAAACAAACATCAAAATCAAAACTAAAATGGGTCACTGAGCACAAAACCAAGCATCTGCAATAGCCATCCCCGTCCCTGACCTGAACCCTATAGAAGAGGAGTGGGCTGAACTGAAGAGAAGAAGCGCCAACATGGATCTGGGAATCTGAAGGAACTGGAGAGATTCTGTATGGAGGAATGGTCTCTGATCTCTTGTCAGGTGTTCTCCAAACTCATCAGGCATTATAGGAGAAGACTCAGAGCTGTTATCTTGGAAAAAGGAGGTTGTAAAAAGTATTTAATAAAAGGGGGCAAGTAATTGTTCCCAATGTGTTTTGGAGAAAAACATTTAATTCATAATGCGATTTTCCCCCCACTTTCAATTCTTTTACTTCAATAAAAGGTTAGATTTTTGCATTTTTTTAAAATAAAATATCAAAAGGATAAACTATGCATATTTATTTTTTACAGCCATCTTTGATCATATTTACCAAGGAGGCAAATAATTCTGACACCTGGTAGAGGCATTGTGTGCCATGGACACTGAAGGCCCTTTATTCTGGACGTAAACAAGATCAAGCCTCTGTTGCTATTAACTAAAACTGAACCGGTGGAGTCGGAGTTCACTGTAGCGCATACATTTTTCCTGAATGAACTTTCAAAAAAAGCCAGAGACAAGAAGTGAAACCCACATACTTTTGGTTTTGTCGGCACAGTAACGCCAGCGAAAAGCTCATCTTGTTCAACTATCATTTGAGAAGGTCCTGACAACTTCCAAGTTCCAGAAGGAAGAAGAGTGGATACCAGTAAGTGGTTTCACGATCGACCGGATCGCAGTGCCAGTGTTTAAGCTGACTCTGGTCCGACACCTTTGGGATAAACTGGAACTCACAAATGCTCTACTGGAGGAACGGGTAAAAAAATCCCACTGAAACACTCCAAAATCTTGTGGAAAGCTGAAGAGAGGAAGCAGTTATATTGGTGACCAACTGCCTATTAATGTCTATGTATTTAAGATTTCTTAAAAAGAGAAAACGCTTGACTTTCGCAAAGTGTCGAAGATGGAAGAAGCTTAATTTAACCACAGCAATGATTTGCTTTTCAAATTGTAAGTTGAAGTCATTGAAAAATCCTATTATTTTTACACAAGGAGTAAAATGAGAAGCAACTATGGAAACTTGTTTTGACCATAAAATAAAAAATTTTAAAAGACAATTGCGACTTTTTAGAAATTGAGTTGAGTTTTTTTCTCGCAATTGCAACTTTATATCATGCAATTCTGGCTGTAAACTAACAATTGTGAGAAAAAAAGTCAGAATTGTGAGATAAAAAGTCGCAATTACCTTTTTTTATTTTTATCCTGTGGCGGAAACAAGCTTCCATAGAAAAAAGATGCCAACGATCAAAAGTATTATGGCAGTCATTGGAACCAAACAAGATAACATCAGTTCTGTTTGAGCTAAACTTTTAATTCCTGTGGACCAGAAGAATCCTTATTATTACGTTGTAAAAAGAGATGAAAAGGTTTTGTGAGGTACACCACACAAAAGAGAAACTGGGGTAGATCACTGAAAACTTGTAAAAGTGCAGATTCTGTACTTGAAAGCCTGACTGAAACTTTTCAGAGATGCAGTTTGAACTCAAATGAGACTGAAACTGAACTAATACTATTTTCTCCAGGATTTTAGAGAGAAAGGGCAGCTTAGATATAGATTTAAAATTAGTTAGCATAAATGCTAATGTTCACCTGCAGTCCCGAGGCAGGAAGATAACAACACAAAAAGATAATATGACAATACACAACACAAAAGGATAAGACAACAGACAGTATCAAGCAAGAAACACATTAACGCATTCAGACAAATTACATTACATCAATAAAATTTGTCTAAATGAGGACATAACTAGGAACTTTTAAGAAACTGTTTAAGGTGCTTTTTAAATGTGCAATAAGTGGGACTTTCTCTAATGTTTGTTGTGAGGCTGTTCCAAAGGTGACCTCCTCTGATAGACAGAACAGTTTGTCCAAAGGTAGTTTTTCTGTGCGGGATCTCTAGGTCTCCTCTTAATGAGGCTCTGGTGCAAAAACCTCTGGTCAGACCTTGGTTTAATGCATGTAGAAAGTGGAGGTGAAAAACTTTACAAATGAACAGCTATTTTTAAAATGAATAAAAAATTTCACAATTGAGCATATTGTATTTTTTCAAAAATATTACACTGATGGCAGAGGCTTTTGATCAAATGTTTTTATAGATTTTTTTGAATAACATTTCTATGGGTTTTAAAATTGTATCTCCAGTGAGTGACCAGGTTGTGATGCAGTAATCTATATGTGAAAATATAATTGAATGTAGGAACATTTTAGCAGAAGTAATTGTCATTGATGGTCTGATTTGTTTAAAGTTATGTAAATTGAATTTGATTGTTCGCTGTGTTTTTTAAATGAGAGTGCTGGGTCCAGTACAACCCCGAGGTACTTGAACTCTTCTACAATGTCAAGCTCCACTCCCCCCAGGAACACACTGGACCGCTCCAGTTTTATGGATTTTTTTGTGAAAATCATAGCAACAGTTTTCTTTTTGTTCAATAATAGGCAGGATTTAAGGAGCCAATGCTGTATATTCTCCAGTGGTGATGTGAGGATGGATGATGCTTCCTGTGTGCTTTTAACTGCATCATCAGCATACATTTGGAAATTGACTTTTTGATAAACGTTTGGCAGATCATTTATATATACAGAGAACAATACTGGTCCCAAAATAGAGCCTTGTGGGACCCCTGCTGAACATTCAAGGTAAGACGACATAGTGCCACCAACACAGATTGTCTTCGGTTGGACAAGTAAGATTGAAACCAAGCTAGCGCATCTTCTGTAAAGTTGAAGTGAGTCAGTTTAGACAGAAGGGCTATCAAACACCTTCTTTAAATCCAAAAAGACTGCACCAACACATGTGGTTTTATCAAGCAAGGATTTCACTGTTTCTATGAAGACACAGTTTGCCGTCTCTGTGGAGTGGTACTGGCGAAACCCAAACTGCATGGGGTGCAGGAGAGAATGGCCGTGGCTGAGGTGTTAATTCAGCAGCTTGGCGATCCACTTTTCTGCAACCTTAGATACAACAGGGAGGATGCAGATGGGGCGATAATTTGAAATGTTTGTTTTGTCTCCTGATTTAAATATTGGTGAGACTATAGCCACCTTCCATCCTGCCATTTTAATTGATAGATGTGTTATCGGGCATTCCAGCGCGTCTTTGTGTATTTAAAAAAGTGTGTCAAGGCCATACGCATCTTTGGCCTTTGAGGGTTTCATGGACTTAATACTGTTAGCCACTTCCAGATCAGTTATTTGCTCTAACCTGAAAACCGGCTGTCCAGGATTAACACGCTTACGAGCTATCTCTGAAGAACTAAACATTTGTGTTATTTCATTGACAGAGTTAAGGGGAGACATGAAACATGAAACATCCCAGTTGATTACTGACATTAAGACACATATCTTTTGTATTACAAGTTTTTAGAATATTTATGTTTTAATATTTATGCAAATGAGGTATTATCTCATTAAAAATGCACTAATTTACATATATTTCCAGAAGAGAAATCTGAACATTGAACAAAGCCTGTTGTTTCATTTTGTTGACATATTAGAGTCAAAGGTTTTTACAGAGGGGATTTTGGATCTCTTTTTATCACTCCATTAATCAGAAAAGACTGTCAACAGCCAAAAAAATCCAGTTTCGCCCCGGTTTTAGGTATAAAATGTTGTATAAATGAGAATCTGAACGATATATGAACAAACCCCTCGGTAAAAACCTTGAGAATAAACAACTATTAACAGACAAAATATCTTATCAAATCCAGTGCTATTGCTGTCTCTGCTCTTCCTTCCGCACTCAATCTCCTGAGTCCTGATGAGATAGTTTCAACCTATGATAAATCTATTGGTAATGTCTTGGATGATCTTGCTCCATTAATAACTAGAACTGTCCCGTCTACCCATTCATCTCCTTGGTTCACTACTGAGCTTAGAGTTCTGAAAACAAAATGTAGGCGTCTTGAAAGACTTCACAAAAAATCTTCCATTCTTGTCCCTGCCATGGCTTTTTCTGATTCAGTACTGAAATATAAAGAAGCACTTAACATTGCACGCTCTAACTATCTTTCTACTGTTATCAACAAAGCTAAGTGCAAACCTAAAGCTCTTTTCTCTGAGATAAACAAACTAGTCAAACCATCCTCTATAGCTATTGCTGGGTCTGCTGATCTCTGTGAAAGCTTTCAGTCTTTTTTCCTACAAAAAATGTATAACATTTATCAATCTTTCTCTTCTACTGCCACAATCTGAATGGGGATTCAACTCCATATTTGATAGGTTGTCCATTAGACACTTTTTTACTCACAAATACATCTGTGGTTGAAAAACTGATTATCAAATCTAATTCTACC
Source organism: Rutilus rutilus (assembly GCF_951802725.1). Classification (NCBI taxonomy): domain Eukaryota; kingdom Metazoa; phylum Chordata; class Actinopteri; order Cypriniformes; family Leuciscidae; genus Rutilus; species Rutilus rutilus. The sequence goes on from NC_140209.1 coordinate 71,553,520, forward strand.
TCTTGTACACTTGATCCTATTCCAACATATCTTCTAAAAACTCTTTTGCCTTCACTTATTTATCCTATTACTCACATTATTAACAGATCTCTTGCTACTGCCTATGTCCCGCTTAATCTGAAAGTAGCAGCCATCACTCCAATTCTCAAGAAGTCCAGCCTCGACAACGCCATTCAGAACAACTATAGACCAATATCGAACCTTGCTTTCGTTGGCAAGCTACTTGAGAAGGTAGTTGCGGCACAACTGCAGTCACACTTAGAGAGACATAATCTATTCGAACCACTACAATCTGGTTTCCGTCCATATCACAGCACAGAAACAGCTCTTTTAAAAGTGCTAAATGATCTCCTTCTGGCTTCTGATTCTGGTGCACATAGTATCCTGGTTCTTCTTGACCTCAGTGCAGCATTTGACACTGTGTGCCTCTCTACACTTCTTTCTCGACTGTCTTCAATAGGTATCACTGGTGCGGCTCTTCGGTGGTTGACTTCATATCTATCGGATAGACAGCAATTTGTTAGGATAGGTGAGAATCGATCCCGTACTGTCACTATTTCTCATGGTGTACCTCAAGGTTCTGTACTTGGTCCTCCTCTTCTATTTCTCATTTATTTGCTGCCACTAGGCCAGATCATCAGACGGCATGGTCTCAACTTTCATAGTTACGCTGATGATATTCAAATTTACTTCACGATTAACCCCAACTCAGCTTGTCCACTCACTTCTGTTATCTCCTGCCTTCAGGAACTTAAAAAATGGATGTCTGATAACTTCTTACAGCTTAATGCTGGGAAAACTGAAATCCTGTTAATTGGCCCCAAATCAAAGAGTTTACCCGGACATGACATTTTTATTGATATTGATGGTGTTCAGATTAGGCCTTCAAAAACTGTGCGGAATCTGGGAGTTTTGTTTGACCCCACGTTATGCTTTCACTCACACATCGGTCAGATTGTTAAATCATGCTTCTTTCACCTGCGGAATATTGTTCGTATACGCCCCTCTCTTAACTTTGGAGATGCTGAAACTGTTATTCATGCTTTCATAACTTCCAGATTGGACTATACTGTAACTCCTTATACAGCGGCCTAACCACCAAAGCAATACATCGCCTTCAAATGGTACAAAACTCTGCTGCTCGAGCACTTACATATAATAAAAAATCAACTTCACCGGCTTCCTGTGGTCAATCGCATCCAGTTTAAACTATTAGTCTTAGTTTATAAAGCCTGTCACGGTCCCGCACCTCAATACCTCGCTGAGTTAGTGCAACCATACCTTCCTGCCCGGACTCTTAGATCTAGCAACGAAAATTTGCTTGTCGTCCCCAGGTTTAAACTATCTACTGTGGGTGGTGGGGCTTTAAGTGTTGTAGGCCCTAAACTATGGAATAAACTGCCCCCTAATCTTCGTGCCATCGACAACCTCCAGATCTTCAAATCAAAACTTAAAACTCATATATTTACCATGCTCAATAAATAATCTTCAATTCCTTTTCTCTGTCTACCACTCTCTCACCTTTATTTTATTTCACATACCTTGCCGAAATTTATATTTTGCTAAAAAGGCTTATATGTTTGTTATCTTTGACTTATGTTCATTATTTGTAGTGTTTGCTTGTTTCCATCTGTTTTCTGCTTGTTTGCTTGATATAGCCTAATAAGCTGATTGCTTGTTTCTTTTGTCTGTCTACTATTTGTATTATTTTGTGAAGCGACCTTGGTTTCTTGAAAGGCGCTATAAAAAATAAACATATTGTTATTATTATTATTATTATTAAATCATTAGCAATCAGCAATACAAACCACCTAAAACACATAAAAACTTATATAACATAGCATTTATGACCTTCAACTGAACAGAACCCCAGTGAAAAACAGTCAAAAACACACTCTGGAAATGTCAGAGCACGTCACGTGACGCATCTGAACGAATCACGTTGTCAGAAATTGACATCAGCCAATGAGATTTCGCTTTTAGAGTTAAATGCCCCATTGTACTTTCACAATTGGTTGCTGATAAAAAGAAAATTACCATATTTGGATCCGACAGCATTGTACAGGAGAGAGAGAGCTTTCCAGCGGTATTTGTGATGACAGTGTGCAGACAGCGATCGCGAAGCAGGGGGGTGATTTAGAACGACAACTTTTGTTGAATTTAGGAGAAATCTACAAACGCAAATAGACAAAGTGTAGTAAAATAAAGACCTAAATGTGTATTTCAGACTTTTTTTCACCACAAGTCTGAAAGAAGACATGTTATTGAAGACAAATAGTCCAAAATCTCCAAATTGACCAGTGAAAAAAAACCCGATGTTTTTGCCTGCCGTGTCTCGCCTTAATAAAGAAATTGTTAAATTCAGTTGCTAATTCTTTTGGATTATTTAGCAGCTCGTTGTTAACTTTTATTTCCAATCTATCATTGTCCATTTTATTTAGCTTTCCAATCAGTTTATTAATATTTTGCCATATGATTTTGCCATTTCCATTTGCACTTGTAATGACATCCAAGAAAAACTTTGCCTTGGCTTTACGTAAGGTAGGAGTTGTTTTATTTCTCATGGAAGTAAATCTTTGCCTATCAATGGTAAGACCAGATTTTAAAAACCCTTTGAGTAAGATGTCTCTTTCTTTCATAAGTATTTTGCAGTGATTAGATGGTTTCCTCTTCTTTTCACCTTTTCCTCTTTTTGTAATTTTTTAGTTAAATATCTGGGAGTTGGTTTCAATATCATTATCAGAGAACAATTCAGACCAACTTACTTAATTTAGAGTAATATCAAGATTTTGATGTAGATGTTTTGGAATAAAATTGTGATGGTTATTAAATGTAGATGTTGAATCGTTTTTTACTTAGGCTAATTTTCGGGAGAAAAATACAATATTATGATCAGAAAGCCCTGTGGAAAACCAGCATGGTTTGTGAATAACAGATCTATTAGAGTTTCCGAGTGGTTTGTTATTCTGGTTGGTGTTTTTATTATTTGTGTTAAATTAAAATAGTCAGTAATTTGTTTAAGAGTTGTTCGTTCCTTCTTTACATTGCAGTTAATGTTAAAATCACCCATTAAAGGGGTGGTTGATTATGATTTCACTTTTTTAACTTTAGTTAGTGTGTAATGTTGCTGTCTGATCATAAACAACATCTGCAAAGTTACAACGCTCAGAGTTCAAAGCAAAGGGAGATATTTGCTTTAAAATAAACGGTTTTTAAGGACTACAACAAACGGCTGGAAGAGACTACATGACATTCCTCACAGGTTAGTGACAACACAAACCCTAAAATTTACATAAACCCCGCCCCCTGAACACGATTTATAGATTATCATGACAGAGTAAGAAAAGAAAGAATATGCTAATCAATGACTAGAAGATAACAACACATAAGCTACATAAATTAATCAACTAACCATTCAGAAATGCCCTGTTGCTTCAACATGTTGTCACTTCTTCTTGAGTCTCTCCATTATTGTCTGACTGCGGTTTGAACATAAAAGACTAAAAGTTTTGGAAATTTTAAGCGCGTGTCTGTTTGAGTGCAAGCTGTTGAAGCTCCGCCCCCTGTGCCGGGAGCAGCAGCTCATTTGCATTTAAAGGAACAGACACAAAACGGTGTGTTTTTGCTCAGCCTCAAAAGTGACAACTTTAACATGCTATATAAAAATATCTGTGGGGTATTTTGAGCTAAAACTTCACATACACACTCTGAGGACATCAAATACTTATTTTACATCTTATGAAAAGGGCATTATACCACCACTTTAAAATAATTGCCTTGGTTTTATCACAGTGATTAAGGAGAAGTTTAAGTTGTTCATAAAAATCTTTTTTTGCAGTGGGCTTTCTATATATACACACACTATAACAAAAGACATTGTTGCAGAAAGTGATATCTCAACACCCACACATTCCAAAGCAATTTCACTTGGCCATTCAATCATTGTGCACTTTAGAGCATTTCTAACATACACTATTACTCCCCCACCCCTCCCATTATTTCTGTCCTTTCTAAATACATTATACCCAGACATATTTATGTAAGTGTACTGTTGTTTTTGTTTTGTTTTCCTTTTCCTTTTCCCTTCCTCACATTTACATTTTATCAGTATTTTTATATTGATAATCTCTTCCTATTTTTTCAGTATGTGAAATATTTGTCCAATGAAAATATTCTGGATTTGTATGTTTTATGATGGGACCTTGAACCTTTCATGGACTTGAAAGGACCATTACCAAATATTCTCCTGGTGATTTCCCACACTTCACAAAGGTGAAAACTTTCACTTGCACTGATACAACAAGATATTTTCTTGCTGTGTAAATGCATTTATATAGTACTTCATTTTCTTCAATCTCTTAATCTTCGGCTGAAATATAAACTGATATTTATACGATGTGACAGAAAATCATCTGTGTAAAATGTCTGCTTTCCCAGCATGTCTCAAGCTCAGCTGAGGCGATAGAGAGATGGTTTATGAAGCAGTTTAGACCATTCCTGACTCAAGATATTTAGAATAATAATTTTGTATGATTTAGATATTATTTATGTAATTAATAGGGATGCACCGAATATTCGGCCACCGAAAATTTTCGGCCGAAAATGGCCCAAAAGTGCATTTTCGGTTTTCGGCCGAAAGACTTTTATCACCGAAACAATACGGCCGAAATGTTGTGATGACGCAAACAGCAGACACCGCGACCTGCACGTGCTTGTCTGAAGCAACATTACATATCTGCGGTGTGGACGTATTTAAATATATCTAAGAGTGACCCACGGACAGCGATTTTCAAAACACAGACATCCCAAGTCTTCCGGAAGTTCCGGGAGTCTCCCGCGTATTGATACCGGCTCCCTAATGCCCGCAAATTAGTTTAAATCTCCCGGAATCGCGAGCGAGCATGAGCGCGCATACGTAGCGCGCGCGGCAGAGAGAGGGAGCGAGAGACCTTTGCGTGTGTGTGCAGAGCAGCCGTCATTTCTCAGAGGTTTACCTGAGCTGTTTATGGTTTTTGCAACTCACGTCCATGAGCATATAACTGCAGATATTATTTTGGGCTATGGCAGTATTGACCTAAATGCACTTTGTTTTTATGAGAGAACATTTCATTTTTAAACCTTTCTCCAGGCCAGTAGGCTTTTACATTATTATTTAATGTACACATGAATGGGGTCAAGTTAAACATTTAATTTTATACTTTGCAAATGCTAAATAAATATTTGCATAAAATTTTAATGGATTTATTCTTTGAAACTTTAATATTAATTTATGCAATTGCAATGCCTTGATTTTAGTAAACTTAGTACACAGTCATAGCCATAAATGCAATGGTACTAACAATAATTGGCATAATTTCTTTCGGTGTTTCGGTTTTCGGTTTTCGGCCTTGGTTTCCTCTTTTTCGGTTTTCGGTTTCGGCCAAGAATTTTCATTTCGGTGCATCCCTAGTAATTAATATTATTAATCGTTCACATGTACAAATTTAGTTCATCAATTATTTTTACGCACAGTTTAAAGGAATACATATATAAAGGTAATATAAATACACTTCTGAATCAATAGATTAAGCTATAAAATGACTACATGTGAGCTTAAAAGTTCAATTCTCTCTATACCTTTATCAACTGTATAAACTAACGTCACAACTTTTACTTGCACTGATGTAGCAAGACTTTTTCTTTTAGTTGTCCTCTTTCATAGACAGCCATTTTGTTCTTGCTGTGTAAATTTGTTTAAATTCCTAATATTTTTTTTAAATCTCGTAATATTCTGCAGAAAAGAGAAGTGAATTGCAGTTTCACTCTTTCCCAAGCATGTGATTGGCTGTTCGCTACTGATGTCACACCTAAACTCCTAAACTCAGGATCAAAGCCTGAGTTGACAGAGAAAGTTGATGATTATCATGGTACCAACAAAGCCTGGTTGGATTGGTTTGGTTTTGTCAACTCAAAACTAATCCTGTAACCCGGAGTTTGTTCAACTACCATCATGGTACAGGCCCCTGGACTTTTGTTGCACTTGAACCACGAATACACACACAAAAACCCCTCAATTTGACCCCCATAGGAATGAATGGAATACGAGGAATGCTTCAGCACACATAGAAAAACCTAAAAATGCTCAAAATTCAAACAAAAAATGCTTAAACTTTACTAAAACATTATTTTAAAATGTCTACATGTGTATCTGAATGCACACTGAGGGAAACTGACTTTAGGAGCCAGAGGAACAGCTCATTTGCTCCATATAGAGCTATAAGGACATCTAGAGTCATGAAATATCATCTTATATTATTATTTTTCCACAAGAGGTCGGCAAAGACACCCAATGTAAGATATTTAGAGCTGAATTAAAAGGGTTATGCATGAAATTGTGAGTTATTTTGAATTTAAATTGAAAGAATGTGAGGATTGTGCTTAAATTACTATTTATTTATTGGTCAAATCTAGTAATTTAAAGGTAAATAAAAAAAATAAAAAATAAAAAAATCTCCCCAAAAAATGTGCTTTAAAAATAGAAAAAATATTATCAAAATGAAATAAAATAAGCTTTGTGGACAAAAAAAAAAAAAAAAGTCCAATTTTAGGCCTTTGGGTCATTTTTTGACCCGTGAGAAAAAGATTTGTTACACAGTGCGAGGGAAGGATGAGGGTTTATGCGCAAACAAACAAACAAACCATGTACGATCTGTATAGCGATACGCTATATAGTTTTTTTGTCTTCTCTATGTATCCAGCTTGACTGTAGTCATTTGTATAAATGAAAGCTCTAAACAAATGTAACATGTATTTTCCCCCACAGTTTTTGCTGATGCACTGTATACATTGTGAATTATGAAAATTGGAATGTATTTTATTTTTTTTACAACTGAAAATTAAGTTCTGGAATGTTTTTCATGTGCTTAATAGCTCTGGATTATATGGACTCATTATTTAGTATTTTGTATATTTCCTTCACACACAGATCATCATATATATAAATCGCTTTGACGTTGTGAATAAAATGATTTGCATATATGCAAATGAAAAGACTTTCTCCATAGGGTGCCTCGTCCGCTCATGCCTTCGCCTGATACTTTAATGCGGTGACATTCAAACAGGTGTGACTCAGCTGTCCAAACATTTTTGTGGCCACTGTACAGTATGTGTAAGTAGTTTTAGCAAATCGATCCCCATAAATATCTTAGCATAAAGGGAGTCATTAAATAAAGCCAACAGCTTACCTTAGTATAAGATATATTCAGCGGCAAAACAGTTACCTTGAAAATGATGGTCTAAGAGATGGACCCTGCACAACAAAAGAAACCGTTTTAGTGTTCACACTTTGCATGTTACATACACACACAAAAACATGCATCTCTAAACTAAACGTCTCTTAAAACTTTGATAGGATTCAAACTTTTATGCATTTTATGGTATTTATATGAGAAATGGGGTATAGTATTCACGTATTAATGCTATGGTTCTGTGAGACCGCTCAAACACTGATGAATTATCGTGCACAGTCATGCTCAGTGCTTTATGACTCTTAACTTAATATACATGTATAGCAGTGGGCAAAAGCAAAAAATCTCATAAAAAAAAAACAAAAAAAAACAGTCCTCTACAACTTAATATTATACTGTAAAAAAAAAGGTTACAAAAAGTATCTTAAAGGTTGACTGCATGCTTTCCAATGTTAATTCAGCTCAGCCAGACACTGTACACGACAGATACGGTCCACATGCTATTAAGCCCACCTAAATCCAAGTTTTCCATGTGTTCTTATAGATATTCGAAGAGTATTAAATCAAATATGAATCTCTCATCTAAACACCATGTTGTGTATTGCGTCAAAATCTAAAGTGGGCTTGTAAGGTACATGTGTGAAACCCAACTGTGCCAAAGCTTCAGATTTCTTAAACACCTTTGATTCATTTTGAGCTCCTGATCAAACAGGCCAGATATGATTTACAGGTTTACAATAGTCTCTGTTCCTCTGCTCATCATCTGCCATCTCCTTCACTCTCTGGCTCAGTTTCTTCTTATCAACTACATATTTATCTGTCAATGCATCAGGTTGGTACACAAAAAATGCAAAGGAAAAACTTTTTTTTTCTTCTGTTTTTAGTACATCATTAAACCTTAAACTGGCCCTAACTTAAACAACGGCCATTACTTTCACCAGATGTGAAAATTGACATGGTAGAGAATACAGACAGTTATAAGAATATTATTTATATAGCGCTTTGTTCAATACAGATCGTTTCACTGCAGCTTAACAGAGATAACATGAAAATAATGTATCTCGGCTGTTGTTCATTCAGTTCTGTTGTAAAGATCATTAATTATTAAAATACTGAATCTATGCACATCTTTCATTTTATTACTGAAGCTTGAATTTGTTATCAGTCACAATATTATTTCTGTGGTCAGCTGATTACTTTTCTCAAAATTGTTTGTAATTGCAATGAAGTCACGGTATGTTTTGTATTTATTGCCAACTTTGCTTGTCTGGCTGCAGAGATATTGATCACATGGTTTGATTCAATGACACGTTTGAGGTTCTAAGGATCCAACAATTCATTTTTAAATGTTGTCTTAATAATGCAAATTATCCAAATATGTCAACCTAATGTTGTACTAGAGGCACTTTAGACTGTCCCTGTCATCTTAACCTACCAAATACACCGGCTGGCTTTTTGTCAATATGAGCCTACCAGCCATTTATTACCAAGATGTCTTTCTAATTCATTACAAACCAAAAATTACATTTATTTTTGTATGCTCTACATTGTGTGGCAAAAAGGTGTAGTATACAGGCCTACATGTTATAGTATAAAGAAAGCATTGTTAATAAGCTAGCTTGTTTGTCCACAGTTCAGATCATAAAGTTTGAATGACATATGATTAAATACATATATTTGACTTTAAATGCCTGTACTCTGTCTATATTTGCAACAACAAGAACATAAAGGAAATAATATTCACATAATACAGTCAAGTGGGCAACACTTTACTATATGGTTACACATTAATATATTTCTATATGTTCAGATTAGTTCATGCAATATGAACTAACAACAAACTATTGTGTTTGTATTTATTAACATTAAACATGATATGTTTCCAGGGACATGAATCTGATGATCTGCTGGGCCAGAGACATTAAACATAGCTAAGCCATATTAAAAAATGAATGATTCAGTTATTAATACAGTACTTTTATATGTTTGTCAATGACCAGAAATACATTTTTTTTTTAAATCACACTCTCGTCTTATGCACAATTTACTACTAAATAGTACTAAGAGCAGGCGCGCTCAACTCGCAAATTAGTTTATGGGTGCGAGTAATAAAAAACGTTTATCAAAAGTAAAGATGAAAAACCGCACTCTCAGGTTCTATTTTCATACATTTACCATGTCCTCACAAGGTCATGGTAATGGCAATAAGGTGAGGACATGGTAATAATAAATGTATGAAAATAGAACCTGAGAGTGCGGTTTTTCATCTTTACTTTCAATTTACTACTAAAACAATGACATTGTAATCGAAGTAGAAAATATATATATATATTTGTAGCAATTGTTGAGCTTTTTTATTTTTCTCCCATAGAAACCTTTCACAATAAAATGTTATCGGTGCACCGATCTCGTCTCTATGAAAGCTTGTTTCCGCCACAGAGTGAAAAATAAAAAAGCTAATTGCGTCTTTTTAATCTCACAATTCGGACTTTTTTTCTCAGAATTACGTGATATAAAGTCGCAAAAAAAAGTCAGAATTCTGACTTTATAACACGCAATTGTGACTTTATTTCACACAATTGTGACTTTATATCACACAATTCTGACTTTATAACACGCAATTCTGACTTTATTTCACACAATTGTGACTTTATATCACGCAATTCTGACTTTATATCTCGCAATTTTGACTTTATATCTCGCAATTCTGACTTTATATCTCGCAATTCTGACTTTATAACACGCAATTGAGACTTTATTTCACGCAATTCTGACTTTATTTCTCGCAATTCTGACTTTATATCTCGCAATTCTGACTTTATAACACGCAATTGCGACTATTTCATGCAATTCTGACTATATATCTCGCAATTCTGACTTTATAACACGCAATTGCGACTTTATTTCACGCAATTCTGACTTTATATCTCGCAATTCTGACTTTATAACACGCAATTGCGACTATTTCACGCAATTCTGACTATATATCTCGCAATTCTGACTTTATAACACGCAATTGCGACTTTATTTCACGCAATTCTGACTTTATATCTCGCAATTCTGACTTTATAACACGCAATTGCGACTATTTCATGCAATTCTGACTATATATCTCGCAATTCTGACTTTATAACACGCAATTGCGACTTTATTTCACGCAATTCTGACTTTATATCTCGCAATTCTGACTTTATAACACGCAATTGCGACTATTTCACGCAATTCTGACTATATATCTCGCAATTCTGACTTTATAACACGCAATTGCGACTTTATTTCACGCAATTCTGACTTTATATCTCGCAATTCTGACTTTATAACACGCAATTGCGACTTTATTTCAAGCAATTGCGACTTTATTTCACACAATTCTGACTTTATATCTCGCAATTCTGACTTTATATCACGCAATTGCAACTTTATATCTCACAATTCTGACTTTATAACAAGCAATTGCAACTTTATATCTCACAATTCTGACTTTATATCTCGCAATTCTGAGAAATAAAGTCAGATGTAAACTCGCAATTGTGAGATAAAAAGTCGCAATTATCTTTTAAAATGTTTTATTCTGTGGCGGAAACAAGCTTCCATACGTCTCAGATGCTTCGCTCTGCTTTCATCATGAATGTTAAAACATTTATCTATCTGATAACTAAAAGAGTTCCACCGCATAACAGAAATGTAATTATCAATTATGATTGTATTACTGTTATAATACCCAATGTATTACAGAGGCCGTCTCAGATTATACATTGGCTGCAAATCAATGAATAAGTTGAATTAATCTTGCATGCTTCCAGTTTATTTAATTTATTTAAGAAACAGATGCTGTGGGAAAACACTTGGGCTGTGTCCAAAACCACATACTCACTTGAGTAGGTACTTGTATTGAATAAGTAATTACTTCAACGCCTCTAAAAACGTACAGTATGTTCTATATAGTATGAGTGTAATCCAGGATGTACTACATTCATCATGTGACCGTTCACAAACCCTCTCCCGTGGCCTCATGGGACAGTGTCCATCACACACACACACCTCAGAATCTCACTGGAAGTATATCGATCATACGAGGACTTTTCTCCTACTCTTTTATGAATTCTATGAATGCCATACTGTTTTTCGGCTACTACACAGTGTGGAAGTGTGTGATTTCAGGTGCAGTCGGGTCGTTTTCAGGGGTCAGAACTCAGTTTGCAGGATTTGTGGACCTTATATAACACTCTCAAACTATTTTAGACCCTTTCGAAGCCCAGCGAACTGACTCGGTCTTGTGAGGGGGTCTGGGTACGGTGTGCTTTCAGCTGATGGTGTGGCTCACTAGGAACCGGCATCGTGAACACAAACTGCTCCAGGCTCAATCCATGCAAAATCCAATATAGTTCATCAGATGCCTCCGTACAAATCAGCTGTTGGACCGGGTCAGCGAAACTACAGAAATTGTAACTATAAAAGTGGGTTCACCCTCTATTCGATCACAGTGCCTCTGACTCTGAAGAAGACACTTGTTTTTTTTGCAAAGAGTTGAACTGCAGTGTTTCTTTCTTCCATGTCACTGCACTGTTTGGGAAAGAGGGAAAGCTGATGTCATGTGTAATTGTGCAGTGATCGCCATGGTAACAGCATGAGCCAGAAAGCGGTGGGGTGGGGGGTTGCCCATCCGCTGCAAATCAACAGCACGTCCCAACCTTAACACACACTCGCAACACACACACACACTCCATGTCTTTCTGTGACATCCGTGATGCTTCACTGTGAAACTTGTCATATTTTATTTTACAGTTCCACAATCCTTGTCCATGTGTGATATTCAACATCCAGAGGAACAGCGCTTCAGTCCAGTGAGATATCAGTGTGTGTGTGAGGGTGTGTGTGTGTGTGTGTGTGTGTGTGTGTGTGCAATGTTGTAGAAATAGAAACAAAGTGACCAACAAATGTACTGACGCTTGTCACTACCAGTTATAACAAACTCAAGCCAATAAAAAGTGTTTATAAATCAATATTAGCATTCATTCCATGTTAATGAGTTATACAACATCACACTTCGCCGATTGCTTGGTTAATATTTTTACAATGGTGCAACTGGGCAATACACACACACACACACACAACCTCATTAACCAAACTGAAGGATAATGGATGTCATGAGTATAGAAACAGAGAACACTGATTGGCTGTTCAGTGATAGATTGTGTTTCTACACGCCTCATGTTCACAGCATCTGAACACTCGTCTCTCACGCTTTTCTCTGGTTTGGAGACGGTGTGTGTGTGTGTGTGTGTGTGTGTGTGTGTGTGTGTGTGTGCAGTGAAAGACATGCTTTTCTCTGGTTTGGAGACGGTGTGTGTGTGTGTGTGTGCAGTGAAAGACATGCTTTTCTCTGGTTTGGAGATGGTGTGTGTGTGTGTGTGTGTGTGTGTGTGTATTGAAAGACATGCTTTTTTCTGGTTTGGAGACGGTTTGTGTGTGTGTGTGTGTGTGTGTGTGCAGTGAAAGACATGCTTTTCTCTGGTTTGGAGACAGTGTGTGTGTGTGTGTGTGTGTGTGTGTGTGTGTGTGTGTGTGTGTGTGTGTGTGTGTGTGTGTGTGTGTGTGTGTGCAGTGAAAGACATGCTTTCCCCTGGAGATCTGCTCCCACTCTTTTGTGCTCGCTCGCGACTCCTCTTACATAAGCAGATCCAGCGCGCACCAGTTCTGCTGATGAACACAACCAGGACTGGCATCTCAAACACAGGCTGAGCAAATCACAGACGCATTTTAGTACATGAAGAAATGCATGTGCAATCTGGTGAGGTGTTTAAGTCCCACTGTGGTCAATTTTATCCCTTAAAACTAGGGGTGTAATGATACCCTCATGTCACGATAATTGATGGCTGCTCTGTCAAATCTTCGTCGTCGGTTAGGAACCTGGGTGTGCTCTTTGATACCAATCTTTCATTTGAAAGCCACGTTTCTAGTATCTGTAAAACCACAGTTTTCCATCTTAAAAATATATCTAAATTACGCCATATGCTCTCATTGACAAATGCGGAACAATTAGTTCATGACCTCAAGGTTAAATTATTGTAATGCTCTACTGGGTGGTTGCCCCGCACGCTTAATAAACAAACTACAGCTGGTCCAAAACGCGGCAGCTCGAGTTCTTACCAGAACCAGGAAGTATGACCATATTAGCCCGGTTCTGTCAACACTGCATTGGCTGCCTATTAAACATCGTATAAATGTTAAAATATTGCTGATTACTTACAAAAAGCACTAAATGGTTTAGCTCCGCAGTACTTGAGCGAGCTCTTAACGCATTATAGTCCGTCACATCTATTGCGATCTCAAAATTCCGGCCAGTTGATAATACCTAGAATATCAAAATCGACAGCTGGCGGTAGATCCTTCTCCTATTTAGCACCAAAACTTTGGAACAGTCTTCCTAACATTGTCCGGGAAGCAGACACACTCTGTCAGTTCAAAGCTAGACTAAAAACACATCTCTTTAACCTGGCATACACATAGAAAATTATACATTCCTATTATTCAAATCAGTTAAATGATTATTAGGCTGCATAAATTAGGACAGCCGGAACCGGGAACACTTCCCATAACACCCGATGTACTCGTTATGTCAAAAGAAGAATGCAGTGGCGGGCCATGCATTTCACACCTAAGCCTTCAGTGGTGCCCTACCCAAATGAATCCACCTCTTAATACCATCATGACGCCACGGCTATAGAAACCATCAATATTATACAGAAACGCAGAATAACAGGCTGCTGCATCACATACACCTTTTCCACCAAAAAAGAACTGGTTTGGAACTGGTGCTGGTTCAAAGTTGGTTCAACTTGCGAACCTTCTGAGAACCCGTTTGTTTTTCCACTGACTAGAGAGCCCAGCGAACGACGTCGTTACGTCACTGTGTACGTTGCCATACGTCTTAGCTTTCCCAGAAACGCTTGCGTCAACTTCAAGCATAACAATTACAATGGCGGACTACATCGTCTTTTGCAAATGTTTCTCCTGGCTTCGTGATCCTAAGAAGACGTTTAGATCACATTTGTGCTGATCGTCTGGATTACTATAGACGGAGGTTACGTTCGAGAAGAAGTTCGACAATAACCCCGCCCCCAGTCCCAGACGTAAGCATGACGTGGTAAAAGAACGGTTCTAGTCCAGCAAAGAGTTGGTGCTGCTTTGGAACCAATTTTCCTGGCTGAGAACCGGTTCTCTGGCTGTCGAAACACAAAGAACTTGTTCGCGAGTAGGCACCGGCTCCAACCGGCACCAGCACTGCCTTGGTGGAAAAGGGGTAACAGACAGGTATCTCATGCAGTGAGAATGAATGCTATTATTAAAGCAAGAAACCATATCACATATCGCGTCTAAAAACGCGCCGCTTTCTCCTTCTTTCCACAAGTGCTTGCAATGGCGTCTCTCCATACAAAAAAACTAAATTTAACACGTCTCCTTTCACTGCAGCCACAGCTGCACCACACACATTATCTCTAGCAGAAGCATCCGCTCTCGGTTTTCCGTGCATTTTTGTAGTACCTTTTGAGTTCTCCGACCACGGAAACCTCGGGAATTACGGTTTTCCCGGGGATTTGAAATTAAGGCAAATTGTGTGTTTTTGTGCAAATTCTACAGGAAAGAAAACACAAAAGCATAAATGGTTCTTAAAAAAGTTTACCAACTGTTTTGAACAATTAAAAGTATAGTACATACATTTCTTTCAGGTGATATATAAAGTATTTTTCATTAAAAATGATTTAAACCGACATTTATTTAAAAAAAAAAAAAATTCATGATTTTAATAGTATGAAAATGTTGTAATAAAATAATATAATTTAATGATTTTTTTTTTTTTTTCTTTCAATCATGAATTTACAATAAAAAAAGAAATCATATTCAGCACAGAAAAAAAACGGGCCCGGGTTAGTCAGGGTTGACTGTACTATAAACAAATGTAGGCTAAATAAAATCTATTAGGCCTACTCACCAAAACTACTGACTATCTGTACACAAAATCCACTCTGCTTTCTCTTCTCAAGAAGACTTCAATTACACTGTTGTACAGGTTATTTGTGTGTTTCAGCTCCAGCAATAATCCCCTTTCTATCGCCATGGAGGCTAATGGCTCGACAGACGCAGTGGACACCGGGACAGTCCGCGCCAAACATGACGATGTGTGCAGCTGCCCCATGCTCTCAAGGAGATCAGCTGGACTTTTGCCTTCAAAGTCAGTCATGGCATACATTACAGTCAGTTCTGTTTTTAGCCGGGACACATCGAACAATGATCCGTGACTCTGTGTCAAGCTGGTGAAGGCTGTATGCGGGAATTTTTTCCGGTATGTCTGAAACTGCTGGGGTTTGAGGAGGGAGAGAAACATAAATGCGCGCAGTGGCTTCATAGATCTGACCAAATTGGCCCCTCTCTCATTCAATGGTGTCACAAAACTCATTCACCCTTGTCAGACAGAATTGTACATCCTCTGTAGTATTGCAAAAAGCACATCTGAATACTCAAATCCCATGAAATGTGTGAAGCAAAAAACTAAACTCAAAATCATCCAGACGTGCATTAAATGCATCAGCACAGAGTCCTCGTCATACTCATCATGACGTTCATGTGGTGAAACAGCTCCTTTAGGGCAACTCTCTGCTCAAAAACTGTACTGGCCAATCTTGATGAGTATTGCCACCATGTTGGTGCCACACGAGGAAGGCGACGCTGGCAAATTTCGTCCAGTAGTTGCGTGCGCTTAGGGGATCTGGAGGAAAATGCAGCTAGGCCATTTAGGAGGGCAAAAAAGATCTTGCATTGCTTAAGCTTTGAGTCAGTACTAAATCCAGTCGATGTGCATAGCAGTGTATGAATAAGGCCATAGGTGCCCTCTCCTAAACTTTAGCCTGAACCCCATTTAGTCCAGATGACATGACCGGTGCGCTATCAAAACACTGTGCCACAACTTTATCTAGACATTCATATTCCTCCAAGAAACTGACAATAAGAGCAGCAATGTCATCGGCTCGCTTGCCACTAGTGACATCTTCAAATCTGACAAACCACTCCTTGACACTCGCGTCCGTCACATAACGCAGGACCAGAGCTGCGTTACTCACATCAGACGTCTCGTCCACCATTACAGCGACAAAGGGTGCTTTTTAATCTCTTCTCCCATCACTTCAGCAATGGCATTAATCAGGTCGTTTTGTATTTTGCCTGGCGTCCCTCAAAACACTGGTAATGTGGTAATGACAGGTGGTAATGTAAGTCTGTGTTGTTTTCAGTGAGAAAAGAAAGAAGCTCCATGTAGTTTCCTCTATTTGTGGATCCAGCGCTTTCATCTTGTCCCCAAAACAAGAGTTCTTGTTTACCCAAAAATATGACACAATCTATCAGTCTTTTCAATATTTCCCTGTTTTTCTTCACCTTATCGTTTCCCTGCGCACCTGTTCATTGAGCTGTAGATCCACTCGGGTTTCCCCAAAAGTTTTCAAAAGCACTGTTGCTGGTAAGTGTCCGGACGTGATTTGGTGTCTTGCTGCTGCTTTGGTTAGACAACTCAAGTTTGCAAACCCAGTGTGGCTCCAAACACCAAGTCGATCGACTGCAAATAACAGGCATTCCCACTTTGCAGAGTTCCTCGGAGGCTGAGAGCCAGGGGTACCGCTCGTAGTTACTGCACTGGAAGTGGCGGGTAAACCCTTTCCCCGGCTGGGACAGGCTTGCTAGCTTCGGGGTTGGCCGAACTTTCCTTACGATGTCCCGCTTTTCTTGAAAAGTCCATCTTGAAAATGGCTCTGCAAGTAAATCTTTCTTCTCCTCTGTCAGCCATTGTGGTTTGTAAAATAGAAACAGCGTTATTTAATCGCTACATGAATATATTGTTATATTGTACAGATGCCGTTTGCGCTGACTGTAATGGTACGCGTTCTGAACATCCAATCAAAGGACGTGAAAAGGCCGACGTTATTCTAAGCCTGCTAGGTAGACCCGGTGTCGCCATCTCGAAATCCGATTGGTTGATTAAATTTGATTGAGTATCTGATTACATTGCCATTCATTTTTAAGCTACAGGCGCCTGCACTATTGAAGGCCTCAAGGCAGATTTCTTTGATCATGGCAACACATAATGGCTGAAATATGATTGGATAAAAGCTCTAACATAAACTTAGACTACTGGAAGCAGCGCAACCAAGAAAAAAGCTTGGGAATAATTCAATACACATTCACGGGAAAAATATATTACAATGCAAGCCAGTGATTCTGATAGTGTTTAGGCCAGCAGAGACGGCCCACCACTGGAAGTATGGCATCTATACTTCTGACCTATAATGCTGCCTGAATCATAATCATACATTGTTCGCCACGTGGCTACACGGACGCGATACATTTTTATAGGTATTATACATTTTTAAGGCCAGACAAGTAGTTTGTTGAGGGTTGATTTGTAAAAAAATGACTATTTTGCCACTGTCACCTTTTTCCACCTTTGTTGCCATTGGCTTGGCTTGCTTAGTTGGGTACATTACATTTAACATTTAATTTAATATTCAACAATAATAGGCTATTGATCTGCCTGCGTTGACACTATTATTTTATTATCAGAACAACTCAGAAAGTCAGTGGAGAAAGGAAAGGCACGTAGTTCATCAAAACATCGCAAAATACACCATACACTCGCTATATTGCTAATGTACCCGATTTTTCATATAAAATACATTTTTTACAGCAGTTTTAAGGAGAAAATACTCATTATTGGTGTTGGCTTATGAAATCGCACATGTTTTGTCTTAAAGCATATTAAAAACACCACATAGACATAACATTAACAGCTGGATTTCTAACACAGGGTGACTAAGATATTCAACTTACAATTAAACTGAATGTTCACATTACTTTCAGGCACAGTATTTCTCCATTATTAGCAAGAAAATGTCTTAGAACAAGAATGGCTCGCTTACCAAATCCCTTTTCAAATTAAAAAAGCCTACAATTACAGCTATTATTTCTTTCTTTATTAAAACAGTTTGACCTAACCCATTACCCAGCACAACATTAAGCTGTCGAGTGGCTAAAAAAGAGCTTCTTGCGTGTCTGGTGACGCACAAACTTTAATTCACTGACGAGTCCTGCATGCTCATCGCCACCCAGCCCCGATTCTGGATCAAATATTGTATGGGTGGGATTATTTTGCCCAGTCACAGCTTGGTCACAGATTTAGGTGTGGGAATCATCCTGTGACCTGATTGGGTTTCTATCGCTCATTTGCATATCTCGTCAATGATGTCATGTCACTGTGTGGTTCAAATAACCTACAGTAAGTGTGTTCCCTTCCCTTATTCTAGTTTGAGTGAAGGCTTGTTCACACCCGCAGCCACACAGCAACATGATCCCACTGATTGATTTCCAGCAGAAGTGGCTGCTGACGTGACACAGTTGATAAAAGCAACTTTGAGCGACTATTAACGGGCTGAAGTCAGTGCAAGTGCACATAATACTCAGAGAAGTGAACCCTAAAGTTCAAACAAAGCTTTTCACATTAAATCAAGGCTACTCAACACAAACAAACTGGGAATGGTTCAGGGAACCATGGGAAACAGCTGAGCACTGTTAACTCCATAGTCTAAGTTTCCTCACACGCCCGTCTGAATGGTCCCGTGAACACTTGTGGATCGCTGCCATGTTTCCACTGACCTAAATATACATATATGACTGGTTTGCTCACTGCGATGTGAAGTGCCAGCAGGTGGAGAAGCACTGGGAGAGTCCCAGCACCATAATGATGTTCCCCACCCACAGAGAGCATTACTGACTGACAGAACCGGTTCAGTTGCACAGAACTCGTTTTTGTAGGATATTTGTGTCAATTAATTGCTACTTCGGGCGTTGTCTGTAATGTTTATGGTCTTTTCAAGCGATATATAGAGATCATTAAAGGGATGGCTCGCCCAAAATTTCAAATTCTCCCGATGTACGAATGCTCTTAAACATGAACAAACAACCTTTGTTGCTACATTGCATTATATTGTATTAAAAAAATGATCATGTATCATCTTACTCCGTGTTATAGGCATATTTTGCTGAATTAAGATATTAATTTAACCAACATAAAGTCGTTTTATCTTAACTGCTTCAAAATACAGTTCATGCTGTTAATGAAATGATAGTTAAATCATTTACAGTTACTGTACAATACCGTACAACCCAACTTAATCACACCAGCACATACACTGTACGCCATACAAAGCTTATATCTGCAATCATTCACTCCAGAACGAGCATTATGAGATTTGTAATCATGGTATGGTCTCCGTCCGCCAATCTGATGTTCAAATATGAACGTAACTTTTTAATAAGCAGGGGTTAAAAAAAGTTCTTTGAATTTAGAATTTTATCACGTTTGTTGTTTGTTCACATTGTTAAACAAATAGTAAAAAAAAAAATTTTTTTTGAAAAATTATATTTTATTCATATGTTATGCTGTGTGTAGTGACACCAGGAATCAGATTTTTAAAAATTAAAATGACATGAACTTATTTCATTACATTTTTAGGTTTCAGGATTTTTTTTTTTTTTACCAAACTTTGCATAAAGATGATGTTAGGAAAAATATAATGGAATGAATTGATACACCATTTTACTTTCTGCAATATGTGGGTAAAATGGCCATAAATGTATAATTATAATTTCCCTATTCACTTCTTGTGTGTCTGACGAACATGCTGTGAGTCCTGGTGTTTCCACAGTGGACGTGTGTATGAAATCAATACCCTGTTCTGTAACAGAAAGTCATATTTTAATTTTAAAACCCCATAATGTTTTCCTGAGATGTTGATTTATGAAATACAATTGGAAAGGCATTCAGATTTAAATGATAATTACAATATATTATCATATTTCCATTAAGACTTTGATCACTAAATTAATGTCAGTCATTTTTAAAGACCAAGAAGTTGTTTTCACGGGGAAACCTCCAAACATTTGGCGTCTCTGAGAACTGAGACATGTGCGGTGTCAAATATATAATGTCCACTGCAGAGGACAAACGTCTATTCCCGGCTCCCAGGAGGTCAAACAAACAACCATTTACATGCTTAGGATGTTTGCATAGTACAAATATATACAGGGAGACTTCAGATGTAAACACACAGACTCATAATGTAACGTTTTCTCATTAAAATCAGACGATTTCCCATTGATTCAATATAATGTGTGGGAATACCAGATGGAAAATCAGTGGTTCTTTCGCTTTTACATCATGCATTTTATGCACATTTAAAAATATCTTCCCCCCTAGAATGTTTATTTTTACATTTTTAGATGAATGTCATTCGTAAACACTACTAGGCAAGTAATGTGCAAATATGCACCTGTAACTTTCTCCAGGGATAGTTAGTGCTGGGCGGTAACACCAAAAACCTGTTAACTGTATTTCTTAAGACTCTGGCGGTTTCAAAGTAGTTTTGTCTCTTTGCATGGTTTTATGCCTTTATATATACGTCTATAATGGTTTGTAATGTCATATCAGGTTTGCTTGGCTCACAAAAATAAAAAAAAATATGGATCCTCTTCTAAAATTCCTGGATGGATGATCATGAAACATGAAATAATGCATATAATCAAAGGTGTGGATAAATGAGATGTTTAGTGTATGTGCATTTGTTGTTTTTGTGTAGACATGTTTATTTGTCATGTTTTTGTTTTACCCAGCAATGTGTATGTGTATCTTATGGTCATGCATATATGTATGTATTTCCATGTTTTTATTGTTTAACTTGTTCGTATTTTGTGTACTGTGTGTAGAATGAATTCATAATAATAATAAAGACGATATATGAAGCATTCAGAATGTAAACCATTTTTAAAATGCAGTAAAAACAGAAAATAGATATGCTATGCTAACATTTTAACATTCATTTTCAAAACATTTTCTTAGGGCCTTACATGAAATCCATCTGCCAAAATACAAATATAGAGTCACAACAGGGTAACAGCTGCATCATAACCACATTTAGCATCACGAGTATAGATGCTTTTACTCAAAAACTCACTTTAAAGCACTTTTGAGTTTGTAATAACGTGTCATTGCAAACTAACGTGGCATACGAGGCAGAAACATATTAATGTTTTACGTGTTTCTTCTTAGCATTCTCATGTAAACATTATTTTAAAATATACCCTAAATTGCATGTTAATTAAACCATATAAAAACACAGCAATTATTATCGAGCATGGAGATTTAAAAAAAATACATACCGGTGATAATTAAAAGCGCTTTACTGCCCAGCACTAGCAGATTACTCAAATCAGATGAAATGCAACCAAATAAACCACAATTCATTCATAATAGTTTCAAAGACAGCCTATTATTCCTGTTCTCTGGATTGTGTGCAAAAATAATAAACCAGTCTGCAACTGATATCCCACTCCAGGCTTAGTTTTGTATACATTTCTAAATGTTAAGATTTATTTTGAGATGTGTGTGTGTGTGTGTGCTATAAATAAGGCTGAGTGTGTAGAGATGTTTTGTGTAGTTGTGGTTGAAGGGGAATCAGTCAGAGCTGAACCACAGATGCAGGTTTAATGTGATCAACTTCAGCTTTTAGAAAAGGGTCCATTGCCTGCAGAGGGAAGTTTTTAAGCTCAGGATGATGATGATGATGATGAATCTTCAGATGCACACTAGAAACATGGATGCTCAAATGAAATGCAGAAGAGAGAGAGAGAGAGAGAGAGAGAGAGAGAGAGAGAGAGAGAGAGAGAGAAACACCCCAAAATCACACAAGCTCTTTCAGTGGTTGGGTATGAATGCTTTCCAGCTTCTGCTATTCGCTATAACATTAATATGTTACTAGTTTTTAATGCATGAACACATGCTAATCAATTTGGGTAATAATATTTAAAAATGTTCAATCCTCTTCTCCTCCTGAATTTGCTTTAGATTTCAGATCCCATTTTCCTCATGTCACATAATCACGCATCGTCGCATTAAGCAAGATGATAATACTGCCGTATAACTGCATACACTATTTATTAATGCAGAATAATAATAATAAAAATAAAAAAAATCATTCTTATATTGATGGTGTCTGTCAGAGGGAATCATCTCCAATGTGATGATTATTTGTTCATATTTATACACCTCTATTCCACAGAGGCATCTTATGAATCGTTATGTAATTTTTGCATAAATAAATCACATTAAAACGACCAATAAAACGTTAATGTGTGAACGATTTGATTTCATATATAGATAAACACACACACACACACGATATTCGAATCACATAAGCAACGACATTTGATGAAACCTGCCCGAAAACAGCTCTTGTAATTTCAATAGCTTATATATGATATACATATGATTATTACAGTAGCCTATATCTGACCTGTACACGTACCTTTCTCGATAAAAGCGTCCGCTATGAGAGATGTTTGAATACGCGTGTGGGAAATGTCACATCTCGGCTCCTGCAGCTGATTCACACAGTGAAGGGTCGCACAATTACTCCTCTTCGAGCTCTTTAAAATGGCTATATCCCCTTTAGTCTTCAGTGTAGTCGGGCGATTAATAAACGAGGTCAAACATCAACAAATAAAAGGCGCTGGAAATAAAAACCGTGAGAAAACGCGTATTCCCTTTCAGCCTCGAGCACTGAGTTCATCAGTTGACACAGAGAAACGAAAATGTCAGGCGTCCTCGTTCTTCATCACACCATCATCGACTTCAACACACACACATACACCGAACACACACACATTCGTCGTGTTTCATCTGTTAGCCGCAGAATCTTTCTTCTTCGTCGGTTAATGTTTTAACGTGCTGCTGTTTCTTTCACTGCATCTGCTGCTTTCCCTCTGTCTTCACAATCACGCGCGTTCTCAGCTGTTTGATTCAATCAATCAGCGCAGCACAGGCCCCGCCCCTCGCTGTCAGTCACAATCAGGCCCCGCCCCTCGTTGTCATTCACAATCAAGCCCCGCCCCTCACTGTCTTTCACGAGCACAAGCAGTTTACAAAGCTTTTTATTTTTATTGATTTTATGTTATCTTTAAAAAGGTAGATACTTAATGAAGAATGTGAAGGAGGCAAGAGAAAAGAGAAATAATTACAGAAATACTTACAATTTATTCTAATTTTATAGCCTACTCCTGACTGTCCATTAAGGAATAGAGCAGATTCTGTGCCGTAGCAACAGCTTTATGATTAATATGGAGGTAAAATAATAAAAAATAATAATAATAAAGGGGGGGGGGGCATCCAATTAACAGTGCTTGCATTTTAATGCATAGTATTTTCAGGGCTTGCATTTTTGGGGGCTGAAATTCAACATGGTTGTATATTTAAGCTGTGGATATTTCAAATGAAAACATTTCATACACAATTTCTTTATTAAAAATTCAATAATCCATATAGAGCTTTCTCTGTCCCAAAGGAGAATTCGACACTGATGAATTGGGATTGGCATTTAGAGATATTCTGAACTCTGACCCCACTCATTTTCATAATCATAATTTAGATCTAATATTATCACATGGAATCAATGTTGATGCCGTTGAGATTCTGCAGCAGAGCGATGACATCTCAGATCATTACCTAGTCTCGTGTAAACTTCATTTAGCCAAGGCTGCAAAGCCGACTCCGTGTTATGTGTTAGATAACTTCCGCAACTAAAGATTGCTTTATTAATAATCTTCCTGATCAGTTTCATCATCTCAGCATCCCAGATAGCTTAGAAGAACTCGATATTGCAACAGAAACTTTTAACTCTCTCTTTTCCAGCACTTTAGACACAGTTGCTCCATTGCGCTTAAAGACGATTAAAGAAAATAGTCCAACGCCGTGGTACAACGAGCACACTCGGGCCCTTAAGAGAGCAGCCAGAGAGATGGAGCGCAACTGGAAGAAAACAAAACTAGAGGTATTTCGCATTTCATGGAAAGAGAGCTCGATTGCTTACAGAGAGGCTTTAAAAATGATAGATATTCTTATTTTTCAACTCTCTTAGAAGATAATAAACACAACCCTATGTATTTATTTGATACAGTGGCTAAATTGACAAGAAATAAAAGCTTTTACTTCTTAAGTTTCCAAAGAGCACAGCAGAAATTACTTTATGAACTTCTTTACTTACAAGATTGATAATATTAGAGAGAAAATTAAAACTATGCAAGTGTCTACTACAGTATCGCATCAGGCAGTGCATTGTAGCCTCCCTGAGGAAAAATTTAATTCCTTCATTGCAATAGGAGAGATAGAATTGTCTAAACTCGTTAAATCATCTAAATCAGTGGCTCTCAAACTTTTTACACTAAGTACCACCTCAGAAAATATTTGGCTCTCCAAGTACCACCATAATGACCAATATGAAAATACAGTAGCGTATAGGCCTGATACGTCATTTAAGGCTTGTTCGACTTGAACCGGCGCTGCACAGACCGATCGGTTTATGACATCAAAGTACCGCGAGAGCAATTAGAGAGCACACGGCTCCTTATGCTTTTGAATCGCTCTCGCGGTATTTTGATGTCATAAACCGATCGGTCTGTGCAGCGCCGGTTCAAGACGAACAAGCCTTAAATCTCCGATGCCGAGAGCTGAGGAAAAGAAACCCCAAGTGAAAGACAATAAGTCCAGAGTTGACGACTCCTATAGCTTTGACTCAAAGCGTGATTCTTCTTCTTCTTTTCGTTTTATGGCAGATTGCAACCATGACTATAAAGGTGCATACCGCCACCTACTGTATAGGAGTATGTAACATGAGACAATATTATCATGACTATATCATTTAAAAAAAAAAAAAAAAATTAGATACTACCTAAATCCTATTATATATTCCTATATTTTTCAAATATTGTACAACTGCTTTCTGTGCATCCTTTACCCCATCTCCTGTTGTGCCTAACAAACCTTCAATATTCCACTTTCTTCCTACCTGATTTATCTTTTGATTTAATCTCATCCTCTCATCCCTATATTTCTTACAATGCAATAATACGTGTTCAACATCTTCATTGGATCTACATTCTATACATTCATCAGATTGACTTTTACCCATTAAAAACAATGTTTTATTTAAACCTGTGTGATCAAACCTTAACCTGGTTAAAACACTCTCCTCTCTTCTGTTACTTCTATTCACCCCCTGTGCATTAATAGATTTTTGCAAACTGTAATATTTCCTTCCACTTTTATCCACATCCCACCTGTCCTGCCATTTTTTCATCATTTCTTTTTTGATTATTGCCTTAGCCTCTCCTTTTCCAAGGGGTATATTTATTGTATCATTTGTCCTGGTTGATTTTTTTGCTATTTTATCTGCTCCCTCATTCCCTTTTATTCCTATATGAGCAGGTACCCAACAGAATCTCACATCTATCTGTAGTCTCTGTAATCTAAATAAACTTTGTTGGATTTCTAGCATTAGATCTTCTCTATTAGATTTCATATTTTGAATAATAGAGCTGCTACAGAATCAACACAACACACCACTCTGTCTGGTTTTACTTCCTCAACCCACTGTAGTCCTACAATAATCGCCATCATCTCTGCCGTATACACTGAAGCCTGATCAGGTAATCTTTTTCCAATACTTATGTTCATTGTCGGTATATATATTCCTATTCCTACATTGTCCTTCTCATCCTTAGATCCATCCGTATACATTTCTAAGTAACTATAATATGTATTCCTTATATATTGACTTGCCAGATGTCCTTTCTCACTCTCTTCCCATTCATTTTTTAGTTCCAAAATGTTTAAGTCTATCTCAGTTTTAGTAAATAACCATATAGGTATATTACTAATAGGTGTAGGTAAGTTAAACCAGATATTGTTCACTCTATATTCCTCTGATTTTGTTTTTGTTACCCATCCAAAGCCATTACCTTTAAAAGACTTATACTCCCAACATTCTTGAATAATACTCTTTGCATGATTTTCATGTCCACATCCACTTAAACGACTCCAATATGTAAGCATGAGCTTATCTCTTCTCAGATCTGAAGGCACTTCTCCTAACTCAACCTGCATTGCTTTAATTGGTGTTGATCTCATTACACCTGCACATATCCTCAATGCTTTGTTACTAATTCTATCCAGCTTCAGTAAATGTGTTTTAGCTGCTGCTCCATATACATAACATCCATAATCTATTGTTGACCTCATTAAAGCCCTATAAATATATATTAGTGATTGTTTATTTGCTCCCCAGTCTTTCCCCACTACTGCTCTCATTAAATTTATGACTTTCTTGCATTTTGATTCCACCTTTTCAATGTGTATTTTCCATGTTCCCTTTTGGTCTAACCACATACCAAGATATTTAAAATTATCTACTGTTTCCATATTATGTCCATATAACTGTAGGTTCTGTTTTTCTATCCCTTTCTTCCTTGTAAATATCATATGACAAGACTTACTTGGAGAAAGCTTAAAGCCCCAGCTATACGACCATTGTTCTACCTTTCCTATAGCTTCCTTGATTTTATTTCTTACCCTTATAGGATCTCGTCCTCTTGCCCAGATGGCCCCATCATCTGCATACAAAGCTGATCCAATCCTTCTGTCCAGATTCATAAAAATATCATTGATCATAACATTAAATAAAACTGGACTAATAACACTACCTTGTGGAATTCCATTAACAATTTCAAATTCCTCAGAAATTCCTGAACCCACTCGAACTCTAAATCTTCTTTCTGACAGAAAGTCTAATACCCAGTTATAAAACCTACCTCTAATTCCCATTTGATTCATTTTAATTAACAGCCCTTCCCTCCACATGGAATCATAAGCTTTTTCAATATCGAAAAACACAATACTCATTATTTCTTTCATTTTAAAAGTTTTCTCTATCTCATTACTTACTTTCACAACAGCATCCATTGTGGAACGCCCTTTCCTGAATCCACTTTGGTATGGTGCAAATAATCCTCTATATTCGAGGGTGTAGTTAAGTCTTCTAACTAGTATCTTCTCCATCCACTTGCAGAGATGTGACGTTAGGGCAATAGGTCTATAATTACCAGCATTATTTGGGTCTTTCCCAGGTTTATTAAATGGCAATATTAACGCTCTTTTCCAGCTTTTTGGCATTTTACCTTCTTCCCATATCTTATTAAATAACTGTAATATTATCTGCAATACTTTCCCAGGTATTTTCTGGAACATGATGTAACTTAGTTGATCTTCTCCTGTAGCAGTATTCTTAATATCATTTAATACTATCACTAGTTCATTCAAGTTTATTTCTGCATCCATAGTACATTCCTCACAAGCTTTTTTAATAAACACATCTCTATTTTCTTTAAGAACCTTCTCTTTATGTAATCTATGTATTCAAAGCGTGATTCTTCTTCTTCTTCTTCATTTGGTGTTTTATGGCGGTTGGCAAACCAACTTCCGGTGCATTACCGCCACCAACTGGACTGGAGTGTGAAGCACTAATAACAAAAAAACAAAACAATAATCAACTCAAAAAAAAAAAAAAAAAAAAAGTAACCCCTATACTTCAAATTCTCCAACCTACTCCTATTGCTTTAAGATACTTCATTATCGCACTATATATTTTTACTTGTTCTACTTGCTTTCCCAATAGACTTTCCATACTGAATACTACCACACCCAATTTTCTTACTTTCCTCTTAAGTACTAACCTTTCTTTTCCATATTTTAAACATTTTATTAAAACATGTTCTATTGTTTCTGCCTGATCACAATAATTACATTTTCCCGTATCATGTTTTCCTATCTTAAACAAGGAATGATTTAATTGTGTGTGCCCTATTCTAATACGAGAAACAATCGTATCCTCTTTCCTATTCCCAAAAACACTTCTTCCGTTTCCTACTTGCTTCTGAATACTATACAACTGTCTTCCCTTGACCTCATTATTCCATAGTTCTTGCCATTTATTGTTTATGAATTCTTTTATTTTACTTTTAACGTCATTTTTGCTTAACGTCACTTGCACATTTATCTCATTATGTTTTACTGCTTGCTTTGCTAGTCTATCTACCACTTCATTGGCCTCCAATCCCACATGAGCAGGAACCCACACAAACACTATTAAGCTTACACTACTTATTCTTAACAAACTTGCAAGTATTTCATATATAATGTCTTGCCTTGATACTTTATTTCCACTTACGAGGCTTGTGATTGCTGCAAACGAATCAGAACATATAGCTACTAATCTCGGTTTTACATCCTCTACCCAATGAAGTGCAACCATCATGGCAACTAATTCTGCTGCAAATACTGAGATATGATCAGTTATTCTTTTCTTGATACTAATTTGAAACTTAGGAATAAATACAGCAGCTGCTGTTCTTCCAGAGATAGGATCCTTAGACCCATCAGTAAATATTTGCACCCATGATGAGTAAGTCTGATCTAAATACTGCTGTGCTATAATATTCTTTAGGATGTCTTTCTCATTCTTAATTTTCATTTGAATTTGTAGGTCAATTATTGGCATTGGAAAAATCCATGGTGGTATACTGGATAATATCACAGTAGGGCTAACATCACAATCTTCAATACCTGCTTCTTGTACTTCTCTTTGAACACTCCATCCCAAGCTTTTAATGTTTTTATTCCCATGTTCCCAGCATTCTTCTAGTACTCCCTTCACTGGATGATTCTTTTTATGACCTTTTATATTAACCCAATAATTCAGTCTTATTTTAAGTCTTCGAAGTTTTACCGGAGCAACCCCAACTTCTACCTGTAGAGCTGCTATGGGGGATGTTCTGACTGCACCACAACATATTCTTAGGGCTTGATTTTGTATTGCTTCAATCTTTTTGAGTGTAGTCTCGTTTGCAAAACCGTAAATAATACTTCCATAATCTAAACTTGATCTAATTAAAGTATTATATATTCTTTTCAACGATAATCTACAAGCTCCCCATTCAACCCCTGTTAAACATCTTAATATATTTACTCCTTTTTTACATTTCTTAATCAGATTTTTAGCATGTATAGCAAAAGTCATCCTGGAATCCATCCATACACCGAGATATTTGACTACTGGCACTTGCTCCAATTCCTGCTTATATAACTTTAACTTAATCTCTGGTATTTTTTTCCTTTTAGTAAAACATATAACCTGAGTTTTAGCCACAGATAATCTAAAGCTCCAATTATTTGCCCACCCCTCCACTTCATCTACTGCTTTTTGAATACTTTGTGTTACACGTGCAATATTACGTCCTCTTTTCCAAATTGCCCCGTCATCCGCAAATAATGCTCTTCCTACATCACCTTTTAAATTACAAAAAACATCATTTATCATAATATTAAATAAAACTGGGCTGCATACACTTCCTTGAGGAGTTCCGTTCTCTATCTTGTATGTCTCTGAATACTCTACTCCTATCCTAACTTGAATTGTTCTTTCAAGAAGAAAATCCATAATCCAATTATACATCTTTCCTCCAATTCCCATACATTTAATTTTTATTAAAAGTCCCTCTTTCCAAAGCATATCATAAGCTTTCTCTATGTCGAATAACACCCCTACCATTACTTCTTTATTAGCCTGCGCTTTCCTGATATCTGCTTCTAGGCTTAACACAGCGTCCATAGAATTCCGACCTGCCCTGAATCCACTTTGGTATGGTGACATAAATCCTTTAACTTCCAATATATAATTTAGTCTACGTACAATCATTTTTTCCATCAACTTACATAAATTAGAAGTTAATGCAATTGGCCTATAATTAATTGGATTGGATTTGTCCTTTCCAGGTTTGCCTATTGGTATTATTATTCCATGCTTCCATGAAGAAGGAAGCTTTCCTGCATTCCAGATCTTATTGAATAAATTTAGAACCACTTTCAATGATCTATCTGATAAATGTTGTATCATTGCATAACAAATATCATCTCTTCCAGGAGATGTATGTTTGACTCCTCCTAAAGCCATCTTTAATTCATAAATACTAAAATCTGCATCTAAGGTGTCTCCAGTAGGGTTCCTTTTCATCAACACGTCTGGATGCTGACTCTTATTCTTATTTCTATTCTTTTTAATATCCTCTGTTACATTATCATCACTATGGACTTTAACAAATACTTTAGCCAGCATTTCAGCCTTTTCTTTATCTGCCACAGCCATTTTTCCTACATCATTTTTTAAAACTGGTATAACGTTATTTCTATATATTCCTCCCATTTTTCTAATTGATCCCCACATTTCAGTAATGTCAACATCTCCTCCTATTGAATTACACCAATCTCTCCAGTACTTCTTTTTAGCTGTTCTTACTATTCTTCTCACCTCAGCTAATGCTCTCTTATAATATATAAAATCTTCAAATAAATTAGTTTGTTTAATTTTCCTAAATGCTTTATTCCTATTTTTAACTGCGGTACTGCATTCTTCTGTCCACCACGGAACTGCTTTCCTTTTTTTACATGATCCCTTTTTACCTATAACTTTATCTGTTACCTCAAACAAAACTTTACATAATTTCTCATTACACTCCTCTATATCCTCTATCAGGTTTAGATCTAATGATGTTATTTCTACCTCGCTTAAATACTCATACACTTCCCAATTTGCTTTTTTAAATCTCCATCTTGGTGCTAAAAACACATTATGCTCCAATACACTTATCCCTACCTTACATAAAATTATATAATGATCACTGCCCATAATATTTTCTTCCCACACATCCCATATACATTTATTTGCTATCTCTTCAGAAACCAATGTTAAATCAATTGCTGACCCAACTCCACGAACCAAATCTATTCTTGTGTTTCTGCCATCATTTAAACATACTAACCCATTACTGTCTAAAATTTCTTCTACTACCCCCCCATTATAATCATCACTACTACTTCCCCATAAAGTGCTATGTGCATTAAAATCTCCACACCAAATTACTTTAGTATTTCCTGACCCAATAACCTTCTCTAATACCTTACTTAGTTTACTACACGGATTATAATAATTTATTATTCGAATAGTTTGATTCTCTGCAAATACTTCAATCACCACCAGCTCATATGCTTCAATCTCATTAATGACTCTGTAATCTATACCATTCTTAATAAAAGTGGCCACCCCACCTCCATTTCCTGCCCCTCTATCTCTCCTTACTATATTATATCCTTGCAGTACAAAATTTAGGTGAGGTTTTAACCACGTTTCTTGTATGCAAATTATATTAGGTTTCTTATCTTGTTGATCTATATACCTCTTAAATTCTGGTCCATTTGCAATAATACTTCTAGCATTCCATTGCAAAACCGTAAAAACCATAAATATTATGTACTTCCACATGAAGTTTGAACACTTGATTTAGTCATTAGCATGTCATTTATTTTTTCCAAAGTTACTCCGGCTACATTCAAGTATCTCTCTGCTGCCCTTATTATGATTTTAATTCTTTCTGTTCTACTTTCCGATTGAGCCGAACAATTTATCACTTCGGCCATAAATGACACGAATTCCATTTTTCCGATCACCAATTTATCCTCATTTGTCTTTTCCTGAACCAAAGAAATTTCATTGCCTTCCTTACTAACCACCTCTCCCTGTCTCTGCTCATGTCGTTTTGCTTTCTTTGCGGCTTCAGCATAAGTCAGCCCCTCCGCAATTCTCACATTCTGGATTTTCACCGCTTGTTTGTGAGCACTGCATCCCCCAAATCCAGCACTATGCTCATCACCGCAATTGCAGCATTTTGCCTTCACTCCTACGTCACATTTACCATATTCATGTTCGCCGCCACACCTCGCACATCGTAAATTTCCTCTGCAAACCGCACTAACATGTCCATACTTCTGACACTTGAAGCATCTTAGTGGGGGAGGAACGTAAGGTCTTACTTGATAACTTACATATCCTATTTTAATCCTCTCTGGCATTCTTTCTTCATCAAACTGAAGCATCACCGACAGACTATCCTTCCTTTCTTTGTTTTTACCATATTGGAGCCTTTTTGCTCCAACGACCTTGCTCCCTTCAATGGCGCTTTTAATTTTATCAACAGGTACATCAGTTGGAATTCCATAAATGACACCTCTTAACCATGGTTTCCTAGTCATCACTGTGCTTGACACCGAATATCCAAGCATTGAATTAATACCCAGTGCCTTCTTTTGTTGTTTTTCGTCTTTGCACATAATAATCACATTTCCATCTCTCAGGGTCTTTGCATTATTTATTTCTCCTAACACTCTTTTCAGAGCTTTGGTCAATTTAATTGGGTTTAATGTCACTCCGGGTTCTCCGAATTTCATCATTACTTTAAATTCTTCCACGTCAATCCTACTCACGTGATCCTCCTTTCCACTATCCATAAAAGATCCTTGGCTATTGGTTTTCTTTCTTTTCCGCTTTGCTATTCTACTCCATTCATTCCCTCCAACACTCCCGCTACATGATTCATCCTCCATTTCCGGATCGCTACCGGAGCTACCGTCATTTCCTGCCATCAGTGCTCCAGTCACAGTCCAGTGTTGCCAACCGCCCGTTTCTCAAGAGACCCCCGGGTCGTGCGTGAATCACTCAGGATTCACAAAGGTCCTTCCCCTCCTTCTCAAAGCGTGATTATCTGCTGTGTATGTATATATACACCTCTTAACACGTTGATTGGTTTGATTATCTGAATGTGCTCCACAGGTGTTTAATTAGGTTTAATTATCTGAACGTGCTCCTCTGGAACTTTGTTAATAAAACATCATTTCTTAATATGCCACATATGGTAGGGGTTGATCTTAATAGGTTTGAGTATTATGATTGGATGGAATGGATGATTTTGCTTAATCTTGTGTATAAATATGAGGCTTCGTCCTTAATAAACTTGAGAATGTGATGGTACTATATTGTCTCTGCTCTATCATTCTCTGCAGATAGTCTGCTAAGAAATTAATCTAACTATCAGTATTCAGGCCAGTGCTGTAGCAATGCATCGCTTCTTTTCCATTACGTTTTCCCTGCTAGCCATTATTGGGCATGTGAGCGTTACGTCTGCAGAAAGTCCATTCAGCTATAGCTTAGCTTACGCATCTGAGCTGACGGTGTCAAATGGGATGAAGTGGGGATCGTGGGGGTCTAAGGACATGTGTCCAAGTGGAAAGTTCGCCGCAGGGTTTAGTCTGAGGGTAAGTTGGGCATTGACTCTATTTTGCTAATGGGGTGGAAGAGCTTCAAAGGTTCAAAACTGTGGAGTTGCTGTTTGTCATTTGATTCCAGGTTACTCCACTTAACTGCAACTGCTTAAGATTTAAGTGTCTGTGTAATACTAAAGAGCATGAAGATAACTGTTACTAAGTGTTGGGTTATTTACTTTTTCAAATGGAAGAGTGTCTTGTTGTTTTGTGATGTGTCATTGCTTTCCTGTAGCTCACACAGTAGAGTGTTGGTGCTTGCAACGCCAATGTCATGGGTTAATTTTCCAGGGAAAGCAAGAACTGATAATAATGTAAATGTGTACCTTGAAATGCAATGTTAGTTGCTTTGAATGATAGTGTCTGCCAAATGCATAAATGTTTTAAGGTGGAAAGACCAATTGGTGCTGGTGATGATACAGCGCTCAACGGGATTCGTCTTCACTGTATCGATCCGTCCAAAGGACCATCAGAATACATCACAATTGAGTCCAGTGTAGGAGGGTAATGGACTCAATTATTAACCATTCTTGTATTAAGTGTTTAAGTTTTTTTTTTTTTTTTTTGACTAACAATTGATTTGATCAGGCAACCTCTTGTGTGTTTTCTTCAGCTGGGGTGAGTGGACCGATATCAAATGGTGTGCTTCTGGAGTCTTGAAATCTTTCCGGCTGAAAGTTGAATCTTCCCAAGGAGATGGAGATGATACGGCCGCAAATAACATCAGGTGAGTGTGTGGGAAAGGGATGTTATAACTTATAGCACCATCTCTTACCCATCCTGGTTTTATTCGACTATTTAAGGACTCAGTTTTCCCCCATAAATGAACTCAAGTTTAGTTAATATCACGCTCTCAGTCGTGCTGCTGTTCAAGATTGCAGTGATTAGGCCGTCGGCTGCAGGTGATCATGTGACTGACATTCAATCCAACAGCACAATTACGTATTTTATCATAATATTGTCACATCTGAATTTTTTCCAGGTTCACCTGCACTGACGGTAATGTGCTGGAGGGTGACGGCACAGACTGGGGCGACTGGGGCTTCTGGAGTCCAAAGTGTCTTGGAAAAGGAATCTGCGGCATCCAGACACTGGTAGAAGATTCACAGGGAAGTGGAGACGACACCACTCTCAATGACGCGCGCATGTTCTGCTGTTCGCCGGTGTGATTAAGGTGACGTGATCGCAATCAAAAACTCAGACTGACACACTGCAGATCAACTAAATCTGTTTATTCTTTCAGGTGTGGGAGGATGACGGCAAGAAGACCAAATGGATGGTAATAATTGATCATCATACTATGATAAACTAACATGAACCATGTCATACAATTTTAAAGGGATAATGTAAAGTCAGCTGGTCATTATCACAAATTAAAGTCTAACCAGATGATCAGAACATTTACATCCCGCCTATTATTGAAGTTGAACTGTTATTCATTCTTGTAGGTTAGTGATTCTTCTGAAGACTCCTGAACTTCTGCTGTCAGTCAAACGGTTGCCAAATATAAGCAATAAAGACTTCATAAACAGAACATTGGAGTCTCACATTGTTTTGCACAACATTTTACATCAGATCATTCATTACATTGAATGCTAAATAAGTCACTTTAGACCATCTGCACTAAATTGTCTTATCCGTTCATGCATTCCCTGAGAATGATCAGCGTAATCTACAGGAACACTACATTAAGTGTAATTGTCCATAGTGGTGGGCAGATCGAGGCTTCATGAAACAGTTGAAGCAAATGTGCC
Source organism: Rutilus rutilus (assembly GCF_951802725.1). NCBI lineage: Eukaryota > Metazoa > Chordata > Actinopteri > Cypriniformes > Leuciscidae > Rutilus > Rutilus rutilus. The sequence continues at coordinate 71,588,634 of NC_140209.1, forward strand.
ATATTGTGTCGAGGCTTGAAACAATCCGACACCCATCTCAATGGTGACAATTACACTTTTTTTTTTTTATTTTTTTTTTTATTGTATTTTTTCTAATATGTGAAGCTTGTAACCTGTAGGCTCCTCACTGTGCATAATGTTATTTTGGTCATGAAAAATGAATATTAATAGAACAAATCAAGCCACAATGTCTTTTTTTTTTTTATATATATATATATATAGATTTTTATTAAAAAATATTAATTTCTCTGATGTGGAAGGACTTGGCCTTTTTTTTATATAATTTTTTTTTTTTACAGATATCAAATTAAAACTGCTTAAATGTAGACTCCACTTCATTAGTAGCTTATGTTGAACTTTATTCTTGTTCAAACAGACGCTGTGTGAAGCAGTGCATAAAAGTATTGAATGAAAATGTCTCTGAAACATCTGTGTATTATTTGGCAAATATTGCATTTATTTCACTGCAGCTGTGGTAAAGTATGCAAACACCACGTGAGCGGTCACTACGGGAACCAGAAAGTGTCCGACTTCACGTCTCCGTTTGCAGCTCCTCCCCGCCTGCACGCGGCTACTCTCGCCGATCGGTTGTTGCATCCAGCCGCAGCCGATGTCGAACACACCTTTCGTTTCCACACACAGTCACGTGACTGCTTCGTATTCAGATTCAAAAATAGCGCAAACCCCTTGAGCAGGTTTCGAGTGTCATGCAAGTCCTGTTCCTTAACCCTGGAGAACCCACGGGGTCAAATGTGGCCGCTGTTAATTGCTGCTACCCAAAATGAACAAACAATTTTTTTTTTTTTTTATTTTTTTTTTTTTACTTCAAAAGCCCAGCGTTCCACTTCTGGCCCCTGCATAGAGACACCTAGTGGATGAATATTGAACTCACAAGTGCCAGAGTGGTAGTTACAAGATGGCTGACCACATGCTGTTTTGTTGAGCTGGAAACCTACCCAAACAAAATCGTCTTCTCAGCAAACCAGCGGTTGGTAAAATTGTGTATTTTTTGTTAATCTATTTAGTATTAGCTTGCAGAATGCCTAGAAGTACGTTTTATATTCTTTTTGGATAAATTAGCGACTCTGAGCTAGTTCAAAAAACGATGGGTCAAAAATGACCCTCTGGGTGTATGGGTTAAAAAAATGTCGGGTCAAAAATGACCCTCTGGGTGTATGGGTTAAAAAAATGTCGGGTCAAAAATGACCCTCTGGGTGTATGGGTTAAAAAAATGTCGGGTCAAAAATGACCCTTTGGTTCTTTGAGTGACTTTGATGGAGAATGGTGACAGGCCTGTATTTGGCTAAAGCCTTGAAATAATTTCATTAGTATAATATATTTTAATAAGTTACCTCAGTAGTACAGGGCCAGAGACTAATAAAGTAGTATATCTTTTCAGGGAGTATGGCAGCTCCCATTTCAGGACAGGGAAAGCAACAGAGAAAGATCACTGTAAGACAAGTATTGGAGCAACTTGAAACTGATGATAGTGACTTTGGCCCTGAATTGGACAGCGATAGCGATGAATTGATGAATTGTTTCAACCGCATGAAAGTGATGGTGATGAATCTTCTGCCCAAGACGGTGACTCGTCCAATGACTCGTCCAGTGATGAAGATGTGCCGTTTGCCGAGACTGCTAGCCCACAGATGGAGCCAAATCGTGCCGCAAAAACTTACAGTTGGCGAAACAAAGGCTTTGAGTTGCCTGACATGAACTTTCAAGGTGAACAGGTTGAGTTGTACCAGGATGGCATGATACGCCTAAAGCCCAATGGGTCAAATTTGGCCCTAATCCTAATACGCCTAAAGCCCAATGGGTCAAATTTGGCCCAAATCCAAAATTAGGGAATAAAGGGTTAAAATTGAAAAAGTGGATATTTTGGTGTTCAGTGAACTTATAGCAGTAATTTAATGCATAGTTCATAATTTTCCAAAGAAGAAAAGGGTTATTGGGTTCTCCAGGGTTAATAAAAAACTTTAATTTATTAAATAACCCACAAAATAAAATGTCAGCTCCCCAGTTCACAAGCGCTTCACCATTCCACACAATTTTCTTTTATTTTGATTATACATGCCTACATGAGCCTTGCCTATGAACTCATAGGATTAGGACTGAGGCTGAAGTTTATGTGAATAGGGCTACATTTGTAGATCAAAGCAGATTCATAAGAATTGTTTCTGTACAAGTGAATTAGTCCCATTTTTTTCCCATAAATTAAAAAAATTAAATTCATAAATTAAATTCATACAGTTGTTTGATCATACATTGTATAAGAACTACATCAACACTAACACATGAATTATGAGAATTAATTGTATTGCTTTGTGGTTTACAGAGCACAAAGTGATTTATTAAATGAAAAAAAAAAAAAAACGAGAGAAAAAAAGCGGTCTTCTGGGACAGAAAGGCAGCTTTTCCACCTTTTGTCCACAAGATGTCATTAGTGTGCAACGTGTTAAAAAACTTTGAGCCAAACCATTTTATGATACAGTCAAGGGGAAAGCCCCAGTGCTTCACAAAGCTTCATTTCACCATCACTACTGTGCAGCGGCGGCTCACGTCGAACAAGCCTTAAATCTCCGATGCCGAGAGCTGAGGAAAAGAAACCCCAAGTGAAAAACAATAAGCCCAGACTCCTAGCGTGATTATCTGCTGTATATATATATAGGCTACACCTCTTAACTCGTTGATTGGTTTGATTATCTGAATGTGCTCCACAGGTGTTTAATTAGGTTTAATTATCTGAATGTGCTCCTCCGGAACTTTGTTAATAAAACATAATTTCTTAATATGCCACATATGGTAGGGATTGATCTTTGAGTATTATGATTGGATGGAATGTACATAGTGGATGATTCTGCTTAATCTTGTGTATAAATATGAGGCTCCGTCCTTAATAAACTTGAGAATGTGATGGTACTATATTGTCTCTGCTCTATCATTCTCTGCAGATAGTCTGCTAAAAAAAAATGAATCTTAACTATCAGTATTCAGGCCAGTGCTGTAGCAATGCATCACTTCTTTTCCATGGTGTTTTCACTGTTAGCCTTTATTGGGCATGTGAGTGTTACATCTGCAGCTTATTCACTTGAGTTGACGGTGTCGAATGGAATGAGTTGGGGATCGTGGGGGTCTAAGGACATGTGTCCAAGTGGAACGTTCGCCGCAGGGTTTAGTCTGAGGGTAAGTTGGGCATTGACTTTATTGTGCTAATATGAGGGTGGAAGAGTGCTTCAAAGGTTCAAAATGTGGAGTTGCTGTTTGTCACTTAATTCTAGGTTACTCCAGGGAACTGCACCTGCTTAAGATTTAAGTGTCTGTGTAATACTAAAGAGCATGAAGATAACTGTTACTAAGTGTTGGGTTATTTACTATTTCAAATGGAAGATTGTCTTGTTGTTTTGTGATGTGTCATTGCTTTCCTGTAGCTCACACAGTAGAGTGTTGGCGCTTGCAACACCAATGTCATGGGTTCAGTTCCCAGGGAAAACAAGAACCGATAAGAATGTAAATGTGTACCTTGAAATGCAATGTAAGTTAAAAAGCATCTGCCAAATGCATAATGTTTTAAGGTGGAAAGACCAATTGATGGTGATGATACAGCGCTCAATGGGATTCGTCTTCACTGTATCGATCCGTCCAAAGAACCATCAGACTCACAGGAATACACCACCATTGAGTCCAAAGTAGGAGGGTAATGGACTCAAATTATTAACAACTCTTGCATTAAGTTTTTAAGCTAGATAAATAAATTGAGGATCTTGTTTTTGACAATAACAATTGATTTGATCAGGCAACCTCTTTGTGTGTTTTCTTCAGCTGGGGTGAGTGGACGGATATCAAATGGTGTCCTTCTGGAGTCTTGAAATCTTTCCAGCTGAAAGTTGAATCTTCCCAAGGAGACGGAGATGATACGGCCGCAAACAACATCAGGTGAGTGTGTGGGAAAGGGATGTTATAACTTATAGCACCATCTCTTACCCATCCTGGTTTTATTTTACTATTTTAAGGACTCAGTTTTCCCCCATAAACTAACTCAGTTTAGTTAGTTTTTTTTTTAAAAAACTCTAGCCTACCATACTGTAAATAAAGTTTCAGAACTATAGTACAGTAATATTTTCAGTGGTCGCCATTGTCACCCTCTCTTTCCTGGCCACCATCCTCATCCTCCTGGCCATCGATGCGCTGCTCTCTGTTAGGCCATAAATTCTCATCCACATCGCAACGGATATTTTCTCTTGCGATGCAGCGAGGGAAGAAACGGCGTGAATGTCTCAACCATCCCCTACATTGATCCCCTGTGATGTCCTCACATGCAGCATCCATTGCATGCAGCAGGGCCCTCTGGTCTTGAGCCTGATGCTCATACACCCTCCACCTCCAAGCTGAAAAAAACTCCTCAGTTGGATTTAGGAAAGGAGAGTAAGGTGGAAGAAACTCCATTAGCATCCGGGGATGGGTGGTGAACCAGGTTCTGATGCGTGGACCACGGTGGAAGTTCACATTATCCCACACAATCACATAATGTGGTAGCTGAGGTCCTTCTTCACCTCTCTCATTTTCCGGGATCAGATCAGTATAAAGGTGGTCCAAAAAATTGAGGAGCTTTTGTGTATTGTAGGGCCCTAAACTGGGAATGTGTGTGTGGCCACACCTCTTTCTGATATAGCGGCACACATTGTTATATTTGCTCCTCGCTGGCCTGGGACATCCACAGTGGCTCGGTGGCCAATGATGTTACGGCCACGCCTTCGACCTTTGGCCAGGTTGAAGCCAGCTTCATCAACGAACACTAGGATGTGAGAGGTTTCGTTGCCTTCTAATGCCATTATTCTCTACAATAGAATAAAAATAAATCTAATCAGTCAAGTAGAGACAGATACTGCAGGGAGGATCTAAAGTACTGTAAAAAGAGGGAGTGAAAAACTGAAGACAATTTCTAGGCAAAATGCTCTAGTCACACAAAGCTGGATTCTGAAGGTAAAAAGGATAAAGCAAAACAAAAAAAAGTGGTAACCATGTCTTACTGTAATAGTGTTACAATGATAGACAACCAGTAGTTGACTTACATGCACATACTGGTACCGCAGCTCTTTCACTCTGTCAGAGTTTCTCTCAAATGGTACCCTGTAAATCTGTTTCATGGTCATCTGATGTTTCTTCAATACCCGGTCTATTGTGGAGATGCTGATAGAGTTTATATTTTGGAACATTACATTGTCTAGAAGGATTGCATTACGAATCTGTCTCAGTGTGATGGCATTATTTGCAATGACCATGTTGCATATTTCTCGTTCTTGTTGTTCATTTAGAAGTTTTCTTCTGCCACCCACTTGAGGCTGTCGTCCAATCCTAGACATACAAGTCAAAGGTCAACACTGTAAATTTGTTACAAAATGAGTTACCAATGTAATTGTACTGCTGTTTTATGGTACTAAAAGTGTGATGCACTGCACAGTGACTGGAATACTATTCACAGTATTTTCTCCATTTTTTTTTTTTTTTTTTGTTGTTGTCATTTTTATAGTATCATATAACATCACATGAAGATATTACAGTACTCTAGGCCTACACACACACCAACACTGAATAGTTCAATAGAATAGTTCTGTACCTGTTTTCCCTGCGAAAGGTTTGGATGATGGAGGAGACTGTAGACCGAGGCACATTAGGCTGCACTCGGCGACCTGCCTCTGCCATTGTGAGGCGATGGTTTATAACGTGGTCAATAAGGGTGGCCCGGATTTAATCTGGGACATCATGGTGCCTCCGTGCTCCTCGGCCTCTTCCCCCTATTCCTCCACGCATTCTCACTCCTCCTCTTCCTCTTCTTCCTCCTCTTCCTCGAGCAGGAAGTTGCTGTTGTACTTGGCGAGGTGCTTCCATGTTCACACTGCAAATGAAACTGGCCCCGGGCCAAGCTCTGTCTATATACTTTTGGCAGCAGTCATAATCATAGACAACACCTGTCAGGTAACTAAACAAACTGTTTGATTGGTCATCTGAGATGTGGGAAACTGCTCCTTCGTTAGTTCTAATTTCACCTGATTGATTGTCAAGTACTGTCATAAATTTATCAAATGTTCCAAGAAATTCTTTCATGGTATTATATCTTTGACTAATTTTGACAGTTGAACAGACAATTGTGCATATGATGACTTACACAATGAAACCATGCTGATATGTTTTGGAGAGAGTAACCATTTCACTGAAAAATCAACTAATCAGTTTAGATCAGCAAGATCTATTTATTTGGAAAATGTGCTAAATGTGGGCTCATTGTGCTAACTGTAGCTACTTGTACATAATCATTTGAAAAAAAGCACAGAGTCACTTGAGACATGTACTAAAGCATTTGCAATTTGATAAAACCAATGAAAAACGACATTCTGTTGTGAACAATTGCAAGGTGGTTTGGAGATTTGTCCATGTTATTTTGAGAATGTCATCTCGGTTTCAAGAAATGAGCCAAACCAATCGAGAAAAACTGTAATATCACACTCGCAGTCGTGCTGCTGTTCAAGATTGCAGTGATTAGGCCGTCGGCTGCAGGTGATCATGTGACTGACATTCAATAATCCAACAGCACAATTACATATTTTATCATAATATTGTCCCATCTGAATTTTTTCCAGGTTTCTCTGCACTGGAGGACGGTTTTTCAGCACTGCTGTGCTGGAGGGTGCCGGCACAGACTGGGGCAAATGGGGCTTCTGGAGTCCAAAGTGTCTTGGAAAAGGAATCTGCGGCATCCAGACACTGGTAGAAGAGCCACAGGGAAGTGGAGACGACACCGCTCTCAATGACGCGCGCATGTTCTGCTGTCCGCCGGTGTGATTAAGGTGACGTGATCGCAATCAAAAACTCAGACTGACACACTGCAGATCAACTAAATCTGTTATTCTTTCAGGTGTGGGAGGATGACGGCAAGAAGACCAAATGGATTGTAATTATTGATCATCATACTATGATAAACTAACATGAACCATGTCATACAATTTTAAAGGGATAATGTAAAGTCAGCTGGTCATTATCACAAATTAAAGTCTAACCAGATGATCAGAACATTTACATCCCGCCTATTATTGAAGTTGAACTGTTATTCATTCTTGTAGGTTAGTGATTCTTCTGAAGACTCCTGAACTTCTGCTGTCAGTCAAACGGTTGCCAAATATAAGCAATAAAGACTTCATAAACAGAACATTGGAGTCTCACATTGTTTTGCACAACACTTTACATCAGATCATTCATTACATTGAATGCTAAATAAGTCACTTTAGACCATCTGCACTAAATTGTCTTATCCGTTCATGCATTCCCTGAGAATGATCAGCGTAATCTACAGGAACACTACACTAAGTGTAATTGTCCATAGTGGTGGGCAGATCGAGGCTTCATGAAACAGTTGAAGCAAATGTGCCATATTGTGTCGAGGCTTGAAACAATCCGACACCCATCTCAATGGTGACACCTAGTGGTCACTTGCAGGTGTTCTGAAACAACCTTGACAAGCAATTACTTTTTTTTTTTTTTTTTTTTTTTTTTTCTAATATGTGAAGCTTGTAACCTGTAGGCTCCTCACTGTGCATAATGTTATTTTGGTCATGAAAAATGAATATTAATAGAAGAAATCAAGCCACAATGTCTTTTTTTTTTTATATAGATTCTTATTAAAAAAATATTAATTTCTCTGATGTGGAAGGACTTGGCCTATTATTTATTTATTTATTTATTAATTTTTTTACAGATATTTTCTCCAGCCTTTGATAAAATCCTCTCGCAAGTGGCACTTGTTGGCATGCAAAGATATTTTTTAGCAAGGACATGCAAATAATAGTTCAAACATACCTTGCTAAGATGGCCCAGCAGTAGCAGGCCTAGGTACAGGGGGAATGCCATCCTCTGCACCCTGCAAAATTGCGCTCCTCAAATGGCGCATCATGGATGTGTTGTTGCAGTAGGCTTGCTGCCGATCACAATACATACATCTCACTTTGGCTCATATAGAGCTCAAACATGACAATCTGGGGCTCAGGTCAGGAAGCAGACAGGCTGGCTAAACCGACCGTCTGCTAGCGGCCTCGCGTCACCAAGGTCAGATAAATCCCATCACATAGAGCCTCTTTCACCTAGCTATCATCATATAGAGACTGTGTCTGTTCCCCGAAGTTGGAAATCCAAAAAACGTTTAAACCCATCCAAGGTTAAAAATTTAATTGATGTTCAACAAATAAAAAACAGATATAATACAGATGAGCAAATGATAAATCTTGGGTTGCTGAATATTCGATTGCTTACTCCAAAAGCACTCGTTGTTAATGATATGATTACTGACTATAATCTAGATGTGCTGTGTTTGACAAAAACCTGGCTGAAACCAAACGATTACATTACTTTAGTCCACCCCGCAAGATTACTGTTATAAACATGAGCCTCGTCTGAAACGCAAAGGGGTAGGTGTTGTTGTATACTGTTATTATATTATATATAAATATTACTGTTTATAGTAATATTTTCAAAATCACTAAGAAATCTAGTTTTAAATATACTTCTTTTGAAGTGTTGGTGCTTAATGTAAAAATATATAGAGTAAAGGATGAATCACATTTCAGAGTTGTGCTGGCTACTGTATACAGGCCACCAGGGCACCATACAGACTTTATCAAAGAATTTGCTGATTTTATCAGAGTAATCTATCTTTGGCTGCAGATAAAGTACTAATTGTTGGTGATTTTAATATACATGTAGATAATGAAAAAGATGCATTGGGATTGGCATTTAAAGGGGGGGTGAAACACTCAGTTTCAGTCAATCTCATGTTAATCCTGAGTACCTATAGAGTAGTATTGCATCCTTCATATCTCCAAAAAGTCTTTAGTTTTATTATATTTATAAAAGAAAGATAGGCTGTACCGAGTCTTTCCGGAAAAAAACGAGCGGCTGGAGTCGTGCCGTGTGGGCGGAGCTAAAGCTGTGCTTACGCGCCGATAGCTAACAACACACAGACATTTGAAGCAGTTTGTCTATGAGTTTTACTCACCGCCTGCGGTTCCAACGCACGACCGTGAACCTTTATCGTTGGGACTGCTAAATCCGGCGTCGAACTGGGCCTTGTTTATAAAACAATCGTCGAAATGCAGGGAACAAACAAAGTCCTGTAACTGCAGCGAGCACATTGATTTGATAGGCGTACTGCTTTCGCTCTCTCGTTCTGGTCTACGGGTGCGCGCGCGCCTTTCCGGCAGAAGAGCCCTTAGGACCGTATAAGGAAATTCCGCCCCATCTGACGTCACACATGCCCATACTCGAAAAAAACTTTCCGAAACTTGTGACAAACCGGAAGGAGTATTTTTGGTACAGAAATACTCCATCAAACGTACAACTTAATTTTTGAAACTTTGTCCATGTTTAGCATGGGAATCCAACTCTTTAACAGTGTAAAAAACTCAGTATGCATGAAATAGCATTTCACCCCCCCTTTAAAGACATTGTAAACTCTATTGGAGTTAGACAACACGTGTCAGGACCTACTCATTGTCGTAATCATACTCTAGATCTAATATTATCACATGGAATAAATGTTGATGCCGTAGAAATTCTGCAGCAGAGCGATGACATCTCAGATCATTACCTAGTCTCGTGTAAACTTCATTTAGCCAAGGCTGCAAAGCCGACTCCGTGTTACAAATATGTTAGACCTATCACTTCTGCCACTAAAGATTGCTTTATTAATAATCTTCCTGATCAGTTTCATCATCTCAGTAACCCTCCTGTTGGTCGGAGCTAATGACTGTAAATTAGAAAGTTTTCCGTCTTGATGAGAAGTGTATCCCGTTATGAAAAGTGTATTTAATTCTGAATCTGAATTCTTAGTTAGAAAATAGATATATGTGAAAAGCAGAAGAATTAGATCAAACTATTAACCTTGTGTAACAAAGAGGAAAAGAAGTTGCCAGGATCACTATTTTAATCATGTTTTCAATTAATCATGTTTTCAAAATCATAATTTCCATAAATCATATTCAGATCAAAATATCACATTTGTGTCAACAATAGTATAATGAGTACATTGTACTGTACTGTGTTATAATTTTCCATATCTGACTGAAAATCAAGCTACATAGTACATTGTTAGTATGCTTATATACTGTACCTCCCTTCACTGATTTAATAGGTCCATTAAACAACACATGCCAATGACATAACATTTTGGAAAAACAAAATTTGGATCATTAATTTGTAAAAGTATTTATAGACTATAGTATAATTTCATGATTGATTAAGTATTGAGCACACAACTGTATTTATTGGAAAATAAAAAGCAATGTCCCCATACGTCAGGGATTGATCTTACGATAGTCTCTCAAATGCATGGTCACGTTGTTGGGAAGTCCAAGTCTGATCAGCTCCTCTTGTAACTGAAAATATATGAGCTTTATGACAAACCTACCATGTGATATGTTATTCAGTCGTATTATCATTAAATTATTCAATTTGTAAAGAATATATTGCATTGTTGGAAGATTATTTTATTCTTGTTATTGATGTGGTCAATTAACAATATATATGTTATACAATGCTTATGTAAAAATACATTTTCATTTATGTAGGTAAATGAATGGTTTGACTGTTTAGTTACTTACCTGCATAATCACCAGCTCTTCAATCTGAGATTCTGACAAATTTTCTAGACTTGTAACTTCTACTCGCATTCCCATCACTGATCAATAATAAAAAACAAGTCAGGTGTCATATTTCATACATTTATGTACTACAGTTTACAGTGTTTTTTTTTATTTTATTTTATTCGCTTTGGTGCCATTTTCACAAGTAAGGAATACATTTTCAAAACTCTTAGTGTTAATATCACAACAGATCATCAAAAGTGCATTATTATTAAAAAATTTCATGTTTTCAATTGTGTTGTACAATACTCGAAATCACTAAGTATCATTTTCACAACACAAAATAAATGTTTCATTCACAGTAGCTGCCTTTCATAATGTCATTACTATCAAACTTTTGATTTGCATCTCTTCTTGTTCAGTTTAATACAAATTTGTCTATTATTTAATCAAACTGATCTTAATGGTTAATCAGTGAATCATTTGGCACACCTATAGAAACAGATTCTATAGATATAGTTTCTAATTTGTTTGCAATTTCTGATACAGATAACCAAATGTAATTAATTATTTTTTACATTATAAGTGATTTTAATTAGATTATATCCACTATGTTTAAAGTGTGTGTGTGTGTGTGTGTGTGTGGTCTGTGTGTCTTGGCAAACTCTACATTATGGGGACAAAATGTCTCTACAAAGATGGCAACATCCGAAATCTTTGTTCTTGTAGGGACATATAATGTAGGCCCCCATGAGAAAAACAGCTTATAAATCATACTAAGTGATGTTTGTTGAAAATGTCAAAATACAGAAAGTATTTTGACAGAGGCTATAACTATAGAGAGATTTGCAATTTGTGAACATAAAGCAGGATAGAGTAGAAAGTAGAGGAAACAGGCAATGACTGTATAACATCAGATTGATCAGAGATGCATTAGAAGGAGGGAGACAGATGGAATAAAATATAGTACATTACAGTATGTATGCCATGTGATACTGTAAACAGATTACCATGGTGACTGCCACATTACTGTAACTCACCCTTCATCCGTAAGTTCAACCATGTATACGGTCATATGGCACAGTGAAAACATTTACTGTATTGCCAGCAAACTGTTCAAACCTCATGGCACTTCATCACAGCTTTTGATAACACATATAGATAATATTACAAACATTATGGATTCAATTACATAAGTTATGCAATATAAGTGTATTTTCTAATGTGGCAACTGCAGCCTGTATTAATATAATTATTTCAGCAACAAGGGTGAATTGAAACGTGTATCTTGCATTGTTTGCTGTTGAATTAATTGATTTTTAAAAGTCCTAAACTGAAAGAAGATCATACTGTTGTGTTTCTGTGATTAAACCAAATGTTCTCATTACATATTACATCTTGTGTTTGAAACAATGTTTGACTGAAATGTGTATAACTGTAATGAAAGCATGAGATCAGGTTTTGTACATGTACTTGTGAAAAAATATAACCAAAGTGAATAAAAAAAACTGGGTAAAAACACTTTATTTCGATAGTCCACTTTAGACATTTTACTAACTATAAGTAACTTTGCAGTTATACATGTCAACTAACTCTCGTTAGAGTATTAGTAGACTGTCTGCTTAATATCTGCTAACACTTTATTTTGTTGGTCCCCCAACAGACATTCTACTGACTATAAGTAACTTTGCAACTACAAGTCAACTTATTCTCTTAACCCGAACCCTAACCCTAATCTAACAGTCTGACAGTCTGCTACTCTAATGAGAGTTAGTTGACATGTAGTTGAAAAGTTACTTACAGTTTAGTAGAATGTCTAAAGTGGACCATCGAAATAAAGTGTAACCAAAAACGGTAACAATTTACATTATGTTTTAACATTATTGAAAATTAAAGAAACAAATGGATCACATTTTTACACAAACATACCATACTTATCTGAAATGGGGTGTTGATATGATGGTCATCGCGGTCACCGAAAAGCAAACAGAAAGCTTTCATTAGCAAAACTTTAGCATGTTACACTTTTGATACAATCTTTCTATTGTTTTTATTTGACAGAATCCACATTTAAATCCACATTTTCTTGTTTTTGGGTGTTATAGCCTGATTCTTTCATTTCTTTACAGAAGTTATATTTACTCACCACTGTAACAGAAGAAAGGCAAACTGGCAAAGCAGCTCTCATCCGTCCACTGACCAAAGTATTTTAAAGACACAGCGGTGCAGTGTTGAGCTCCGTCATGTCCTCGGATATACAAACCATTATCTGGTTGTGCATCAACAGCAGCTGGAGTATGTGGCAGCCAATATGTGAAGGAAGAGCTGCTCTGATCTGACCACAGTCTGTTTCTGTGCAGACCAATCCATACATAACCAGAATAATAACGTGTAACATTCAGTATCTGTTGACGCTCTGTCTCATCTCTCACACTGGTCAGGTCAGTGTATTTCTCTCTGCAGTAACTCTGAGCTCCAGCCCAGGTCTTTCCGTCATATACCAAAACATAATTCTGAGAGGTGTTTTCTCTACCTAAGATACACATATACATTTAATATCAAGTCAGGTAATTTGTTAATTAGTCAACCATATTATAAATCCATAGTTTACAGTAAGAATTTTAATATTAGCATACAGTATACTTGGGGTTTGATCCAAGCCAACTAAGCTAAGAGTTCTAGAGATCTTACCACAATACTGACAGTAGCATTTGTTGAGACTTTGACTTTTGAAAGTCTTTTGAAAGGAAACTAAATGTATTTATATAAAAAGTTCAATTGGAATGCCTTACCATCATAGCAGACAAATGTGTAATTATTTTCACATGATGAATCAAACCAGTTTCCATTTAGACCCATGGAAACACACAGTTCTTTCCCACCATAGTTGTCCGGTTCATGATACCAGTTCCTGAAATCTCTCTCTCCTTCCTGATAGAAATCCCTGTTTGCCAATGACCATCTCCAGCTGTTCACATCATCATACTGTCCAATCCAGGCTGAACCAGTGTAACTCCCATTAACTGTGTTAATCAGACTGTTCATTTCCTCCATGTTATCAATGGTGGCCAGATCAGTGTAATTCTGTCTGCAGTGTCTCTGAGCTTCAGTCCAGGTTTTAGACTCATTCACAAAGTGAAACTCCCGGGATGATGCTAATCCTGTCAAGGTAGGAAAATAAAAAAAAATACAAAACCAAAAAATTAGTCACACATTTAGAAATTATGTGTCCCTTTATTCTTTGATTTTCTAATATACTGTATCTTATTCTCATTTGTTACCTTGTTTAAAAAATAAATAAAGTTTGTCATTATTATTAGAGATCTCCTCACCACTGTAGCAAATGAAAGGTAATGCAGTATTGCAGTTTGCGTCTGTCCATTTCCCAGAGTCACTAAATGAGACTGCAGTGCAGTGTTCACTGTTTCCAGCATTATCTGGCTGTCCTGTCCTCCAGTTACTGAATGAAGAGTTGCTCTGATCTGACCAAGATCTGGTTCTGTACAGTCCAATCCAAATAGAGGAATAATTCTGAAATAAAGACCGAACCCTGTAGTTTTCAGTCTCATTCCTGATACTGACAAGGTCTGTGTGATGTTCTCTGCAGTATCTCTGAGCTTCAGTCCAGGTTTTAGACTGGGAAACCAACACATAACTTGCACTAGCATTCACTCTTCCTGTGGGGAAACATTTTAAATATGTGATGTGATCAAGGAATCATACAAATTTTGTTCTAATTACTTGTTAGAAAGTCCATCGGCAGTTCTCACCATCATGGCAAACAAATGGAAGTGTATAGTAACAAGAGATTTCACTCCATATTCCCCAATTTGACATGTACACACAGAGACTCTGTCCACCTGAGTTCACTGGTTGCTGGACATACCAGCTATTAAATCCTCCCACTAAAGTTGCATTATCCAGAGACCATTTCCAGCTGTTCAGATCATCATAGAGTCCAATCCAAGCTGAGCCATAGTAAGTCCTACGTACTGTTTTAAAGAGCCTGTTCATTTCCTCCATGTTATCAATGGTGGCCAGATCAGTGTAATTCTGCCTGCAGTGTCTCTGAGCTTCAGTCCAGGTTTTAGACTCATTCACAAAGTGATACTGGTGGGTGCATGAAGATTGTGTGCAGGTCTCTGTGAATTATTTTACAGCACAGAAAAAAGAAATTGCAATCACCTGGTCAGTGATGTACCAACAAGCCATACTGTACAAACTTTCATTGTACTAATAGTTGTTAACTACTGTCATACATGTAAGTCACACTTCACACTTGATTATTTTTTTTACATTTCACACAAATTAGCGTGGTAAACCGCTTTAATAAACTAGCACACTGAATGAAAGAGAAACACAAGAACTACAACTGACTTCCAACCACAGCCTTAGATGAAATCAATTGAAGATAAAAGAAGACATTAAATCTCTCAAGATCTCAGCAGAGGATTAAACAAGTCCACAAACAGCATTACCAGCTTCAATTATTACTCATCGAATTGACTTTATTTCTACCAGACATCTACAAAAATTCTTATTGAGAATTAAGAGATGTTGATTCAGATGTTGATGTCTTATTGAAAATGTGTGGTCACTATTATGGTGATCAGTGTTTTGTTTTAGTTGGGCAGTTTGAGGAGTTTTAAGTCAGTTTGTGGTTTTTGTAACAGTGTTTGCTAAAGCATATAATTTGTTGCAAAGGAAGACAGAAACATAGACAATCAGGTGATAAAATGAAATCATTGTAAAGAAAAAATATTGTCTAAGTTCATAACTGATCAAAATTAGTTATTAGATGATTTTCACTGACAATATTTTGTTGGTTGATTTTTAGATGTGTACAGAATCGGCATATTAATCTCAACAATGGTGACATGCTTCATGCCCCAATGCATCCTGGGAGCCACCATAGTATACAAATCATGACTCCCAGTACGCATTGTGGCAAGACGTATGTCACCATTGTATGTCTGTGTATTTAAAATAAAATAAAAATCCTACATTATATTTAATTCGTTTAATTCAGAATGTCTGATCTTTGCAAACAATATATGTTCAGTGAAAAGCCATACACTGACTTAAAAAGCCAAGGGTCAAACTGTACAACTAAAGCAAACACTGATCACCATAATGGTGACCAACATTTTCTCTAAAACATTAACATCTAAACCTCTGTGAATTCTCAATAATAGTTTGTGTAGACATCTGACAGAAATAAAGCCAATTCAAAAAAAGGGAACTGTTGATGAATTACAGAAATAAAGTCGTCTGGTTTATAATATTTAATGTCTTTTCAGTTGATTTCATCAAAGGCGGTGGCTGGAAGTCAGTTGTGGTTCTGGTGTTTCTGTTTCCTTCAGTGAATCTGCTTGTTATCATCAGGTGTCTTCAATGTTGGCAATAAAAAATAAAGAGTTCTCAATTCATCTTTGACGTCTGTCTGTTAAGATATTTTTGTTTAAATTTTACAGATTTTTTTGTGTGCTATTTGCATTTACTTGTTTTAAATGGTTTTAAGGAATTAATTTGATTAATTCTAACTCAATTCTTATTTTTTATTTATTTAATTAATAATATTTCTTGTTGCCACAATTTTATTGAGTAGATATGGTGTATTCTTTTTTTTTTACAGTGCTGAATTAAATATTACAGCTAAACTAATTATTTTCCTGCCGAGATGCATACCAAATAGAATAGATTTCAAAATAGATTATTTAAAAAAACTAAATTAAACTCAAGGTAATTTTGTATGAGCAACTTAAAAAAAAAGTTTGTTGGTAACTGGCAGGATTCTGTTTGGAGTTAGAAGAAGAAGAATAAAACCTCTGCTTTAACCCCCAACAGATGCTTTATCTCTATTTATTGTATTTGGTGATGTTTTGTTGTAAAAGTTCTGTTTTAGGTCACCATTGAGGTGGTTTCCTTTATCTATTTTTTATTTAAAATTTTAAATGTTAAGGGTTTTCAGAGCTTAGTTTCACAATATAATTTGAATCCACATATTTATAGGCCTGGTGCCTTTAGCCTAATTTAAACATGTTGATCTTTCATGTTGGAGACACTGGTGCTAAAAGTCTTTCACATTCCTACCAAATAAAGGCATCCATCAAAGTGAGTGAACTTACTGCTGTAGCAGAAGAAAGGCATGTTGGATACACAGATCTCATCTGTCCATCGGCCTGAATACTGGAATGATACTGCAGTGCAGTGCTGATATCCATATCCGTTAGCCTGATTATTTCCATTATCTGGTTGTTCCTGTAACCCAGGAATTTTTGGTCTCCAGTTTTGATAACTGGTAATCTGACCGTTTGACCAAACCCTGTTTCTGTACAGGCCGATCCAGACTCCATATCCACCTGCTGTCTCAAGGATCCTCTGGTTCTCAGTCTGATTTCTCACATTGGCGAGATCTGTGTAATGATCTCTGCAGTATCTACGAGCCTCTGACCAGGTTTTCCCGTCAGTGATTCTTATGTAACTCTGTGTGGCATTCCCTCTACCTAAGATATTAAATATTAAATAAAAACAAATTAGCTCTCATTGGAAAAAAAATCTAATTTAAATCAAACTAAATGAACCTTACCATCATAGCAAACGAATTGCACTGTGTTGTCACATGATATATCATGCCATATGCCATTATAATCCATGTAAACACACAGTTCTTTCCCACCATAGTTGTCCGGTTCATGATACCAGTTCCTGAAATCTCTCTCTCCTTCCTGATAGAAATCATTGTTTTCCAATGACCATCTCCAGCTGTTCACATCATCATACAGTCCAATCCAGGCTGAACCAGTGTAACTCCCATTAACTGTGTTAATCAGACTGTTCATTTCCTCCATGTTATCAATGGTGGCCAGATCAGTGTAATTCTGTCTGCAGTGTCTCTGAGCTTCAGTCCAGGTCTTAGTCGCATTAACAAAGTGAAACTCCCGGGATGATGCTAATGCTGTAAATACAGTAAACAAATGTTTCTAATATAAAGTTTTTTCAGTTTTTTTATGTATCCTAAATATTTGTGATAAATTCAATATGGTTCAAAATCTGAGAAAGCTGGAAAAGATTTAGCTTTTTTTCCCCCTTTCTTATTATAAATTATATGATCAGCCTTAAAAATGAAGTGAAAAATGAATTGAAAAATTAACATGAATTTTAGAATATCTAGTATTTGGTTTGTCTTTCTTTTTCTTGTGTCACAAATTTGCTTATTTGATCAGACTTTGGAACCCAACTAAACATATCTACTCTTTCTTGCAATCGACGTGAACACACTGAGGCAGTGTGTGATAGATTTAATGGATTATTGATAGAAAAGATAATAAAGGGATAAAGAATAATTATGTCATGATTTACTGACCCTCATGTCATTCCATCACATTTATTCTCCTGTGGAAGACAAAAGAAGATGGCGCTCTTACGTGAACTTACATAAGAAAGTACTGGGTAGTAACTACATGGGTTAAGATTAGGTTTAGGGTTAGTACCTAGTTATTACCCAGTTATATTTATAGCAGTTATAAGTACATAGTACGTACATGGGGAAAAGGACTGTAAAATTAAGTGCTATCTTTTTTTTCACACAACTTAAGTTATTGGGCGCTCAAACTTTTAGTTACCAATATTCTTCAAATATCTTCTTTTGTCTTTAGCAGTATAAAGAAATGTATACAGCTCTGGAATGATACGAGGGTGAGTAAATGATGCCAGATTACTCTTTTTTAGGAGAACTATCCCTTTAAGATCTACTCACCACTGTAGCAAATGAAAGGTAATGCAGTATTGCAGTTTGCGTCTGTCCATTTCCCAGAGTCATTAAATGACACTGCAGTGCAGGATCCTGCAGTTTCTGGCTGCCCTGTCCTCCAGTTACTGAATGAAGAGTTGCTCTGATCTGACCAAGATCTGGTTCTATACAGTCCAATCCAAGCAAAATAATAATAATAATAATCCCCTAATAAATACTGAATCTTCTGGTTTTCAGTCTCATTCCTGATACTGACGAGGTCTGTGTGATGTTCTCTGCAGTATCTCTGAGCGTCAGTCCAGGTCAAGGAGTGGTAAATGTAAACATAAGCATCACTGGCGTTTTCTCTTCCTGAAAGATATTAATATCATATTAAGTTTAGACAGAGGTTGATTGGGTATTTTTGTTTACTGTCTTAGACATTCTATTAGAACAGCTTACCATCATAGCAGACAGCAGGATAAAATGCATTGGAGCAGCTTGCTGTATACCATATTCCCACGAACATAAGCACACACATACTTTGTTCTCCATAATTACTTGGTTCTAGGTTATACCAGTTCCTGAAGTCTTTCCGTCCTTCCTTGAAGAAATCACTGTCCTCTAGAGTCCAGTTCCAACTGTTCAGATCATCATAGAGTCCAATCCAGGCCAAATCAATGGAATTGTCATTTACTGTGTTCAATAACTGGAGTGTCTGTTGTTCATTCTCAATGGAGGCCAGATCAGTGTATTTGTCTCTACAGTACCTCTGAGCTTCTGCCCAAGTCTTGGATTCATTAACAAAGACATACTGAGGGACACTCAAGGTGAAGGTGATAAAATCTGCCGGCACATTTAACATGTTATTTAACATAATGAATGTGTTAGACTGTATTTTTTAGACTATGGAAATAAACTATTTTACCAGAAGAAGCCCAACAAAAGCCATATCATGATTTTAGAGTAGCAAGCTGTGATGATGAAACACTTTATGAAAATGTTTGGCTTACCAGATAATATAATCAGTGGAAACATAGCTGTGAAGTAAGATTTATATACGTATTATACAATATTATAGTACAAACAACTTTTTTTATAGCATTCCTCATGTGTATGTAGGTTTGTATAAAGCATCTAGTAGATGGATACATTTAAAAGTACAATAATTATAATCTTTAATGTTATTTTGTATATTTTGCCAAGCTTACCTTTTGATTTTCTTGGTTTCGGTCCATTTGCCAGATTATGACACTGTCTTAAAATTTATAATGGTTTGCAAAGAAGGGGTGGATCATTTCTTTGAACACTCATGACATCATGAAACTTGGATCACAAAGCTGCCCTATCAAATGTACTCCATCGGGACATTGTGAGTCTACAGTAACAATGGTTAAAGAGGCTTAGTGGATGTTACATATACTGTATATATATAAAGTTATGATAGTATGAGTACAAGCAACTTACTTTGTGTTAATATTTTTTTAGTAAAAAACAAAAAAGAATAAAAAAAGCCTGCAGTTTACATATATATTATCTGGATGTCGGTTTGTGGCCCCTAGGTGGAGAACTAAACGATATAGGAATATTTTTGTACCTGCAGCCATAGAATTAATAAATATGACACTCTTTGCTAAGCACGGCACTTTATGCACTTTATGTATTAGTGGATGTGTAGAGGCACATTTTTTCTGATCTTTCTTAAAAGTTTTTTACGCTTTGTGCAATGTTTTTTAATGTTATATTTTAATGTTCTATGTTTATTTTGATGTTTTTTTGGATTGTCTTATGTATTGATTGCTGAATCTCCTGTCTGCAAAACAAATTTACCCTTGGGTACTAATAAAGACACATTGACCTTGAAGACAATCATGTGACATTTAAAATTTCTATTATCAATAGGACAAAGAACATAGCCTGACTACGTCAGTCTTCGTACTTCCGCTCAATTTCAGTTCGCTTCTGTACTCAGTCTGAGATAGCGACCGTTTTCCCTGTTTTCCTCCGGCCTTAAAACAGCCGGCCAATCAACGAACAGAGGGCGGGCTGAGAGCCGTGACGTAGACGCTAATTGTACCGTGGATGCGTAGATTTACTTCACATAATCTGCAAAAGTCTTTCACAGCCATGTTCACTCCGGTATTTCGCTCGATGGTTTTGTTTTCGCATCATACATGTGTTTACAGTGGAAGTTAGATGCGGCTGAGCATGCGCATAATGGTGCGTTCAAGTCCTCCTGGGAAGTTCATACGTACGAGGCGGGAAGTCGTGCTTATAACGGCATGTGCTTTCAAGTCACTTTCGTCGGAGCAAGATGGCGGAGTACTTTCTCTTAATTAATTACACAAAAATACAGTAAGGTTCTTAAACTCTTGTTCTAGAAAATGAAGAACAAAGAAATGTGCATCAGGTGTACTTTGTATTTTTATGTTTTTAATTAATTTATGAAGCCACCGCCAACTCATCGTTACATGTTGCATAGTTATATTATAATACTATCATATTCTGTGTTGGCGATTAGCTAACTGCGCTGTAAATAGAAAAGCCTGACAATATCACAGCTAAATACCTTTAGCCTACGTATTGATTCCGCCATGTTAATCACTGACACGCCCCTAACTCGTAAAGATCGGAGCTTAGAGAAAATCCCGAGCTCCCCACTGGTATTTACGACATTGTGGTGGCGTTCAAGTGCGTTCAACTCGTTTACATATATATTATCTGGATGTCGGTTTGTGGCCCCTAGGTGGAGAACCAAACGATATAGGAATACTTTTGTACCTGCAGCCATAGAATTAATAAATAAAGATTCTTCAAAGACTCTTTGCTAAGCACGGCACTTTATGCACTTTATGTATTAGTGGATGTGTAGAGGCACACATTGTAATGTTTTGTCCTGTTATTGTCACCTGCACTTCATGTCACATGTTTAGCATAGCCTTCTCTGTCGGCAATATAGGATTTATATGTGATAAATGTAAGGAGACAGTTAGGTTGACAGAGAAGATTTCAGAATTAGAAACACGCATCAAAACCTTAATTGAGAGTGCTAGAGATTTAAATATTGCCTTGGATGCGCCTAGCATAGTGAACTCTTTACATGAGTCGGTTCCAGCTGAAGTAGGCTAGAGCCTGCGCAGCCGGGCAAATGGGTGACAGTGAGGGATCGCTCTAGTCGCGGATCTAAAAACCACTCTTCCGTTCGATTACCATAACAAAGCAATATGCCCCGCTCTATGAAACACCCACTGAGAATGATTGTGGCCTAGTAATTGGCGATTCTATTACACGGAACGTGAAAATAGAGACACCAACCACCATAGTCACATGTTTGCCGGGAGCCAGAGCGCCTGACATCAAAGCAAATTTAAAAAAGTGCTGGCTAATGCTAATCGTAAATTCTCTAAGATCATTATTCATGTCGGCACTAATGATGTTCGACTCCGCCAGTCAGAGATCACCAAAATTAATATTAAAGAGGTGTGTGAACTTGCAAGTACGATGTCAAGGACTGTAATTTGCTCTGGCCCCCTTCCTGTTCGCAGGAGTGATGAGATAGTCAGTAGATTGTGTTCGCTTAACGGTTGGCTGTCTAAGTGGTGTCTGCTTAATAATATAGAATTCATAGACAATTGGAAAAGTTTTTGGGGCAAACCTGACCTGTTGAAAAGAGATGGTATTCATCCCTCCTGGGATGGTGCTGCTCTTCTCTCTAGTAATATGGCTCATAGTCCTAGAGCTCAAACATGACAATCTGGGGCTCAGGTCAGGAGGCAGACAGACTGGCTAAACCGACCGTCTGCTAGCGGCCTCGCGTCACCAAGGTCAGATAAATCCCATCACATAGAGCCTCTTTCACCTAGCTATCATCATATAGAGACTGTGTCTGTTCCCCGAACTTGGAAATCCAAAAAACGTTTAAACCCATCTAAGGTTAAATTTTTTATTGATGTTCAACAAATAAAAAACAGATATAATACAGATGAGCAAATGCTAAAGCTTGGGTTGCTGAATATCCCTTACTCCAAAAGCACTCGTTGTTAATGATATGATTTCAGATAATAACCTAGATGTGCTGTGTTTGACAGAAACCTGGCTAAAACCAAACGATTACATTACTTTAAATGAGTCCACCCCGCAAGATTACTGTTATAAACATGAGCCTCATCTGAAACGCAAAGGGAAACATCTCAGATCATTATCTAGTCTCGTGTAAATTACATTTAGCCAAGGCTGCAAAGCCGACTCCGTGTTTCAAATATGTTAGACCTATCCCTTCTGCCACTAAAGATTGCTTTATCAATAATCTTCCTGATCAGTTTCATCATCTCAGCATCCCAGATAGCTTAGAAGAACTAGATATTGCAACAGAAACGTTTAACTCTCTCTTTTCCAGCACTTTAGACACAGTTGCTCCGTTGCGCTTAAAGACGATTAAAGAAAATAGTCCAATGCCGTGGTACAACGAGCACACTCGGGCCCTTAAGAGAGCAGCCAGAAAAATGGAGCGCAACTGGAAGAAAACAAAACTAGAGGTATTTCGCATTTCATGGAAGGAGAGCTCGATTGCATACAGAGAGGCTTTAAAAGCTGCTAGATCTGCTTATTTTTCAACCATATTAGAAGAAAATAAACATAATCCTAGGTATTTATTTGAAACGGTGGCTAAACTAACGAAAAATAAAGCTTCAAGCACCGAAGTTTCCAAGCAACACAGCAGTAATGACTTTATGAACTTCTTCACTTATAAGATTGATAATATCAGGGACAAAATTATAACTATGCAACCGTCTACTACAGTATCGCATCAGGCAGTGCATTGTAGTCTCCCTGAGGAAAAATTTTATTCATTCGTTGCTATAGAAGAGGAAGAATTTTGCAAACTCGTTAAATCATCTAAATCAACAACATGTATGTTAGACCCTATACCGACTAAGCTACTTAAAGAGATGTTTCCAGAGGTCATAGATCCTCTTCTTAATATCAATAATTCATTTGTCATTAGGATACGTACCAAAAACTTTTAAGCTGGCTATGATTAAACCGCTTGTTAAAAAAACGCAACTTGATCCTACAGAATTAGTCAATTACAGGCCGATCTCGAATCTACCTTTTCTGTCAAAGATACTAGAAAAGGCAGTATCTTCACAGCTGTGTTCCTTTCTTGAAAGAAATGATATCTGTGAGGATTTCCAGTCCGGATTTAGACCGTACCATAGTACCGAGACGGCTCTCATTAGAGTCACAAATGATTTGCTCTTATCATCCGATCGTGGTTGTATCTCTCTATTAGTGTTAAGCCTGTTTTATACTTCTGCGTCGAACTGCCGCCGTAGCTACGCCGTAGGCTGTGTGTAGCGCGCGTACCCAACGGCGTACCCTGACGTGCACCTCTCCAAAAATGTAACAACGCGTCAATTCTACGCGGACACAAGCGCGGTGATTGGTCTGCCAGAACCCCTCCCTCGGGGTTTCACATGCTCCCTAGGTGCGCGTCAACGCGGACAACGACACAGAAGTATAAATTAAAACCAACACGTTGCCTACGGCGTATAGGCTCCGGCGTAGGTCCGACGCAGAAGTATAATGAGGCCTTTACTCGATCTTAGTGCTGCATTTGACACCATTGACCACAACGTTCTTTTAAATAGATTCGAACATTATGTTGGCATTACGGGAAATGCACTAGCATGGTTTAAATCATACTTATCTGACCGTTATCAGTTTGCAGCAGTAAATGAAGAGCTGTCTCATCGATCACAAGTTCAGTACTGCGTACCTCAAGGCTCAGTACTAGGACCGCTGCTGTTCACTCTGTACATGCTACCATTAGGAGATATCATTAGGAAACATGGAATTAGCTTTCACTGTTATGCTGACGATACTCAGCTGTATATTTCTTCAAAACCTAACGAAACTTACCAATTCACAAAATTAACGGAATGCATAGCTGATATAAAAAATTGGATGACTAGTAATTTCCTACTACTAAATTCTGAAAAAACAGAGATTCTAATTATTGGACAAAAAACGTCCTCATGTAATAACTACTTGATGGCTGCTCTGTTAAGTCTTTCATTTGAAAGTCACGTGTCCAGTATCTGTAAAACTGCATTTTTCCATCTTAAAAATATATCTAAATTACGTCATATGCTCTTATTGACAAATGCGGAACAATTAGTTCATGCGTTCATGACCTCAAGGCTAGATTATTGTAATGCTCTACTGGGTGATTGCCCTGCACGCTTAATAAACAAACTACAGCAGGTTCAAAACGCAACAGCTCAAGTTCTTACCAGAACCAGGAAGTATGACCATATTAGCCCGGTTCTGTCAACACTGCACTGGCTCCCTATTAAACATCGCATCAATTTTAAAATATTGCTGATTACTTACAAAGCACTAAATGGTTTAGCTCCGCAGTACTTGAGCGAGCTCTTAACGCATTATAGTCCTTCACGTCTATTGCGATCTCAAAATTCCGGCCAGTTAATAATACCTAGAATATCAAAATCGACTGCTGGCGGTAGATCCTTTTCCTCTCTAGCACCAAAACTCTAGCACCGGGAAGCAGACACACTCTGTCAGTTCAAAGCCAGATTAAAGACACATCTCTTTGACCTAGCATTCACATAATACATTATAGACTTCTATAATTCAATGTTAGGCTGCATAGATTAGGTCAGCCGGAACCAGGAACACTTCCCATAAATCCTGATGTACTCGTTACATCATGAGAAGAATGGCATCTATGCTAAGTTTAGTGTCTGTGTTTATCCAAAGGTTTTCCTGCAGCCTGCCGGATCCGGGCCGTATCCAGATCTGATGAAGGACCTTCGCCTGGACCCGATGACAACGCAGTGCTGAAGTGCCAACTAGTCTCTCCCTATGGAGGATCCCTTTACCACTCTACAGATAAAGCGTCGTCGGGAAAATTCGTTTCGCGTTCCTACCCCGAAGTGACAAAATAAAATAAAATTCTGTATCAAAATTTACAAGGAAAGACAAGTACTTTGTTCAGGCTTGGTTTGTAGGGAATTACAAACCTGCGTACATATATTCAAACGCACATAACTATAGAACCCATTCTAAATGTGCATGTGAACGCCATCATCGTTTATCACAGGTTCGCGTTTAAAGTCTGTGTAGAGGGAATTGTGTCGTCTTAGCGGCCCCTAATTTAATGTGGCAGTTTGCTCCTTTAAGCGCAATACAATACCAATTATGGCACAAAATAGACTACGCCACCCCGGGAAATGGGCCGGGGACCCAGTTGTACATCAAGTGCAAAGCACACAGATACGTGGTGACTGGGTCAGATAACAGACAAGGAAACGTTACAAATCGTTTATTAAATACACATAAGAAAGATACCAAAAGACATAATACAAACACACATTAGAGTAGATATGTCAACCATAGCACTTATCCATTTCAGAATTGGGGATTCAGTTCGCCTGACCAGTGAACACTGCAACTATTAGCACTCTCACCACACAGCACCCAATCACCCTCTGTGAACACTGCAAGCGGTAAACACCACCACCACACCGGAGGACGTGGGCGTTGAGCTGACACCCCAACTCTGGATAAAGGGAAAAGAGGGCAAATTGAGACATAAGCAACCACACACACACACACACACACACACACACGCACGCTCCACGTAATAGTCTTTTGGTTAAACCCTGGACGGAGTCACATGTGGACAGATGGAATCAATTGTTTACAAAGAAAATAAAAGCAACCACTCACTGGCCAACGCTCATTAATAGCTTTCCAACACTGCGTCGCCTGATGATTACAACATTTTAAAAGTGTACCCTTCTCAGGTCGGATTTAGAAATACATGTAAGACATTAAAAAAAAACACACAATAACAATTTCACAAACGTAAATACTTTAAATGACAATGTTTCTGCTAAAAGAGCAAGTAGAAATGACAACCCAGTTATTCGCCGCTGTACTCCAGCCCAAAGATCAGCACTGAATTTGCTAGGTTTGGAAGCGTCACCACGGCCGACAATGCGCTATCGTTCCGGCCGTCTCAAGACGGATGAAAGATAAGAGAAAGTATTAGTCAGATGATCACAACAAATACGCTGTTCCAGAACTAGTCACTGAGAAATGGTCGAGGAGTTTCTGGCAAGGGGGAAACACAATCCAATCGGTCGTTACTAAGCCCAGCTACTCCCACCAAGCCTGCTGTAACACCACCCCTGTATTACTAAAAAAACAGAACACACGATAATTGTAATTTACACATTTATAATCTCATAAACTTAACGTTGACCTGAGTATGACTTACCGGTAAATAGTGAATCACAACGCTCAGTGCACTCAATAGGGTGTGGATTATAGGATCAATCACTAAAAAAACAATATATCACATCGTTTATAATTTGCGCATTTAAGGTCTTGTGAACCTGATAATGAGTATGACTCACCAGTAAATGGCGAATCACACCGCTCCGTGCACTCAATAGGGTGCAAATTACAGGCTTGCCGTAACGGATACGTTATCAATGAATTTACAGTCCTCCTCAGTCGCACTGTGAATTGAACGAGTCTTAAATGATCTTTTCTAACGCACATTCAGAATTAAGCAGCTACCAACATTTCTTACCTCCCGAACGTAAACACTGCGTGCCAGGATGACGTCACTTCCAGAACGAGAATGACGCGCTCGCTTAGGCGCCATTCCGTCCCTCTTTTATATTCGCCGCGCATACCCGATCCGCCCCTAATCATTATCATGATGGAGCGCATCACCACAACACACCCCCCCCATTGATCATCGTAGTCCCGACGATGGACATTCTACTGATCCCAAGGCCTAAACCAGGGCACCACTAAGTTGGGCCCTGCGATAGACACGGAATTTTGATTAGCCGCACCACCCATGGTTCGTGGTAAGTGATGTCTGTTGGAATGCTGACCTGCCCCGACCCATCCAGTTCGCCTGGGGGCCCTTTCAGATCGAGTGGGTGATTCAAAACTGACTAATCCCGGCTCTGCCTGTGAGCTTGTACCATCCCTACTCCCTCTCGCTAAGAACCTACTGGCCGACCCTACAAATCCCGAAGCCGGACTAGCCCTTGCCTCTGAAGGGGGTCTACTCCCCTCTACACCTCCTTGCTGGGCCTGGGGGCCCTCTACCACCACATAGGCTAAGTCCCCTTCCTCAATCTCATCCTCCATCATCAGTGGGGGTGGCCGCTCAGCCTGACCCCCAGAAGACTCCGTTAGTACCGTATTATCTTGAATACGGGGTTTTATGGATGTCCGATGCACTTGACGGACCTTCCCCAGGTCATGTCCTGGTGCCACAGTGTACACCGACCCGCCATTTTGCGGAGCCCGAACTACCTGGTATACCGTGGAGCTCCATAGGTCCTGGATCTTATGTCGTCCCACAAACCCATGTTCTCGCAAGTAGACCAATTGGCCCTCAGTGAGGGGCTTCTCCCTTACCTGTTGATCATGTTTGGCCTTTCGATATTGGGCTGCTGCCTGCAGCCGCTCCCGGGCACCCTCAAAAGCCACTTGGAGCCGAGCTTGATGCTCTTCCACCCAGTGATGGATTCTACCAGCCACTGGCTCCTGCACCCGACCAAGCAGGAAATCTACTGGCAGCCTAGGTTCTTGCCCAAACATCAAGTAATAAGGAGCTTCCCCGGTGGCTTGATGTGGGGTAGTGTTATAGCAAAATAACACCTGAGACAAACAAGAGGCCCAGTCCCTCTTCCTCCCAGTGGGCAATGTCCGCAGCAAATTGTGCAAGGTCCGGTTAAATCGCTCGCACCGGCCGTTACCGGCTGGATGGTACGGAGTGGTGCGGGATTTGCCCACCTGGTAAAGGCTACACAACTGCTGAATGAGACGAGATTCGAAGTTACGGCCCTGGTCGGAATGAATCCGTCCAGGGACCCCAAACTTAAAAAAACCACTCTTCTACTAAGACACGGGCTACCGTTTCTGCCTGTTGGTCCCGAGTAGGGATTGCCACAGTGAATTTACTAAAGACATCTGTCATTACCAGCACATTTTCTTGCCCAGAATGAGAAGGCTCCAAGATTGTAAAGTCAATGGCCACTATCTCATTCGGGCAAGAGGCCAGTAGATGAGCCATATAACTTCGAGCAACTGGTGCAGCCCCCTTAGCCTGCTGGCACCGCTCACATTGCTGTACCCAATGGGCTACATTGGCTGACATCCCTGGCCAGTAGCACCGTTGTCGCACCAACTCCAGGGTGCGTTCAGTGCCTTGATGCCCATGGTACTGATGCAATTGGGTCAGCACCTCAGGCTGTAAAACCGCAGGCAGCACCAGCTGTAACACCTTCTCGCCCCCATCGGGACGACAGACCCTTCGATATAGCAACCCCTCCCGTTCCTCCAGCCGGTCCCACTGCCGAAGCAAAACCAACCCGAGCTTAGGCAGTAATTGTCGCTCCTGAGGCCCTGGACCTCGCCCTTGGCGCCAATATTTAAGAACTGAACCGATAACGGGATCTTCCTCCTGCAGCACCATCAGTTCTGGCCCAGATCGACTTGGCATGGCCTGCATTGCTCTCACAGTAGTGGATTCCAGCAGATCCCCCACAGGCACCCGCCTTAGTAGTTCAGGCACCACCGTTCCAGACTGACCATTCTCCTCCCTGGATGGTCCCGCAGACAGCAAGCGTGACAACGCATCCGCATTCTGATTAGACCTGCCAGACCGATACTGAACCTCGAAATCAAAGGCTGCTAATTCCGCCGCCCACCGCTGTTCTGTGGCGCCCAATTTTGCTGTAGCCAAGTGACTCAATGGATTATTATCAGTGCGCACGATGCACCGATGCCCCAGCAGGTACTCGCGAAATTTTTCGGCCATGGCCCACTTTAAGGCCAGAAACTCAAGCCGCATGGAACTGTATGTGGCAGTATTACGCTCTGCCGGCCGAAGACCTCGGCTAGCGTAAGCCACTGGCCTCACCTTACCATCAACCTCTTGAGAGAGCACTGCCCCTAGCCCTACATGGCTGGCATCGATTTCCAAGATAAATGGAAGCTTAAAGTCAGCATATGCAAGGACCGGCGTCGTAGTGAGTTTCTGCTTCAGGACCTGAAAGGCTTGTTCGCACTGTTCGGACCACAGCGCCGCCAATTCTTGTCTCTTGCTGCTCGCTTTTCCCCCACCTGCCTTGGCCACCAACTGATGTAGCGGAGCTGCTATCTGGGCAAACCCTTCTACGAAACGCCTGTAGTAGCTAACAAAGCCCAGAAAAGTTCGCAAATCCGACACGGTCTTAGGACATGGCCACTGGGCTACGGTCTCGACCTTACCCGGGTCTGTGGCCACCCCCTGGGAAGATATTACATGTCCCAGGTACTGCACTTTCTCCCTAAAGAATGCACATTTTTCCAACTTCACCTTGAGACCAGCGGCTCGTAGGCGATCCAGCACCATCCTCAATCTCTGTAGATGATGTTGCACCGATGAGGAATATACAATAATGTCGTCCAGATACAACAAAACGGACTGGTGTCGCTGGTCGCCAAAGAGCCGCTCCATCAAACGTTGGAATGTGCCGGGTGCATTGCACAGCCCAAAGGGCATACGATTCCACTCGTATAGCCCAAAGGGGGTACAAAAAGCTGTTCTATGACGATCAGACTCCGCAACTGGGACTTGATTATACCCGCTGGCCAGATCTAATGTGGTGAACCAGCGAGCCCCCGTTAGGGAATCCAAGGTTTCCTCAATGCGAGGCAATGGGAACGAATCTCTTCGGGTCTTGGCATTGAGCTGACGGTAGTCAACGCACAAGCGGAGGCTACCGTCCTTCTTCTTGACTAATACCAGAGGGGAAGCATAGGGGCTGCAACTTTCCCGAATCACCTGGGCGTCTAGGAGCTGGCCAATGTGAGTCTTAACTACCTCATAGTCAGACGGGGGAATACGTCTATAGCGCTGACGAACTGGAGTCTCATCCATTAAGGGAATTTCATGAGACAGAATATCAGTGCAACCCAGATCTCCCTCACCAGTAGAAAACACGCTCTGGAATTCCCTAAGGAGAGCCCTTACCTGCTCCTGCTCCTCGTCAGACAACCCTTCAAGTTCTACACTTTCGACGTGCCCTACCCGCGATGCAACAATCCCCTCGCAGACTGCCATTCGAGTATTTGCAACCGGACCCTCAGTCAGTCCGGAAGGTGAATCTACCAGAAACACCTCCCGCAGTTTCCCGAGGATCGTTGTAGGGTATAAGACAACGTCGAGCACACCAACGTTGACGATGGGCACGCGGACAGTACCACTACCCACATGCACTAGAGACGGGGAGGCTAATAAGCCAACAGGTAACCCTGTCTCAAGGGGCTCGAATAATACGGTCTTACCACTAAAAATGGATGAACACGTTGCGGTCACGAATTTCAAAGAGCCACCTGGAACACGGCACACTCGACGCCCACGGACTTTTACATTACCTCCGCATGTAAGGACACCATCCACCCTTTGACAGGTTTGAAAGGCCTGAGACAATTCCGCCTCCTGCGTCACGAGTGGTAACTCAAATAAGGTGGACCCGTACTGACCGAAAAGCTCACGGTAACAGCGACTAAGAACGTTCATTCCAAGGATGCCAGGAGTACTAAGGCTACCCCCGGGAGGATCACGGACCACCAATATTCCACACTCTGACACCATGCGACCGCACAGTTCAATGTCTAGTTCTATATACCCAATATAGGGAATTTCCAATCCGTTGGCTGCTCTGAGCTGCAACCAACGACATGACTGCAAACGATCCTGGCCCCATGGTTCAAACCATGACCTAAAACAACTCTCTGTAATGGTCGATACCATGGAGCCAGTATCGATCAAACAGGGCACGGAGACACCCCCTATGACAACGACGAGGTGCGGACATGAGGAGACTAAACGAGGCACTGATATGCCCTTATGAAAAACACGGGAGCCATGCATACCCCCAACCGGACTGTGGCTCGGTAGCCCGGTGGGAACTAGTTTCCCAACTGATCAGGGAAACCAGCCCTAACCGGCCCTACATTGCCAGAGACCGAAGCGATCGGAGGGTGGACTGGAGGACCAGGAGAACGAGGTTGCCAATTACATTCCCGTGCGAAATGACCGGGCCGCTGACACCGTCGGCAAATCACGGACGCGGAACGGGGCGAACGACGGACAAACTGGGGGCTTTGACTACGGGCTAAAGTTTGAGTAAGCTGGTCAAGTTGCTTTTGCTGCTGATTCAGCATTTCCCGTAATTCACCGAATTCCGATGAATGCTCCCTACGCTTGGGACTTAGTCCAGTATTACCTTGGACCCCCCATTGAATCCCATGCACCAGAGGTGCAGATTGACTCCGCCCCCTTACACTGCCCGGCATTCCCTCTCGTTCCCAACGGATAGCCTCCCCACGCACCTCCAATAGTGTTACAGTAGGCTGACGTCGTACCAATTGCTTTAGCTCCCTGCGTAAAGAATTATCTAATACGTATTCGATAAATTGATCCCTCACCATTACATCTGCATTTGAAATGGCATATGGTGACTGTTGCTTAAGTTTATCAAACAGACCCAACAGTGCCAGGGAGAACTCTTGTAATGTTTCCCCCTCAAGTTGACGCCGCAAATAAAAAGCCTCTTGAAGTGCAACATAAGATTCGGCACAACCATATAGCTCACGCAGTGCTGAAACAATTCTTTCTGGATCGTCTTTATCCATGCTAGGTCGATATTTTATTTCGTCTCGCGCCTCTCCTTCGAGATGATCAAACAGAAAGAAAGCCTTTTCAGCTATCGTCATGTTCCGCATACGCATACACGCCTGAGCCTCCTCGACCCATCCCTCAATGCCTATACCGGACCTGCCATTAAACTTTGGACAACGGCGTTCTCGCGGAATGAACACCAACCGTTCAATGGTACCGATATTAGAGTCAGAAACACTAGGCGTTGCCGGCCGTGGCGCACTACTAGAGGCCGCGCCAGGAGAAGGCGGCTCAACCGGCGCCCGCTCCTGTCGCAGTCGCTCATTATCAGCCTTCAATTGGGCCACAAGGTCTCTCATTTCCTGTAATTCAGCTTCCATGATTAAACACTAAAGGGTACTTACCAGACGAATCTCCACTGAGTTGTCACAACTAAACAAAAGAAATGCATAAAGAGAAAAACAATATCACAGTGTCTGAATCTAGACCACAGTCACAACACCCTGCCGACTATACGCCAAATGTGGCAGTTTGCTCCTTTAAGCGCAATACAATACCAATTATGGCACAAAATAGACTACGCCACCCCGGGAAATGGGCCGGGGACCCAGTTGTACATCAAGTGCAAAGCACACAGATACGTGGTGACTGGGTCAGATAACAGACAAGGAAACGTTACAAATCGTTTATTAAATACACATAAGAAAGATACCAAAAGACATAATACAAACACACATTAGAGTAGATATGTCAACCATAGCACTTATCCATTTCAGAATTGGGGATTCAGTTCGCCTGACCAGTGAACACTGCAACTATTAGCACTCTCACCACACAGCACCCAATCACCCTCTGTGAACACTGCAAGCGGTAAACACCACCACCACACCGGAGGACGTGGGCGTTGAGCTGACACCCCAACTCTGGATAAAGGGAAAAGAGGGCAAATTGAGACATAAGCAACCACACACACACACACACACACACACACACGCACGCTCCACGTAATAGTCTTTTGGTTAAACCCTGGACGGAGTCACATGTGGACAGATGGAATCAATTGTTTACAAAGAAAATAAAAGCAACCACTCACTGGCCAACGCTCATTAATAGCTTTCCAACACTGCGTCGCCTGATGATTACAACATTTTAAAAGTGTACCCTTCTCAGGTCGGATTTAGAAATACATGTAAGACATTAAAAAAAAACACACAATAACAATTTCACAAACGTAAATACTTTAAATGACAATGTTTCTGCTAAAAGAGCAAGTAGAAATGACAACCCAGTTATTCGCCGCTGTACTCCAGCCCAAAGATCAGCACTGAATTTGCTAGGTTTGGAAGCGTCACCACGGCCGACAATGCGCTATCATTCCGGCCGTCTCAAGACGGATGAAAGATAAGAGAAAGTATTAGTCAGATGATCACAACAAATACGCTGTTCCAGAACTAGTCACTGAGAAATGGTCGAGGAGTTTCTGGCAAGGGGGAAACACAATCCAATCGGTCGTTACTAAGCCCAGCTACTCCCACCAAGCCTGCTGTAACACCACCCCTGTATTACTAAAAAAACAGAACACACGATAATTGTAATTTACACATTTATAATCTCATAAACTTAACGTTGACCTGAGTATGACTTACCGGTAAATAGTGAATCACAACGCTCAGTGCACTCAATAGGGTGCGGATTACAGGCTTGCCGTAACGGATACGTTATCAATGAATTTACAGTCCTCCTCAGTCGCACTGTGAATTGAACGAGTCTTAAATGATCTTTTCTAACGCACATTCAGAATTAAGCAGCTACCAACATTTCTTACCTCCCGAACGTAAACACTGCGTGCCAGGATGACGTCACTTCCAGAACGAGAATGACGCGCTCGCTTAGGCGCCATTCCGTCCCTCTTTTATATTCGCCGCGCATACCCGATCCGCCCCTAATCATTATCATGATGGAGCGCATCACCACATTAATAACAAATGATCGTTGCGACGGAAGCAAATCAATCAAAACTAACTTTAAACAAAACAATCTCTGTTACCTTAAACTATACGCTTATCTCTGTAAAGCTGCTTTGAAACAATCTACATTATTAAAAGCGCTATATAAATGAAGATGACTTGACTTGAGCCGGACACGTGGCGTTTGCTTGCTTTATCGCAGACTAGCTGGAAGCGATGGAAATTCCATTATTTTTGCATGACTTTGAGCACAATGAGCAACATAGGTGAGTAAATGTTAAATGTAATAAGTGTCTTTTTTTTTTAAACAATAGATGTATTATCAATTTACTTCAGCAAGTGCTCCCAGGTGTTCTTCCCTCTATTGAAAATAATATTTTACACAATTCTGTCACAGTCAAGCCCTGAATACAACGGATCAGCAAACTGAAGGCAACAGACACTGTGCACGCTTCGGCCTAAAATGCTCAGATCACGAAATCACACAGCCAGTTACCAACACTAGTCTAATGATAAATCAGCAGTGTTACGATTGTTGGAGCATCATAGATGTAACTGTCACAGGGTGACAAGCGGCTGGGCGGAACTTTTTTTTTTGAGAACTTGTTTCCCCCGGGGAGCGCTTCCGCTGTGACATTAGGACGGTTCCAGTTTCCCATGTGAGTGTCATGGCGGCGGGCGAGGCTTGATGAGGAAAACTCGCGGCAGGTGTGAGAGTAGAGGATATAGGATGGTGATTGGGACATGGAGGTGGGAAGGCGGAATGATCGCTGGAAACGCGGGCGCGCACGCACGCTGCAGGCTGCGGGCTGAAGGCAGGAGGAGAGAGGAGATGTGAGGCACGCAGCACGTGAGCGGCCGCGGATGCGGAGGGAGGCCGCAAGAGAGATGGAGAGAGAAAGAGAGAGACAGAGAAGACATCGGCTGGATTGCGGGTGTAAGCCTTGGTCTGTTGAATTGCAGTTTTATTGTGGAAATGAGCACGAGTGAAACCTTACAGTGTGTGGTGGATATGCGAGTATGGGAATTGTGTTTCTGCTGTTCACTCGCAGTCACAGCTGTCCATTAACCTCTTCCCTGCCTGAGCCCTGTGAGTGTACAGCTACGCTGGTGAAATACTATTAACCTCTTCCCTGCCTGAGCCCTGTGAGTGTACAGCTACGCTGGTGAAATACTATTAACCTCTTCCCTGCCTGAGCCCTGTGAGTGTACAGCTACGCTGGTGAAATACTATTAACCTCTTCCCTGCCTGAGCCCTGTGAGTGTACAACTACGCTGGTGAAATACTATTAACCTCTTCCCTGCCTGAGCCCTGTGAGTGTACAGCTACGCTGGTGAGATACTATTAACCTCTTCTCTGCCTGAGCCCTGTGAGTGTACAGCTACGCTGGTGAAATACTATTAACCTCTTCCCTGCCTGAGCCCTGTGAGTGTACAGCTACGCTGGTGAAATACTATTAACCTGTTCTCTGCCTGAGCCCTGTGAGTGTACAGCTATGCTGGTGAAATACTATTAACCTCGTCTCTGCCTGAGCCCTGTGAGTGTACAGCTATGCTGGTGAAATACTATTAACCTCTTCCCTGCCTGAGCCCTGTGAGTGTACAGCTACGCTGGTGAAATACTATTAACCTCTTCCCTGCCTGAGCCCTGTGAGTGTACAGCTACGCTGGTGAAATACTATTAACCTCTTCCCTGCCTGAGCCCTGTGAGTGTACAGCTACGCTGGTGAAATACTATTAACCTCTTCCCTGCCTGAGCCCTGTGAGTGTACAACTACGCTGCCCTGTGAGTGTACAGCTGCGCTGGTGAAATATTATTAACCTCTTCCCTGCCTGAGCCTGGTGCTGAGATACGCGAAGAGCTCGCTGAAGAAGAGAACGCGGAAGCTGTGAATTATGTTCATTCCTCTCTCTGTCTGAAAGTGCTGAGATACGCGAAGAGAACGCTGAAGAAGAGAACGCGGAAGCTGTGGATTATGTTCATTCCTCTCTCTGTCTGAAGGTGCTGAGATACGCGAAGAGAACGCTGAAGAAGAGAACGCGGAAGCTGTGAATTATGTTCATTCCTCTCTCTGTCTGAAGGTGCTGAGATACGCGAAGAGAACGCTGAAGAAGAGAATGCGGAAGCTGTGAATTATGTTCATTCCTCTCTCTGTCTGAAGGTGCTGAGATACGTGAAGAGAACGCTGAAGAAGAGAACGCGGAAGCTGTGGATTATGTTCATTCCTCTCTCTGTCTGAAGGTGCTGAGATACGCGAAGAGAACGCTGAAGAAGAGAACGCGGAAGCTGTGGATTATGTTCATTCCTCTCTCTGTCTGAAGGTGCTGAGATACGCGAAGAGAACGCTGAAGAAGAGAACGCGGAAGCTGTGAATTATGTTCATTCCTCTCTCTGTCTGAAGGTGCTGAGATACGCGAAGAGAACGCTGAAGAAGAGAACGCGGAAGCTGTGAATTATGTTCATTCCTCTCTCTGTCTGAAAGTGCTGAGATACGCGAAGAGAACGCTGAAGAAGAGAACGCGGAAGCTGTGGATTATGTTCATTCCTCTCTCTGTCTGAAGGTGCTGAGATACGCGAAGAGAACGCTGAAGAAGAGAACGCGGAAGCTGTGAATTATGTTCATTCCTCTCTCTGTCTGAAGGTGCTGAGATACGCGAAGAGAACGCTGAAGAAGAGAATGCGGAAGCTGTGAATTATGTTCATTCCTCTCTCTGTCTGAAGGTGCTGAGATACGCGAAGAGAACGCTGAAGAAGAGAACGCGGAAGCTGTGAATTATGTTCATTCCTCTCTCTGTCTGAAGGTGCTGAGATACGCGAAGAGAACGCTGAAGAAGAGAATGCGGAAGCTGTGAATTATGTTCATTTCTCTCTCTGTCTGAAGGTGCTGAGATACGTGAAGAGAACGCTGAAGAAGAGAATGCGGAAGTTGTGAATTATGTTCATTCCTCTCTCTGTCTGAAGGTGCTGAGATACGCGAAGAGAACGCTGAAGAAGAGAATGCGGAAGCTGTGGATTATGTTCATTCCTTTCTCTGTCTGAAGGTGCTGAGATACGTGAAGAGAACGCTGAAGAAGAGAACGCGGAAGCTGTGAATTATGTTCATTCCTCTCTCTGTCAGAAGGTGTTGAGATACACGAAGAGAGCGCTGAAGAAGAGACTTTTTAAGATTGTTTTTTTTATTATTTAATAAAGAGCATATTTATTTTGAATTCTGTGTCCGCCTTTTCCCTTCGTGTCCACGGCCAGCTCCTCAGGGGCGGCACGCAAGCGAGGGGTGGGCGGCCCACTGGCGCTCCACCCCGACCTGTGACATAACTATGAAGAGCCAAGATTTGTGCTTCAACCACCAAATTAATTAAATTTGCAATAGCCAACAGAGGGGGAAATCAAGCACTTACCATAGACGTCTTCACAACAAAACAATACGTCTGTTGCTGTGATTGAGTGCGAAGGCATCAATGATGTTCTCGCAGTCAAGGGTCCTCGTTCTCTCCGTGTTTATGGCTAAAAGTGCCAGATTACTGGTCCTAGCGTCTCCACTGCTGTTCCTCAGGTAGTTTTTTTACACGGCCCAGGCAAGAAAAACTGCGTTCACAGCTCACTGATGCGACAGGAAGAGTCAGGGCTATGCATATTAACGTGTACATGTCCATAAATGCATCGTTATATGGCCGCATTAAGGATAGGAACTCCTGTGTGCTGTGGATGGCATGTCCCTGTTCTTCCTTCATTTGTAGAAGCCGCCGCACCTGGTAGAGCTCTGCTGACAGGTTTTCCTCACTGACACCATAGTGTTCACATTTTCTGTTCTCCATAACTAACGCAGAATGTCCCTTATCAAGCATGTTTGCTATTTTAGATCCGCTTGTCTCTTTTTGCTTGAACTCCCATTGCAAATGTGTGCCCCATACTTTCATGATGGCTCTTCAGAGATGCTGATGCTTTCCGCCGGTTGTTAAATCCGTTGCTGCTGCTGGTAAATGTTGGCTCTAAATGAAATCCGTGCCCTCGTTTCAGAAAATGCCTACACGCAAAACAAAATGCGGCATCTTTGGCCACGCTGTATTCCAGCCATGAATACTGATCCATCCAACTTTTGTTAAAACTTCTCTGCTGATTCCCAAATTGCCGTGTGGGGTATTTTTTAAGGACTGGCCTTCTTGGGCCCTCTTGAGGATGGTTGCTAATATCACCTGCAGCACAAACCGTAACGTTAGCATCCTCAATGGAAACCGCCGCCGGCGATTCTCCTTCGTCTTCATCCCCAGGATTTTCTTGTTCCTGGGGCTCTGGGACGACGAGCTGTGTGTCTGCACCTTCACAGTCTCGTTTCCATTCAGGTTGTGACTCAGAACGTGGATGTTTAGGGAGCAAAAAACTATCCATTTTGGTGTATTTTACTTTGCTAAATTTCCAAACTCGATATCAAAAACAAGCTGTAATGCTTTAAGGTCAAAGGTTCACCGGGCGCTGCGCCCATTGGCCAAAGAAGATCATGTTATGTTATGTTAGAGTAAAATATATATATTTTTAAATTATTCTTTCATTTTCATTTTTAACAACATGAAAAAAAGACTATTCAAACATCACATTAAAATATAAATATAAAAAGTACAGACATTTCTTGGGGGTGCTGGGCAGGTGCTATGGCTATTATAGGGGGAGCTGCAGCACCACCTAGCTCCTCCCTGGCGGGGGAGCTGCAGCTCCACCTAGCTCCTCCTCACTGTTTTTACTCCAAATATCTCCAGTATATTCTTGTTCATTAGTAAGTAAATGTGTACCTTGTTTTGTTTCAACAGCTGATACTTCCTCCATGACAGAGGAGAGGAACATTTGATCTGGGGAAATAAATGATCAATAAAACACTTGCACAAATCATTGGAGACTTGCAATTATTCCACAGTTCTGCTGTTTACTTACCATTCTTCATCCTTTCAGCGATGTCCTTGGAAACCATTAGCATGACAGCATTACCTTTGCTGTCTGCCACATTAATGGTTACGTTGTCCATTTTGTTTGTGTGTTACACAGGGTAATGCAGGTTCTTTATATATCCTAAGGAACAATGGGACCATAGCCAACACCTGTTCCATTCATTATTACTAATAGTTAGCAACAAATGCAATTACACTTTTAAGTCAACTTTCAATCAGTTTCGGCTCAACTTTAATTAGCAGTGATTTCCATTGTTTTTAGTGATTAAGTAGCTTTATGTATTAACACACTTTTGAGATGTGTATAAGTGGTGTTTTGGAAGGGTGTCAAGAGAACATATTGGATATATACTTTAGCAGTTTGACATGGGTGTTTCTGCTTATACAAAAGGATAAAAGTAATGTATATAAAAAAAATTCCCTGATGGGTGTGTGTTTTTCTTTAAGAGGGTTTCAGCAACAGGATTCACAGTACCCTCCAGCTGAGCTCTTTTTAATACTCACCATTTATTCTAATTTTATAGCCTACTCAGTAGTAGCGGCTGCTCCTGACTATCCATTAATGTGTAACGAATGGACTTAATCAAAATGCTCTAGACATCATAAACCTTCCCCCTCTCCCCGTTGTCATCGGCCCTCGAGTTCTCTTCAAAGACCGTTATCACCTCGGCTCTCCTGAATGATCTCAGCAAGAGACTGGGTCTGCAACCCTCAAAGACAGCACAGGAGTCCAGACGACACGAGCCATTTGGTCAAAGACTAAAGAGATAAACACTTTTTTTAAAATCAATTTTATAATCAATGGTGTACAACATATTAAGATAAATTGCATCATAAATATTTTTACCATACTTTTGTGTAAAGACTACACAAATTCTCCATGCCACCATGAACATGCAAATGGGGATAAGACGAGCAAAGACTTTCTCCCGGTCATCTTTGATTGGTCACCTCTCCTGTCTCCTGTCTCCTGTTTCCTGTTTCCTGTGTGGCAGCAGCATGAGCCTTAGCAAGACTCAATGAACTTGTATTTTATTATTTTTATGGTTGAACGTCACTTTGGAATAACCATACCTATATTTTTCCAAACATACTTCAAGATACATTTGGATTTGTGGATTACGAAAGGTGGATGGTTGACAACTAAAGTGATATTTGACAGATTGTATACAAGGCCTACTCAAGCTGGTCCAGCCTGGTTTTACAAATCAAGCTCTGAAAACATCAAAATGCCAAGAAAAGGTGAGGACGACTCTGTGTCATTGCCTATGGTCCAGGAGATGCTCGAACAACTAAAGACTTATTTTAAAGAACTTCTTGATCAACAAGAGAAGAGTTTTAAATCATGTGTTCAAGTGATTGTGGACTCTATGTGTGTTCGCATGGACAACCTTTTCAAAGATGTCCAAAGTGTGACTAAAGACATTCAGGACCTAAAAACAAGCCTCCAGTTTTCTCAGGCTGAAGTAGATGAGATAAAAGCTAAATCAAGCAAGATGGCAGAAAAACATCAAGCCATTGCAGAAAGTTTTGGTGAATGCCAAGCTTCTTTAAACAGCTTAACGGGTAAACTGGATTACATGGATAACATATCAAGAAAAAAGAACATTGTGATCGATGGAGTTCCTGATGTAAAGTCTGAAACATGGATTGAAGCCGTAGCAAAAGTAAAGAAACTTTTTCTGGAGCATCTTAAAATAGAACCAAAGCATATTGAATTTGAAAGAGGACATCGAATTGGGAAATATGATTCTACTGGACGACCAAGATCTATTCTGATTGAACTTCTTCGGTACAAGGACAAACAAGAAATACTGAAGAGATCAAAGTCCCTAAAAGGCACAAACATCTATATCAATGAGGACTACTCTGACAAGGTCCGCATGAAGCGAAAGGAACTGCTTCCTAAACTTAGAGAAGAGAGGAAAAAGGGGAACATCGCCTTCCTAAAGTATGACCAACTGATTGTACATCCTCCTCGATCCAGTTAAAATGCCTTACATGTAAAGGTATTTAACTGTTGCCTTTTGTTTGATTTTTAACTCTTTATGTCATTTTCACACAGTTTCTCTGCAAGTAATTTGGTCTTTAATCCAGATGATATTGATGAGGATAGATCATATAATGACCTGGTTGACCCAGATAAAAATAGTTTAAATTTAAGGTCAAGTGATACATGTCATTATTATAATGAAGTTGAATTTAATGCACTGTCCAAAAGTAAATCAAATTATAATCAGGACATGTTTTCCGCTTTTCATTTGAATATCCGTAGTCTACCTAAGAATTTTGACTTATTCATACAGTTTCTATCAACTTTAGAACATCAGTTTTCTGTGCTTGCTCTGACTGAAACGTGGCTGAATGAGGACATCAGACAATTTTACTCCTTACCTCAATAGAATGCAGTACATTTTTGTATAACTAATAGAAAAGGTGGTGGAGTTTCTCTTTTTATTCATGACGATTTTGAATTCTTTGAAAGGAAAGATCTGAGTATTCATTTTTCTGAAACTGACGCAGAAGCAGTTTTTATAGAAATTCCAAAATGTGGCTGTTCTGGGGGTCAAACTGTAATTATTGGTTGCATTTATCGACCACCTGATAATGATATTGACATTTTTAATGAGGCTTTGTCCTCTATGCTGGAGATTATAAGTGTTAAGAATAGGACTTGCATTCTTCTTGGAGATTTCAACATTGATCTTTTGAAACATGAATCTAATTCCTCCATTGGGTTCTTAAATACAATTTATTCTTATTATTTTTATCCACTTATTGACAAACCAACAAGGATAACATGTTCATCGGCAACCTTAATTGACAATATACTAACTAATAATTTTGTAAATTCAATCACATCAGGTGTAATGCTCACTGATATTTCAGATCATCTCCCTGTATTTCTGCTTTTTACAAATTCTCAGCAAAAAAAAGCCAACCTATAGTATGAAACATCGTAGACTTACTTCTAAATATGTTGAGTCTTTTAAAAGGTCACTGGCTGAGATATCATGGAATCATGTCTTCGGTGTCATGACTTCGGTCTGATCTGCAGTGTTTTTTTGTCTTTTCCCTGTGTGTATTGTTGTCTTTTGAGCACATGTGCTTGTTTTGATTGCTTGCCATGTGCTCCGCTGTCATTTTTGTGCATCTCCCCTCCCACTCGTTATTCTTGTTCTCTTCACACCTGTTATCAATTATCCCTCATTATCTCCTCCTATTTTAGATCCGTTTGTGTTCAGTCCTTTGTCAGACTGTTGTTGTGAGTAAGGCTTCTCCTGTGACCATCTCTTCCTTGTCTTGTGTCTTGCTGTGCTTCTTCAGACTCCAAGTGTGGTTTTGTTTTATATTTTGGTTTTTTGTCCTGCTGTCACTGTCTCCCTCTCATCCTGCCAGGCCTAGTTTCCTAGTCTGCCTGGCCGCCCAGGTGTTATCTATTGGGACTTGGAAGAACCACCCCAGACCTTCTCTGTGAGCTCATTCTTCTTCAGCAGGGAACTCAGTGTGACTTGGATGTTGCGTCGAATGACGATTTGATTCATTTCTTTAGTAAAGTGCTCTCCTGGCCCAGAGGACGTTTATTTTGGATTGCCTTTCCTTTCTGTGTTCCTGTTTTTTCCTGGGATTTTTTGATAAACTGTTAAACTAAACTAAAAATAAACTGTTGTCCGCCACCCTATGACGGGGACCCCAATTCCTGTCGTGCGTTCCTGTCTCAGTGTTCTCTTGTCTTTGCACTCCAGCCTCGACGTTATGTCACGGAGGAATCCCAGGTGGCCTTTGTTATCACTCTCCTGAAGGGTAGGGCCCGTGACTGGGCAACGGCGGTGTGGGATGCCCGTGCCCCATTCTGTTCCACATTTGAGGATTTCAGAGCAGAGATGATAAAGCTGTTTGACCGCTCTGCTCAAGGTGATGAGGCGGCCTCCCAACTGGTGCGGTTAAGTCAGGGTGGCCGTTCTGTTACGGAATACTCCATCCAGTTCAGAACACTGGCAGCCGCCTGCAACTGGAATGAGGCGGCATTACGTGCTAGGTTTCGGGAGGGTCTGACTGACGACATCCAGGATGAGATTGTCACTCACGAACTGCCTCGCGACTTTGACACCCTTGTGGAACTTGCTCTTCGTGTGGAGGGGCGTCTTCAACGTCGACGCTAGAGGTGGACAGCTCGATCCTCCTGGGTGCTGGATGAAGGTGCTTCCGGCCCTGTTCCCACCTCCCACCTCCTTCAGCAGATCCTGAGCCCATGCAAGTGGGGCGTGTTCGTCTCACCTCTAAGGAGAAGCAGGATCGTCTGGTTCGGGGCCTTTGCCTTTACTGCGGGAAGCCAGGGCATCGGGCTATCCAGTGTCCGTTAAAAGCCAGAGCCCATCAGTAATCCGGGGGATCCTGGTGGGTGCTACTCCTTGTCTCGACTCCCCCATCTCACGCACTCTGCTAAATATTTCTGTCCAATATCAAGGCACCATTCACTCCTGCTCGGCCCTGGTTGACTCAGGTGCTGAGGGCAACTTCCTGGATCTCTCTATTGCTAAACTGTGGGGCATTCCTGCCCTTCCTCTTCCCTCTCCTATCTCTGTCCGCTCCCTCAATGGTCTCCTCATCACCTCCATCACCCATTCCACTCCTTCCGTAAGTCTCCTTGTTTCCGGCAATCACCGTGAGGTGATTGAGCTGTACCTCCTAGATTCCCCGAGTGCCCCCGTTGTCCTTGGGCATCCGTGGTTGGTGCAGCACAACCCTCACGTGGATTGGTCGGGCAATTCTGTGTTTTCTTGGAGTCAGTCTTGTCTTGTGTCATGTTTAGGTTCTGCCTTGTCTCCTGGCTCTGTGTCTTCTGTTTTTCAGGTTGAGGAGGCCGATCTCGCCGGAGTCCCGGTGGAGTACCGCGATCTCTGTCACGTCTTCAGTAAGTCCCGGGCCACATCCTTGCCTCCCCATCGGCCGTATGACTGTTCCATCGATCTTCTCCCAGGCACTTCTCCGCCCAAGGGTCGTCTATAT
Organism: Rutilus rutilus; assembly: GCF_951802725.1. Taxonomy (NCBI): domain Eukaryota; kingdom Metazoa; phylum Chordata; class Actinopteri; order Cypriniformes; family Leuciscidae; genus Rutilus; species Rutilus rutilus. The sequence continues at coordinate 71,632,638 of NC_140209.1, forward strand.
TCCCTTTCTGGTCCTGAGAGAGAGGCCATGGACAAGTATATTCAGGAATCCTTAAATGCCGGCCTCATCCGTCCCTCATCCTCACCCGCTGGGGCTGGGTTCTTCTTCGTTAAGAAGGATGGCTCCCTGCGACCCTGCATTGACTACCGGGGTCTTAATGACATCACCATAAAGAACAGGTATCCTCTGCCTCTGATGTCATCAGCTTTCGAGTTGTTACAGGGAGCCAGGGTCTTTACCAAGCTAGACCTCCGGAATGCCTACCATTTGATCCGGATACGTGAGGGGGATGAGTGGAAGACAGCCTTCAACACACCAACGGGACACTTTGAATACCGGATTTTACCTTTTGGGCTCACTAACGCCCCAGCTGTCTTCCAGGCCCTGGTGAACGATGTGTTGAGGGACATGGTAAACAGTTTTGTCTTTGTGTACCTAGATGATATTCTCATCTTCTCTCCCTCCTTGCAGGTACACACTCAACATGTCCGTCAGGTGCTACAACGGCTGCTGGAGAACCAGCTTTACGTCAAGGCGGAGAAGTGCTTGTTCCATGCCAAGTCTGTTTCATTCTTGGGACATATAATTTCGACGGAGGGGATCAAAGCCGATCCCGCTAAGGTAAGGGCCGTGGCCGAGTGGCCAACCCCTGACTCTCGGAAGGCGTTGCAGCGGTTCCTGGGGTTCGCCAACTTTTATAGGCGATTCATCCGGAACTTTAGCCTGGTTGCTGCACCCTTAACAGCACTCACCTCTCCTAAGGTACCGTTCAGATGGAATTCTCAGGCTCAGGAGGCCTTTGATGTTCTTAAGTCCCGTTTCATCTCTGCTCCTGTTCTTTGTCTTCCAGATTCTGAACGCCAATTCATTGTTGAGGTGGATGCCTCCGATGTCGGGGTAGGCGCGGTCCTGTCCCAGCGGTTCCCCAGAGATGGGAAGGTGCACCCGTGCGCTTCTCTCACCGTTTGAGTCCTGCTGAACGAAATTATGACATAGGTAACAGGGAGCTGCTGGCAGTCAGGCTGGCTCTGGGGGAGTGGCGTCACTGGTTGGAGGGAGCAGCGCAGCCCTTCTTGGTCTGGACGGATCACAAGAATTTAGAGTATGTCCGTTCGGCCAAGAGGTTAAATGCTCGCCAGGCTCGCTGGGCACTCTTCTTTGGGCGGTTTAACTTCTCCCTCTCATATCGGCCGGGCTCCAAGAATGTCAAGCCTGACGCCCTCTCGCGTCTGTTCGAGGGTCCTGGGGGGGAGGCAGTCCCCGAAACCATTCTCTCCAGAGAGGTGGTGGTGGGGTCCCTTTCCTGGGACGTCGAGCAGCGTGTGAGGGAGGCCATTGAGGGGGGGGGAGTCCCCGAGGGGTTGCCCGGTGGGTCGGTTGTTTGTGCCGGCTGCGCTGCGTCCTGAGGTCCTTCGGTGGGGACATGAATCCAGAGTAGCCTGTCATCCGGGGGTTCGGAGGTCGCTGGCTGCCATCCGTCAGCGATTTTGGTGGCCATCCATGGCCCAAGATGTCAGGCAGTTTGTGTTGGCTTGCTCGGTATGCGCTCAAAATAAGACGTCTAACCGTTCTCCTGTTGGTCTGTTGCAGCCATTGCCCATTCCCTCTCGCCCTTGGTCACACCTGACCCTTGATTTTGTCACTGGTCTTCCCCCATCGAGAGGTAACACCGTGATTCTGACGGTGGTGGACCGCTTCTCCAAGGCGGCCCATTATATCCCCTTACCCAAGCTCCCCTCCGCCAGGGAGATGGCACAGGTGGTGGTGGATCACGTCTTCCGGATCCATGGTCTTCCGGTGGACGTGGTCTCCGACAGAGGACCCCAATTTGTCTCCCGGTTTTGGAAAGAGTTCTGTAGACAGATCGGGGCCTCAACGAGTCTGTCTTCAGGTTTTCACCCCCAGACCAATGGGCAGGCCGAGCGAGCCAACCAGGATCTCGAGCGAGCTCTCCGCTGCCTGGCGTCACATAGTCCGAGCTCTTGGAGTCAGCAGCTACCGTGGGTAGAATATTCCCACAACTCCCTGCCGGTAGCGTCTACGGGTATGTCTCCTTTTCAATGTTCTATGGGTTATCAACCGCCCCTTTTCCCAGCACAGGAACCCGAAGCCGCGGTCCCATCTGCCTTGGCCTTTGTCCAACGGTGTCGTCGCACCTGGAGGAGGGCTGAGGAGGCCTTGGCCCGGGCTTCCAGACGGACCAAAGCGGCGGCTGACCGTCACCGGATTCCGGCTCCCCAGTATGAGTGCGGTCAGAAGGTGTGGCTATCTACCAAGGACCTGCCTCTCCGGGTGCCTTCTCGTAAGCTGGCACCCAGGTTCATTGGGCCATACCGCATCACTGAGGTCCTGAGTCCGGCGGCAGTGCGGCTCAAGCTTCCTTGCACTCTTGGTCGGGTTCACCCTGTCTTTCATGTGTCCAGGGTCAAGCCTGTGTTTTGGTCCCCCCTTAATTCTGTTGTTTCTTCCCCGACCCCTCCCCCCCCCTCGTCTAGTGGATGGTACTCCAGTGTACACTGTGAGAAAACTTTTGGACGTTAGACGCCGTGGTCGGGGTTTCCAGTATTTGGTGGACTGGGAGGGCTACGGTCCGGAGGAGAGGAGTTGGATTCCGGCTCGGGATATTCTGGACCAGACTTTGATCGAGGACTTTCGTCGGCGACGAGGTGAGCCCCTCCCGGTCGCGCCATGTGGCGCTCCTGGGGGGGGAGGTACTGTCATGACTTCGGTCTGATCTGCAGTGTTTTTTGTCTTTTCCCTGTGTGTATTGTTGTCTTTTGAGCACATGTGCTTGTTTTGATTGCTTGCCATGTGCTCCGCTGTCATTTTTGTGCATCTCCCCTCCCACTCGTTATCCTTGTTCTCTTCACACCTGTTATCAATTATCCCTCATTATCTCCTCCTATTTTAGATCCGTTTGTGTTCAGTCCTTTGTCAGACTGTTGTTGTGAGTAAGGCTTCTCCTGTGACCATCTCTTCCTTGTCTTGTGTCTTGCTGTGCTTCTTCAGACTCCAAGTGTGGTTTTTGTTTTATATTTTGTTTTTTTGTCCTGCTGTCACTGTCTCCCTCTCATCCTGCCAGGCCTGGTTTCCTAGTCTGCCTGGCCGCCCAGGTGTTATCTATTGGGACTTGGAAGAACCACCCCAGACCTTCTCTGTGAGCTCATTCTTCTTCAGCAGGGAACTCAGTGTGACTTGGACGTTGCGTCGAATGACGATTTGATTCATTTCTTTTGTAAAGTGCTCTCCTGGCCCAGAGGACGTTTATTTTGGACTGCCTTTCCTTTCTGTGTTCCTGTTTTTTCCTGGGATTTTTTTGAGCGCAAAATAAACTGTTGTTACCTGCAACTGAATCCGTGTTTCTTCCTGACATTCGGACATCAGGATGCCGAAACAGCTTATCAGACATTTATCAAAATATTTTCAGCTTTGTTTAATAAATGTTTTCCATTGGTACAAAGTAGAAGTAAAAACAGGAATATTTCTAAGCCATGGTTTACACCTGCATTAAGAAAATCTTCCATTACTAAAAATAAGTTGTATAAAAAATCCCTCATTAGCCCCACACCGTTAAATACTGCGTACTATAAAAAATATAAAAACAAATTCAGCAAAGCTCTAAAAGATGCCAAGAAAAAATATTTTTCTGAAAACTTAGGAAATTCATGTGAAAATATAAAAAAGACCTGGAATGTTATAAATGAATTATATAAAAAAAAACTCGAGGAATTCCATCTCAGTTATCTGATGGTATCGAGAATTATCAAAACTCCATCGATATAGCAAACGGTTTAAATGATTTCTTTGTGAATGTTGGTCCTTCACTGGCAAAAAACATTGTGAATACAGGAAAATTTACTTCACAAATTTTTGATTTGCCTCATCCTTGCTTAAATTAATTTGATCCTCCAACTCCTAATGAAGTGCTTGAAATCATATTAAAGATGAAGGACACAGCTCCAGGACATGATGAAATTAGAGCTAGTCTCATAGAGAAAGTAGCTTCCTCTATTATTGAGCCTGTAACTTATGTTCTCTCTTTGTCACTCAAAACAGGCGTTGTACCAAGAGATCTCAAATTAGCTAAAGTAACTCCCTTGTTTAAGTCTGGGAATTCACATTTATTTAACAATTATCGACCTATTTCAGTTCTACCTTTGTTTTCTAAAATACTGGAAAAATTAGTTTATAAAAGGATATTAAAACACTTGACAGAAAATTTGATCTTATATGCAAGGGCGCCGTAAAGGGGTGGAAGGTTAGGACGATTCTAAGGGCCCAGGCTGATTTAGGGCCCAGAAGAGCAGACCCCCTTTTTCTTTTCTTATTTCTTTTCTCTTTTTTATACATACATTAAATGTGCTAGGGCCCCTCATGCACTAAATGTGTATTTTGTCCGTTTTGACCATAGATTTAATATTTAAAAAACAAATAATGTATTTACTGTTTAAGTCACACCCCTCCCCCTTACAATGGTTCATTCCACCTGCGCTGTCCGAGCTACGATCGCTAATGTAACGTCTCTTGCTTATTGCACTTGCTATGATGCAGCGCAGACAGTGACACACGCAGGCATGTCACATCAAAAGTTAGGGCATCAAAAAAGGAAAGGAAAGAGAAGACAGAGAACGCCGAAGTCAACAGTATGTCACACAGTTTTTCAAAAAGAAAGGTAGCTTGCCCTATTCCTGTATTCCAAAACTTTAAGAGTTACTTATTTTTGTTGCTACATGACCTGCTTTTATCTAGCTAGCTTAGTAAAATAATTACTGAATTATGATTTACATCCAACAATAATAACATCTCTGGGTTATCATGTCTCTCTACACCATAGACTGTAAAAAATAGCTCTACACACCCACGTCCTCCTTCTCCCCCCGTGCGAAATTCGCGTCCGATATTTTAGCACGTTAAAAAATAAATACAACCTCACGTTATGTCAATCACACTTGCACACTGCCTCCGAAACTTTCGTCCGTCAAAAAAAAAAAATCGGATCGGGTTCGATTTTCTGCGTTTTTCGCATCCGTAACAAGGGTTTGAATGGTGTTTTGACAGTTGAAAGAGCCACAGAATGACGGATACGAAAAAACGCATGCGAAAATTTCGGATTCAGTGTGCAAGGACCTTCAGCCGAACAAGGTGAGCCTGAGCGCGAAACTTCACGAAGATTGAAGCCTCTCAACACGTCTTATCTACTGTGTGTTCGCCACATGATGATAACTTTACAAAACAAAAAGTAATCTATACGCTTCAAAAATCACAAAATCAGTTTGCCGTGTGTGTCGTGTGTTCTGTGAAGTGACAGTGCTGCTGCTACGATCGATTATGTCAAACTTGACGTTCTTAATATGAATAAAATGCCCCAGAAAAAAATAATATAAAAAACTGAATAAAACATGTGTATGTAGTAACCATTGGCTATAAGGAGTTTACAAAATAGATATTTTAATATTTTATATTATGAAAACTAAATAGGCCAATAGAAATAATATGGTTATTACGTGTGTTTGACTTATACAAATTTTTTTTTTCTTGTTTTTGTAGGCTTTGTACTCATCTTTAGACATTTTAACTACGCAATGTGCTAAGTATCTTTTTTTAAAGTATACAGGGCATGTTTATTGGGTTAAATTTTATCTGTAAAAAATGTAGGGGGCCCAGAAATTTTGGTTTCCATAGGGCCCAGAATTTCTGGCGGCACCCCTGCTTATATGATCACCAGTATGGCTTCAGAGAGAACATGTCTACAGAAATGGCTCTTTTACAGTTTGTCGATAAAATCACAAAAAATCTACATTAGAAAAATAACACTATTGGTATATTTTTAGACTTGTCGAAAGCATTCGACACAGTAAATCATAATATTCTTTTAGCAAAATTAGAAAATTATGGTATTAAACATATAGCCTTAAATTGGGTACAAAACTATTTGGAAGAGAGAGAGCAATTTGTTTATGTTAACAATCGGAGCTCAAGTAGGGGAAAACTTTTATGTGGGGTACCGCAGGGGTCCATTTTGGGACCTCTATTATTTCTAATTTATATCAATGATTTAAGAGTTGTTTGTAAAAATGTTATGCCACTCATGTTTGCAGACGATACATGTCTTCTATTATCTCATTCTAACATTGACACATTGATAAGAGAAGCAAATGAAGAATTACAAAATATTTCTAAATGGTTTAAAGTAAATCAACTCTCTCTTAATATAGAAAAAACTAACTTTATGATTTTTAGCACAAAAAACAAAGGAGACTGTCAGGACATAGAGGTATCAATTGATGGTTTAAAAATTAGCCAAGTGAACCAAATACATTTTTTAGGTGTTATTGTCGACCAAAAACTAACCTGGAAATATCACATTCAACATGTTTGTAGAAAAATAATGAAATCTGTTGGTATACTGAGTAGAGTTCGCTCTTTAAATTGATATTTCATGTATGAAAACATTATATTACAGTTTAATCTATCCCCATATTCTGTACTGTAATATTGTTTGGGGTGCAACATGCCAAACATATCTAAATAAGATTTTATTAATACAAAAGAAAGTCTTAAGAATTATGAGTAATTCAAATAGATCGTCATCATCTGCTCCGCTTTTCATAAAATATAACATTTTGACAATATTTAATGTTAAAGGAGAACTCGGCAACTCTAGCGAACTCTAGTCACTTCTTCACTGATTTTCCCTTTTGTTGTCGCATGTTTTCCCCACGAGCTCCCCCTACAGCTGTGGTGGGCGTATATGTCACAACACGGTCGTAAAAAACTCACTTGCGGCGGCCTCCTCCCCCTCTCTACCGCTGCTCATGTGCGTTTGTTTTGATCGGAGAAAGCCAACTGTATCGCGTGGAGCTATGTCTATCGAGGTGGGTAATCTGGTAATACATCATACATGCGTGTGTGTTTATGTTGAATTGCCGTAAAGCGATTCGTGTTTCGCGCTCGTTCTCGTTCTCGCTCTCGCTTCTCACGAGACTTCCAATTTCTATTTGCCGGGACGGTAGTCCCCAAGTTGCAAGGTTGGTTTTCCGCCTGGGAACGCTGGGGGGAGCGGGGAAAGTCACCAATATCACCAGAACAGGTTGTTTAACCATCCAAATGATTTCTAGACAGTTGTATTAAGTTAAAAAAGTTACCAAGTTCTCCTTTAACATCTATTGCATAAATATCTTTATGTACAAGTATGTGAATATGATAAATATTATGCCCGGAGGTTTTAATAACTTTTTCATGTATTCTTCGGATGTTCATGCCTACTCCACAAGGCGCTGTAAAGACTTTTATCTTCCTTTTTGTAGAACTACAGCCAATCAATCTACACTGAAATACAGAGGGCCCTCCCTCTGGAATCATTTAGACCCCATTTTAAAGACTAAAACCACTCTAAACTCTTTCAAAAGAGAACTGAAAATAATGTTAACATGTAAATAAGTTTATCTTGTTAATTTGTTATATTGAAATGATTGATGTATTGATTGTATTGTCTTGTTTGATCATGTAATTTTATGTCCATTAAATGTGATTTTGGGGAGGTGGTTTTATAAGACCTCATGGTCTTCTCACTCTCTCCCGCACAGTATTTTTGTTTTCTTCTTTTATGGATTTGTAAAGTTGTATTTTAAATGTTATATGTGCAAATAAACTTTCAACTTTCAACCTCACCAAATGGGTGTGAACTGATAGGACCTTTAAGAGTGTCTGACTAGTTCAGATCTTGGTGAATATATATCATTCCATATGAATGGAAACCAATAGAAACAGATTAGGGTTAAAAGAGTCTATCATGTGGACAAAATTAACCCGTTCATGTGTGGTCAGGGTTATATCACTGATTTTAATGCTCTTAACAACACATCTGAAAGTTTTTTCAGATGTCCACTTGACCGGACAGTCTATGTTTTTGGTTTTAACTAAAGAGATACAGTAATAACATAGCAATACTGTGTGTATTTAACAAATCAATGAATAAAATGATATAAAATCATGTGAAAACTATAAAATACATACAAAAAATATATAATACAGCTACAATTATTGCAAAAGCAATTGAGTTTGTTCCTGTTCGACCAGCAGACGGAGAAGAACTTCATATACATTGAGTTGAACGTCGCATGTCCGTTCAAGGTTTATTGATTGGTGAATGGATCATCTTCCCAAAATCTCTATCATGTCTCGAGTAATCACTTAATCAGAGGAAAGACCTCAATGAAACAGCTTGTGAACAATGTCACGTAATGTATTAGTTAGCTAGAATAATTAACATTTTGCTAAATTATACCATATTATACACCATATTACATAATCATTATAATTTGTACTCTTCTTCGATATTAAAGGTGTTATTGGAATAAATCTGTAAAGTAATGTCTCTATATTAATGATCGTGAGCCAGCAGTGAGATTAAAGCGTGTGATGCTCTGTGGGTTGTAGGAAAAAGTCAAACACGAATACACTTCTTCAAACCTTTAGTGAACGAGTGTGTGAACAGGTCAGATGAGTTGGACATGTGACGCACACACACACACACACACACAACTAAAGCTCTTCCTTTGACCTCTTCTTGTGAGTCTGTTGGACACTTCAATGGGGAATGTGGATGTTCATTCTGAGTACAGAAAGGAGTCGTTTTAGAAAAGACGAGGGTTTACCCTTTTGATACAAAGTGTGATTTAAGAAGTCACAGTCAAACCATGCATATGTGACCTTATGGAACTTTGACCAGATCTAGGTTTAAAGGTTCTTGACTACGCCACCTGGTGCCTCTCACACCAGGATATACTTTGCACCTTATCTGCTAAATACCTAATCTAAGGCAAGCAGGTTCGTAGAAGTAGACCAAAGATGAACTAGACAGAGACATGCTTTCAGTAGAAAAACAATAACAAAACTTTATTATACAATGGTGTAATGGTTCAGTAGTTTGATTTGTTTGTCTTCCCTTAAGCGCCCTCTTGTGGTGAGGATCGTGTTTGGAAACTTCCGTTTTATTTTCGTGAGTTGAGTTCATTGTAAAGTGTCATGGCTGAAGAGCGGCTCGCATGGTGAAGTCGTGGCCCGCATAAGGCTGTAAGTTACTATTATTTGTCATGTTAATATGATGATTAGTAGGTTTAACATGTTTGACAGTCGATTAATTAATCTAAAGATGCAAATGTGCTATAAACGAAACGTAAAGTGCTTGTGTAATCCGTGATGAAAAGTGATTGTGCAATACATTGGCAGTAGTTAGCGCCGTATGCTAGCGATCTTTTGTTATGTTAATTAGGCTAATTTGGATTCCGTGATTTCAAGCAATTATCTAAAACAAAGAATATAATTATCAAATGCACATGAAAATATAACTTTTAATGCTCAATATGTTGATTTAATGTTTCAATTAAGTGCTTTATTTAGACAGTAAATACTGTTCAGTCAGATATGCACTTTCAATAATATGTACAATTCTAATTGCTGTATTTTCTTTGTGTTTACAGTTTTACAATGTTAAAGATTAACGAGAAAAGATTCATGAGATTAAAAGCCATGAACCAACATCTCGCCTGTTCACTGTCTGTCTAGCTGGATAGAAAGTGATACGTCTAGTGAGGACAGAACAGTAAAAAGCCTTTTTATCAGCAGACATCGCCTTTAACGTTAACTTCAGTCATCATGTGGCAGCCATTGGACCCTCATCGTCAACAACAGCCGGGGAGCCAAATGCTGAAAGTTCAAGAGGAGGTACTGGAAACAAGATCCCGGTGCTCTGCTTCTTCAACACGGTCGACCAGGTCATCTGCAAGCGTAGCAGCTCTCAAAGCGCGAGCCAAAGCTGAGGCTGTACAAGCGCAGGTGATCTATGCAGAAGAGGAAGCTGAAGTAATGAAACATCAAGCTGAAATGCAGGCTAAGCTACATATTTTAAAGATAAAGAAAGAAGCAGCAGCTGCAGCAGCAGAAGCAGTGATACTAGAAGCAGCCGCACAGTTTGAAGAACAACAGCCTTACAGTCAAGAACCTCTGTGCGACAACCCTGTGGACTCCAAGGAAAAGGTTCAAAACTTCATTGATAGTCAAGTATTCTTGCAAAACAACCAAGTGCCGTCACAGCCTCAAATCTCAATCACGAACCCCTTCTACCAACATGATAACACAGGTGCTGAACCATCACCAATCACCTACAATACTCCTGTAACCAAGCTAGAAACCCTGGAGCACAGACTACAACAGCCGTCCATATTCATGTCAACACCGCATCCAAACATGTCACATCCAGTGCTGAACCACCATCACCAGTCATTCAGGTCAGTGCCCCAAAATCTTCAACAGACGTCTACAGTAAATGATATGGCTAAATATCTAATGAGACGTGAACTGGTGTCAGCTACTTTGCAAACCTTTGATGATGATCCACAAAATTATCGAAGCTGGAAATCCTCATTTCGAAATGTTACTAAAGACTTGTCTTTGTCCCCTAAAGAAGAATTAGATCTACTTGTAAAATGGCTTGGACCAAAGTCAAACCAACAAGCGAAAAGAATCAGTGCAGCTCAAATCAATGATGCCTCTGAAGCCCTAAATATGATCTGGCAACGCTTGGAAGAAACCTATGGAGCACCTGAGGTAATTGAACATGCCCTCTTTCAAAAGGTTGAAAACTTCCCTAAGATTACAGCTAGAGACTCAAGTAAACTAAGAGAGCTAGGAGACCTCTTACTGGAACTACAACTAGCTAAAGCAGAGGTTTATTCACCTGGGTTAGCCTTTCTGGATACAGCTCGTGGGGTTAATCCCATAGTGGAAAAGCTTCCTTACTCCCTACAGGAAAGATGGATCTCACATGCATCCAAATACAAGGTAGATTACAATGCCACATTTCCACCATTTTCTACCTTCTCTAACTTTGTACGGGAGCAAGCACGCATAAGAAATGATCCTAGCTTCTCGTTTCTGTCAGCAGCTCAGTCCAAGTTTGACAAACCTGTCAAAAACAGTACTCGCCCTATGATTTCAGTGAAAAAGACAGAAATAGCACATAGTAATGAAACAGCAGATGTTAGTGAGGATCCTGACAAACAATGTCCTTTGCATAAGAAGCCGCATCCCCTCAGAAAATGTCGCAGTTTCCGTAGTAAGTCCCTAGAAGAGAGAAAAACTTATCTGAAGGATAACAACATATGCTTCAAGTGTTGTGCATCAACCAAACATCAAGCCAGAAGCTGTCAGATCAAAGTCATCTGCAAAGAATGTGGGAGTGAAAGGCACAACACAGTGCTACATCCAGGTCCACCTCCTCCTAACAGCATCACATCGCCGACAGAAGTGAAACAGCATGGCGGGGAGCCTGAGCTCAGCTCACCATCAGTCTCAGCTACAGCAATGTGCACAGAGGTATGTGGCGAACAGCGCGGCTCAAGATCTTGTGCTAAAATATGCCTAGCCAAAGTGTATCCATTAGGTCAGAGGAACAAGGCAATAAACCTGTATGCTGTTATGGATGAGCAAAGTAATCAGCCTCTTGCCCGCTCTGACTTTTTTTATCTCTTCAGTGTTAAAGGAGACACAGAGGTGTATACTTTAAAGACATGTTCAGGTATCATGGAACTGAGAGGAAGAAAAGCTAAAGACTTTATTGTCGAGTCTATGGATGGTCACATAAAGGTGCCACTGCCTGCGATGCTAGAATGTGACATGATCCCAGAGGATCGCTCGGAGATCCCCTCGCCTGAAGTTGCCCAACTCCACCCACACTTAAAGGCAATCGCACACAAGATACATCCCATAGACTCAAAAGCACAAATCCTGTTGCTTTTAGGTAGAGACATCTTGAGTTTGCACAAAGTGAGACAGCAGTGCAACGGTCCCCATAATGCACCATTCGCCCAGCGCTTAGACCTCGGCTGGGTTATTGTGGGAGATGTCTGTTTGAGTGGCGCACACAAACCAAGGTATGTCGCAACGTACAAAACTAACACATTGCTCAACGGCCGTCCATCGTACTTCAGTCCATGTACCAATGTCCTGCAAATAAAAGACAAATCTGTAAGTCAAACAAAAGACATTCAAATCTGCACAGATACTTACCAAGCAACACAAACAGACACTCTCGGGAACACTGTCTTCATCAGGAGGGAGGATGATGAAAAGTTGGCACCTTCAAAACAGGATAGGCAATTTCTCACAATAATGCAGAGCGAAATGTATCAGGATGAGACAAACAGCTGGGTTGCACCTCTTCCCTTTGTTACACCCAGACAACGTCTACCAAATAACCGACACCAGGCTTTAAATAGGCTCAACACACTAAAACGAAGCCTCGACAGAAAAACTGAGATGAGAGACCACTTTGTACAGTTCATGCAGAGAGTCATAGACAACAGGCAGGCAGAAGTCGCACCCCCTTTACAGCTGAATGAGGAGTGTTGGTATCTCCCCATGTTTGGGGTGTACCATCCGCAGAAACCCAAGCAAATCCGTGTAGTTTTTGACTCGAGCGCCAAACATGAGGGCGTAGCGCTCAACGATGTCCTCTTAAGCGGCCCAGATCTAAACAACGCTTTGCTTGGGGTTCTAATCAGATTCCGCCGAGAGCCCATCGCAATAACAGCAGATGTAGAACAAATGTTCTACTGTTTCACAGTAAGGGAAGACCATCGCAATTTCCTACGATTTCTCTGGTTTAAAGACAACGACATCAGAAAAGAGATTATCGAGTATCGCATGAAAGTCCATGTTTTTGGAAACCGTCCGTCTCCCTCTGTTGCTATCTATGGGCTCCGCAAGGCAGCTGAAGCTGGTTCGAAAGAATATGGCAAGGACGCAGAGCATTTTGTCACCAGGAACTTTTACGACGACGGCGGTCTCACTTCACTCCCAACTGAATGTGAAGCAATCGCACTCCTGCAAAAAACACAGAAAATGTTAGCGGAGTCGAATCTGCGCTTACACAAAATTGCCTCCCCCTCCCCCTCTCTACCGCTGCTCATGTGCGTTTGTTTTGATCGGAGAAAGCCAACTGTATCGCGTGGAGCTATGTCTATCGAGGTGGGTAATCTGGTAATACATCATACATGCGTGTGTGTTTATGTTGAATTGCCGTAAAGCGATTCGTGTTTCGCGCTCGTTCTCGTTCTCGCTCTCGCTTCTCACGAGACTTCCAATTTCTATTTGCCGGGACGGTAGTCCCCAAGTTGCAAGGTTGGTTTTCCGCCTGGGAACGCTGGGGGGAGCGGGGAAAGTCACCAATATCACCAGAACAGGTTGTTTAACCATCCAAATGATTTCTAGACAGTTGTATTAAGTTAAAAAAGTTACCAAGTTCTCCTTTAACATCTATTGCATAAATATCTTTATGTACAAGTATGTGAATATGATAAATATTATGCCCGGAGGTTTTAATAACTTTTTCATGTATTCTTCGGATGTTCATGCCTACTCCACAAGGCGCTGTAAAGACTTTTATCTTCCTTTTTGTAGAACTACAGCCAATCAATCTACACTGAAATACAGAGGGCCCTCCCTCTGGAATCATTTAGACCCCATTTTAAAGACTAAAACCACTCTAAACTCTTTCAAAAGAGAACTGAAAATAATGTTAACATGTAAATAAGTTTATCTTGTTAATTTGTTATATTGAAATGATTGATGTATTGATTGTATTGTCTTGTTTGATCATGTAATTTTATGTCCATTAAATGTGATTTTGGGGAGGTGGTTTTATAAGACCTCATGGTCTTCTCACTCTCTCCCGCACAGTATTTTTGTTTTCTTCTTTTATGGATTTGTAAAGTTGTATTTTAAATGTTATATGTGCAAATAAACTTTCAACTTTCAACTTTCAACCTCACCAAATGGGTGTGAACTGATAGGACCTTTAAGAGTGTCTGACTAGTTCAGATCTTGGTGAATATATATCATTCCATATGAATGGAAACCAATAGAAACAGATTAGGGTTAAAAGAGTCTATCATGTGGACAAAATTAACCCGTTCATGTGTGGTCAGGGTTATATCACTGATTTTAATGCTCTTAACAACACATCTGAAAGTTTTTTCAGATGTCCACTTGACCGGACAGTCTATGTTTTTGGTTTTAACTAAAGAGATACAGTAATAACATAGCAATACTGTGTGTATTTAACAAATCAATGAATAAAATGATATAAAATCATGTGAAAACTATAAAATACATACAAAAAATATATAATACAGCTACAATTATTGCAAAAGCAATTGAGTTTGTTCCTGTTCGACCAGCAGACGGAGAAGAACTTCATATACATTGAGTTGAACGTCGCATGTCCGTTCAAGGTTTATTGATTGGTGAATGGATCATCTTCCCAAAATCTCTATCATGTCTCGAGTAATCACTTAATCAGAGGAAAGACCTCAATGAAACAGCTTGTGAACAATGTCACGTAATGTATTAGTTAGCTAGAATAATTAACATTTTGCTAAATTATACCATATTATACACCATATTACATAATCATTATAATTTGTACTCTTCTTCGATATTAAAGGTGTTATTGGAATAAATCTGTAAAGTAATGTCTCTATATTAATGATCGTGAGCCAGCAGTGAGATTAAAGCGTGTGATGCTCTGTGGGTTGTAGGAAAAAGTCAAACACGAATACACTTCTTCAAACCTTTAGTGAACGAGTGTGTGAACAGGTCAGATGAGTTGGACATGTGACGCACACACACACACACACACACAACTAAAGCTCTTCCTTTGACCTCTTCTTGTGAGTCTGTTGGACACTTCAATGGGGAATGTGGATGTTCATTCTGAGTACAGAAAGGAGTCGTTTTAGAAAAGACGAGGGTTTACCCTTTTGATACAAAGTGTGATTTAAGAAGTCACAGTCAAACCATGCATATGTGACCTTATGGAACTTTGACCAGATCTAGGTTTAAAGGTTCTTGACTACGCCACCTGGTGCCTCTCACACCAGGATATACTTTGCACCTTATCTGCTAAATACCTAATCTAAGGCAAGCAGGTTCGTAGAAGTAGACCAAAGATGAACTAGACAGAGACATGCTTTCAGTAGAAAAACAATAACAAAACTTTATTATACAATGGTGTAATGGTTCAGTAGTTTGATTTGTTTGTCTTCCCTTAAGCGCCCTCTTGTGGTGAGGATCGTGTTTGGAAACTTCCGTTTTATTTTCGTGAGTTGAGTTCATTGTAAAGTGTCATGGCTGAAGAGCGGCTCGCATGGTGAAGTCGTGGCCCGCATAAGGCTGTAAGTTACTATTATTTGTCATGTTAATATGATGATTAGTAGGTTTAACATGTTTGACAGTCGATTAATTAATCTAAAGATGCAAATGTGCTATAAACGAAACGTAAAGTGCTTGTGTAATCCGTGATGAAAAGTGATTGTGCAATACATTGGCAGTAGTTAGCGCCGTATGCTAGCGATCTTTTGTTATGTTAATTAGGCTAATTTGGATTCCGTGATTTCAAGCAATTATCTAAAACAAAGAATATAATTATCAAATGCACATGAAAATATAACTTTTAATGCTCAATATGTTGATTTAATGTTTCAATTAAGTGCTTTATTTAGACAGTAAATACTGTTCAGTCAGATATGCACTTTCAATAATATGTACAATTCTAATTGCTGTATTTTCTTTGTGTTTACAGTTTTACAATGTTAAAGATTAACGAGAAAAGATTCATGAGATTAAAAGCCATGAACCAACATCTCGCCTGTTCACTGTCTGTCTAGCTGGATAGAAAGTGATACGTCTAGTGAGGACAGAACAGTAAAAAGCCTTTTTATCAGCAGACATCGCCTTTAACGTTAACTTCAGTCATCATGTGGCAGCCATTGGACCCTCATCGTCAACAACAGCCGGGGAGCCAAATGCTGAAAGTTCAAGAGGAGGTACTGGAAACAAGATCCCGGTGCTCTGCTTCTTCAACACGGTCGACCAGGTCATCTGCAAGCGTAGCAGCTCTCAAAGCGCGAGCCAAAGCTGAGGCTGTACAAGCGCAGGTGATCTATGCAGAAGAGGAAGCTGAAGTAATGAAACATCAAGCTGAAATGCAGGCTAAGCTACATATTTTAAAGATAAAGAAAGAAGCAGCAGCTGCAGCAGCAGAAGCAGTGATACTAGAAGCAGCCGCACAGTTTGAAGAACAACAGCCTTACAGTCAAGAACCTCTGTGCGACAACCCTGTGGACTCCAAGGAAAAGGTTCAAAACTTCATTGATAGTCAAGTATTCTTGCAAAACAACCAAGTGCCGTCACAGCCTCAAATCTCAATCACGAACCCCTTCTACCAACATGATAACACAGGTGCTGAACCATCACCAATCACCTACAATACTCCTGTAACCAAGCTAGAAACCCTGGAGCACAGACTACAACAGCCGTCCATATTCATGTCAACACCGCATCCAAACATGTCACATCCAGTGCTGAACCACCATCACCAGTCATTCAGGTCAGTGCCCCAAAATCTTCAACAGACGTCTACAGTAAATGATATGGCTAAATATCTAATGAGACGTGAACTGGTGTCAGCTACTTTGCAAACCTTTGATGATGATCCACAAAATTATCGAAGCTGGAAATCCTCATTTCGAAATGTTACTAAAGACTTGTCTTTGTCCCCTAAAGAAGAATTAGATCTACTTGTAAAATGGCTTGGACCAAAGTCAAACCAACAAGCGAAAAGAATCAGTGCAGCTCAAATCAATGATGCCTCTGAAGCCCTAAATATGATCTGGCAACGCTTGGAAGAAACCTATGGAGCACCTGAGGTAATTGAACATGCCCTCTTTCAAAAGGTTGAAAACTTCCCTAAGATTACAGCTAGAGACTCAAGTAAACTAAGAGAGCTAGGAGACCTCTTACTGGAACTACAACTAGCTAAAGCAGAGGTTTATTCACCTGGGTTAGCCTTTCTGGATACAGCTCGTGGGGTTAATCCCATAGTGGAAAAGCTTCCTTACTCCCTACAGGAAAGATGGATCTCACATGCATCCAAATACAAGGTAGATTACAATGCCACATTTCCACCATTTTCTACCTTCTCTAACTTTGTACGGGAGCAAGCACGCATAAGAAATGATCCTAGCTTCTCGTTTCTGTCAGCAGCTCAGTCCAAGTTTGACAAACCTGTCAAAAACAGTACTCGCCCTATGATTTCAGTGAAAAAGACAGAAATAGCACATAGTAATGAAACAGCAGATGTTAGTGAGGATCCTGACAAACAATGTCCTTTGCATAAGAAGCCGCATCCCCTCAGAAAATGTCGCAGTTTCCGTAGTAAGTCCCTAGAAGAGAGAAAAACTTATCTGAAGGATAACAACATATGCTTCAAGTGTTGTGCATCAACCAAACATCAAGCCAGAAGCTGTCAGATCAAAGTCATCTGCAAAGAATGTGGGAGTGAAAGGCACAACACAGTGCTACATCCAGGTCCACCTCCTCCTAACAGCATCACATCGCCGACAGAAGTGAAACAGCATGGCGGGGAGCCTGAGCTCAGCTCACCATCAGTCTCAGCTACAGCAATGTGCACAGAGGTATGTGGCGAACAGCGCGGCTCAAGATCTTGTGCTAAAATATGCCTAGCCAAAGTGTATCCATTAGGTCAGAGGAACAAGGCAATAAACCTGTATGCTGTTATGGATGAGCAAAGTAATCAGCCTCTTGCCCGCTCTGACTTTTTTTATCTCTTCAGTGTTAAAGGAGACACAGAGGTGTATACTTTAAAGACATGTTCAGGTATCATGGAACTGAGAGGAAGAAAAGCTAAAGACTTTATTGTCGAGTCTATGGATGGTCACATAAAGGTGCCACTGCCTGCGATGCTAGAATGTGACATGATCCCAGAGGATCGCTCGGAGATCCCCTCGCCTGAAGTTGCCCAACTCCACCCACACTTAAAGGCAATCGCACACAAGATACATCCCATAGACTCAAAAGCACAAATCCTGTTGCTTTTAGGTAGAGACATCTTGAGTTTGCACAAAGTGAGACAGCAGTGCAACGGTCCCCATAATGCACCATTCGCCCAGCGCTTAGACCTCGGCTGGGTTATTGTGGGAGATGTCTGTTTGAGTGGCGCACACAAACCAAGGTATGTCGCAACGTACAAAACTAACACATTGCTCAACGGCCGTCCATCGTACTTCAGTCCATGTACCAATGTCCTGCAAATAAAAGACAAATCTGTAAGTCAAACAAAAGACATTCAAATCTGCACAGATACTTACCAAGCAACACAAACAGACACTCTCGGGAACACTGTCTTCATCAGGAGGGAGGATGATGAAAAGTTGGCACCTTCAAAACAGGATAGGCAATTTCTCACAATAATGCAGAGCGAAATGTATCAGGATGAGACAAACAGCTGGGTTGCACCTCTTCCCTTTGTTACACCCAGACAACGTCTACCAAATAACCGACACCAGGCTTTAAATAGGCTCAACACACTAAAACGAAGCCTCGACAGAAAAACTGAGATGAGAGACCACTTTGTACAGTTCATGCAGAGAGTCATAGACAACAGGCAGGCAGAAGTCGCACCCCCTTTACAGCTGAATGAGGAGTGTTGGTATCTCCCCATGTTTGGGGTGTACCATCCGCAGAAACCCAAGCAAATCCGTGTAGTTTTTGACTCGAGCGCCAAACATGAGGGCGTAGCGCTCAACGATGTCCTCTTAAGCGGCCCAGATCTAAACAACGCTTTGCTTGGGGTTCTAATCAGATTCCGCCGAGAGCCCATCGCAATAACAGCAGATGTAGAACAAATGTTCTACTGTTTCACAGTAAGGGAAGACCATCGCAATTTCCTACGATTTCTCTGGTTTAAAGACAACGACATCAGAAAAGAGATTATCGAGTATCGCATGAAAGTCCATGTTTTTGGAAACCGTCCGTCTCCCTCTGTTGCTATCTATGGGCTCCGCAAGGCAGCTGAAGCTGGTTCGAAAGAATATGGCAAGGACGCAGAGCATTTTGTCACCAGGAACTTTTACGACGACGGCGGTCTCACTTCACTCCCAACTGAATGTGAAGCAATCGCACTCCTGCAAAAAACACAGAAAATGTTAGCGGAGTCGAATCTGCGCTTACACAAAATTGCCTCAAACAGCAGCAAGGTCATGGAGGCATTCCCAGCAAATGACTTGGCAAAAGACATCAAAAGCCTTGACTTAGATGCTGACCCATTACCTGTGCAAAGAAGTTTAGGCATCAGCTGGAGTCTCGAATCGGATACCTTCACATTTCAAGTCTCTAAAGAACAAAAACCATTCACCAAAAGAGGCGTGCTATCCACTGTTAATCGTTTGTACGACCCCTTAGGCTTTGTTGCGCCTATAACTGTACAGGGAAAAGCACTCATAAGAGAACTAACCTCAGAACCATGCGACTGGGATGACCCCCTATCACCAGCCAAAGAAAGATTATGGTCTGTATGGAGAGACTCTCTTCTCGAGTTGGAGCAACTACACATTCCCAGACCATACGTACCGTTGTCTCTTTCCTCAACGCAACACAGAGAGCTTTGTGTCTTCAGTGATGCCTCCTCCACAGCAATAGCAACTGTTGCCTACTTGCGAGTTGTCAATGAGCAGGGACAGCACCTCACCGGATTTGTCATGGGCAAAGCTAAATTAGCACCAAAACCAGCTCACACAATTCCACGAATGGAGCTATGCGCCGCTGTCCTTGCTACAGAAATGGCAGAGCTTATATGCCAAGAAATCGACCTGGAGCTTCATGCTGTAAAGTACTACACTGATAGTAAGATTGTACTAGGTTACATCTACAATACCTCAAGAAGATTTTATGTCTATGTATCGAACAGAGTTTCTAGAATCAGAAAATCTTCAGTACCAACACAGTGGCATCATGTCTCATCAGAAAACAACTCTGCAGACGTTGCTACTCGCCCAATAGCAACACTTCTATTGCCGCAAACATACTGGTTCACTGGACCCCCATTCTTGTCGAAGGAACTGCCCCAGTGTTCATCTACAGCAGATGCAAATGAGTTTGAGCTAATAGAACCAGAGCATGATTCAGAGATTCGACCAGAAGTGAATGTCTACGCAACTAAAGCCGGTGTCGAACCCCTCAGACCACATCGGTTCGAACGATTCTCAACGTGGAAACATCTCATACGAGGTATGGCAAAACTCATTACTCTAGCTAGAAACAAGTCCAAAGCCTCAGATCAAAACTCAACAAATCCCCAAACTCAAGCTAAGCTTACAGTCATCTCAAGCGTCCAACAATGTGCATTCAAAGAGGACATCAAGAAACTGCATAACGGGGAACGAATCCCAAAAACAAGTCCCTTGTGGACTCTAAACCCCTTCATAGACGCAGATGGGCTGTTAAGGGTGGGGGGTCGGACGTCTCTAGCCAACCTTCCATATGACGAAAAGCACCCGCTGGTACTCCCTAAAAAACATCATGTGTCAACCCTGCTTGTGAGACATTATCACCAAGGCGTCGCTCACCAAGGTCGTCACCTCACTGAGGGAGCATTACGATCCGCTGGTGTTTGGATAATCGGAGGCAGGAAACTAGTCTCAAGTGTAATCTATCAGTGTGTCACTTGTCGCAGGCTTAGAGGAAAACCTGTTGAACAAAAAATGGCCAACCTCCCAGAAGATCGACTCACCATGGAGCCCCCATTCACTAGGGTCGGCTTAGATGTTTTTGGGCCCTGGAGTGTAGTCACTCGCAAGACTAGGGGTGGGGCCGCAGAAAGCAAACGCTGGGCAGTTTTATTTAGTTGCTTAGGGACTCGTGCAGTTCACATAGAAGTAATTGAATCTATGTCCACCTCATGCTTTATTAATGCACTGAGAAGGTTTTTCGCAGTTAGAGGACCTTCCAAAGTTCTTAGATCCGATCGCGGCACCAACTTTATTGGAGCCTGTAAGGAGGTAAAAATCAGTACCGATCATCCGGAGATCCAAGACTACCTCAGCAACGAAGGGTGCACATGGACATTCAACACGCCTCACTCATCACATATGGGCGGCTCATGGGAAAGAATGATTGGCATCGCTCGCCGCATTCTAGACGCCATGTTACTGCAGTCAGGTCCAACTCGCCTTACCCATGAGGTCCTCACAACACTAATGGCAGAAGTCATGGCAATCATTAATGCTCGTCCACTGGTTCCTATAAGTACTGATTCAGATTCACCAACTATTTTGACTCCTTCTATGCTTCTAACTCCAAAGGCAGGAGCTGCTCCTGCTCCTGAAGGGTCATTTGACATAAAAGACATGTACAAAAAACAATGGCAACATGTTCAAAGTCTTGCAGACACCTTTTGGAAGCGCTGGAGACAAGAATATCTGTCAGTACTTCAGCCAAGGAGGAAATGGACTCATGACAAAGATAACATTCAAGTGGGGGACGTAGTCTTGTTGAAAGACGATCTAATTAAACGTAATGAATGGCCCATAGGACTCCTTACTAAATGCATCCCTAGTGAGGACAAGAGGATCAGAAAAGTGGAAGTCAAAGTTGTGAAGCAAGGGACTTCTCGTGTTTACTTGCGCCCAGTGACTCAACTTATTCTCCTGCTCCCCCAAAGTAGTGATACAAAGACTGATAAGGGTTAAATAGGCCTAGTGGTATAAAAGCATTTATACCAGACGGGGAGTGTAATGGTTCAGTAGTTTGATTTGTTTGTCTTCCCTTAAGCGCCCTCTTGTGGCGAGGATCGTGTTTGGAAACTTCCGTTTTACTTTCGTGAGTTGAGTTCATTGTAAAGTGTCATGGCTGAAGAGCGGCTCGCATGGTGAAGTCGTGGCCCGCATAAGGCTGTAAGTTACTATTATTTGTCATGTTAATATGATGATTAGTAGGTTTAACATGTTTGACAGTCGATTCATTAATCTAAAGATGCAAATGTGCTATAAACGAAACGTAAAGTGCTTGTGTAATCCGTGATGAAAAGTGATTGTGCAATACATTGGCAGTAGTTAGCGCCGTATGCTAGCGATCTTTTGTTATGTTAATTAGGCTAATTTGGATTCCGTGATTTCAAGCAATTATCTTAAACAAAGAATATAATTATCAAATGCACATGAAAATATAACTTTTAATGCTCAATATGTTGATTTAATGTTTCAATTAAGTGCTTTATTTAGACAGTAAATACTGTTCAGTCAGATATGCACTTTCAATAATATGTACAATTCTAATTGCTGTATTTTCTTTGTGTTTACAGTTTTACAATGTTAAAGATTAACGAGAAAAGATTCATGAGATTAAAAGCCATGAACCAACATCTCGCCTGTTCACTGTCTGTCTAGCTGGATAGAAAGTGATACGTCTAGTGAGGACAGAACAAATGGTATAATTAAAAGAGCCACCCCATCATACTAGAGGCACAGTACTAAAGCGAGGGACCAGACCTGGTATTGGCTGTTACAAGGGACAATACGAGTAACAATTTAACTGGAAAATACTGATTCACTGTCAAGGCAGGTTACCTGTCCGTGCTCTGGAATCTGGTGCCCACTGCCCACGATCACATGCAGTCACACACACACGCACACACAGGCACAACCACTACAAGCCGATGATTCAATCAATATTGTGAAGTGCAGTTTACCACTACAATACGTGGTGCAGTGCGCGAGGACGGAACCAGGAACCTCTCTTGTGAGCAGCTACTCTAGTACTCTGGAAAAAGGAAGAAAAGGACAAGAAAGTTATCACTAGCAGAGTGGATAGAGAATGTAAAACTATACACTACTAGAACAGCCAATACCACATCAGTCAGACAGAGCATTAGACGGAGGCTACGGCAAAATAACCACAATAAAGAAAAGAAAAGATGTATGTAAAACTTAATTTAGGCAAGGCAAGGCAGCAGGAGCAATCTGCCTCAATGTTGACATACGAACTGACACAGTGGAAAAACAGCCCTTTGCGCCAGTCTTCACAATCCTTCTTGATGTTGCTGCTTAATTGCGGTACAGCTACCCGGCAGGTGCTTTGCCCAAGACCTTCAGTAATACACAGCACGATTACCCGGAAGCGTCTGGCAATCAGTCAAACACACCTTCGTTGCACAGGAGAACCACATACCCAAGCAGTAACAAGACTGAAAATGTATCTGGACACCAGAGAATCTCTCTAAGCCCAACAGTGCAGACTGTTTTATAGAAACTGGCCTAGACACAAATGGGTTGTTTAGCCACTCACGGCTATCTGGGTGACGTCGTCAGGGGGCTACCGTAGCTGCAGAGGGACAAACTTCAACCAGACAGCGACTACTCTGCCGGTTACACATAGCAACACCAAAGGACTGGAATACATGCAATAATGATTATTTTCATCCTTCATTCTGAACCCTGTCTGAAATGACTGGTGGCGTGTCCCTTAAGGCTTGACAGTGAAACGGCCACTGTTATGATTGGTTAATGTCATTCCATCATTTACAGACAAAGCATTATGAAATGATTCTCTTACGGTTTGTGATGCTGCTGTCAGATCAATACAGTTGCTGCTTCATGTCTCAACTAAAGTTTCTTCACAAACTGTGCATTTCCCCTGTGCACTTCAGCGCTATACAGATATATATATATATATATATATATATATATATATATATATATATATATATATATATATAACTATAATAACTGTAACGATAACTAATCCAGATTACAAGTAACCCAGTTACCGGGTTTACATCCAACACTCAACACATTACAACACTCAATACTCAATGAAGCTTTATGTTGATTGTCTATATGAGCCCAATCTACAGAGAGGACAAAGTTATATCACTATATAACAACGGATTTAAACACTCGGTTGATCAGATAAACAGGAAGTTAATAACCACAGGAGGAGCTGATGATGTTTAAAGGAGGAGCTGTAACTATATATAATGAAGAGGAAGACTGACAGAAACAGAAAATGGCTGATAAGTGTGATCTGTGTCTGCTGGGACTGATCATTCTCTCTTCACTTCTCACAGGTAAAGAAATCTGTATTTTCTCTAAAGACATTTAGTGGAATTAGTCTGGAAAGAGTTCATTTGAACATGCTCAGTTTATTCTTGCACACATTCACGTTGTGATCTCAGAGTTGTGTATTGATACACACAGATCATACTGTATTATTCCTGATACTGGACATAGTGTCACTCAAACATCTGATGATGAAGAATTATCTTCATATTAAGAGTGTGTCAGTGATTTGAACAGCTCTCTGATAAAGACTAATAGTTTATTCTGGAGAGTGTGTGGTTTGCTTTAAGTCAGGAAAAATACTATGATTTAAAACTTCTGCTTTTTATGCTGGTGTGTTTTATGTTTCATTTATTAATATATATCATAATGATCACTGAGATATACTGTGTTTCAGGAACCAGTGGAGCGTTTGAGAATGTGTTCATCAGTTCTGGTGGAAATGGCTCTCTGCCCTGTAATGAAGCTCTTTCTGACTGCAACTCAACTACATGGACCTACTCTAACAGATTCAGTGATTCAGCAGGAGCTGAACTGATTTCTGGAGGGATAAAGAAGAAAGACACAGAGAGACATGAGAGACTGAGACTGGAGTCTGACTGCTCTCTGAACATCAAGAACGTCACAGGAGAAGATTATGGATTATACACCTGCCAACAATATGTGAATGGCAGACCACAAGGACCTGTTGCTTTTGTTTATCTGCATGTTCTTCATGGTAAGTTTATGATTATGTGGTCAATTTAAAAAGGGCAGATTCTCCCTTTAGACTCAGATGATGATTGAAGAGTCTGTGATTTGTGTCTTGTGTTCAGTTTCAGTGTCTCCATCATCATCATCTTCATCCTCACAGACTGAGATCAGTCCAGGCCGCTCTGTGACTCTCTCCTGTCAGTTGTCTTCATTCGACTGTAATTATTTGGTCAGTTCTGATGGAGTTGAGCTGTTGTGGGTGAATCAGACTGGTGTTGATCTGAAGACAGACTCCAGATATCAGATATTATCATCATCAGATCAAGATCTCTGTATCATCATCACTCTGACTACAACACTCCTGAATGAAGATGACAACAGAGAGTGGAGATGTCAGCTTACTCGCAGAAATCATCTCGAGACCTCAGTCAGATACACTGTCAAGTATTCAGGTGAGAAAACACTCTCAGATTTGTGAAAACTTCCACAGATTGGCTCTACTAGAAATGATATTCATCATTTCTGTGATGTGAAGCTCAAGTATGTGATGATGATGTTGTGTATATGTTGCATTATGTGTTGAACTGAACTAACAGACGTGATCCACAGATCCAGCTGATCCAGCATCAGAAACTGAAGTCAGTGTGACTGCTCTATCATTATACAGAGGTACGACACGTTCATTTATACTGACAGCTTTATAACATTAAACTATCAGTCAGTCTGTAAATGCTTCATCAATAACTGTTGATAGTTGAATACCCTTGACTTCAGTCATGTACAGTTTCTCTTCTTCCTCTCATGTTTCCTGCAGTGATTGTGATTATTGTTGAGATGGCAGTGTTTGCTGCTCCTACTGTGATTCTTCTTCAGATCATCTGTGCAAGAAGAGCTGGTGAGTTTTGAGCCGCACACAATCTGATGATTCACACTCATCTGATCTGGAACAATCTGCAATCATGATAAAAACACATACGAGAGGTCAGTCAATGCTTTTATTTTGCAGGGAGGAAGGACTCGAAGCACCCAGAGGAAATAGAGATGCCGACAATATTAGAATAAAATACTGATGAGTTTAGAGCCAATCTGCAGCAATATTTACAATAGCAAAAACTTACAGAGGATTGTTCATTGTTTTATTTGCTTCTTCTCAGAAAACAGAGAAAAAACTCTGAGCACTTATAGTGACAATCATGTTTAGATTAAAATGTTTTTTTTTTACATATAAAAAGCCAGATTTATTTTCATTTATATGGATTTTATGGATATATTTGCCTACAGTGTTGAAAGTCATTATCTTGCGCTTCATATGTAAACTGCTTTAAATATAATATTAATACAGTAATGGACAGACTCAGACTGTATAATCTCTCTCTGTTCTGTGTGATGGAGCTGATTTGAGGATTCTTGGATCTTTCTTTCATTCCTGTTTTTAGCATCTTTTTTCATTTTGAATGATTGCTATAATTTTCTTAATTAAACCTCTGCAGTTGTGTTTAATAAGTCTCCTTTCCTGAGATGTTTGTTAGGAATATGTTAATTCCCCTTCATGAGCTGGTAATGTATCTGTAAGTCCACTGAAGCGAGTTGTAGTTGAGAAGCCGCTTCAATAACCGAGAGCTAGATATTGGGTCTTAAACACCTCACGACACCCTGAAGGACCCACTGAGAGGTCAGACTTGAAGCACTGTTCCTGAGATGCTCTTCTTGGTGGTTAACTGTAAGCAGCAGACAGATCCAGCAAGAGGAGAACTGAGGATTCAGAGGCTCCTCTTGCCAGTCTCAGAGCTTCAATAACCGAAAACAGGGCCGTCTCAGTTTAGTGGCGCTTCTGAAGCCAGACTGGTTGTTGTCCAGGAGGATGTTCTGTGTGAGAAATGTAGATAGTTGGTCGAAAACGACTCGTTCAAGTGTTTTGGCAAAGTGGTCCAGAAGTTCAGGGAGGCGGAAGTTAAATCAGTGGTGCTTGAGAAATACATCCCAGATCTTCCAGAGCATTTGTAGTGTTGATAAAGGAGTCTGGATCTGATATATTTCTCAAGGCTGGAGAGAGTAAAGCAGAACGTTATCATCCATGTGTAGAAACTCCCTGAAGACAGTTAATATCTGCTTTACAGACGCTCATGTGCAAATGCAGATTTATTTTTTTACCAAGCTGATGCTAATAATTACTTTACAATACTTTTAAAATCTGTTTTATAATTCAGGAAACTGCTAAAATAAGGAAGGGAGACTAACAGTAATGCTCTCGTGTTCAAAAGAATATCTTATAAACTGTGTTCAGAGCAGATGTGTGTTGAGATAGTGCGGTTCACAATACGCATGTAAAGCAACATTTCACTGTGGCATCGTGTCTCTATACAGCAACTCTAGCAGGATTTAATCACTCAGTTGATCAGAACAGAGGAAGTTAATAACCACAGGAGGAGCTGATGATGCTGTAACTATAGATAATGAAGAGGAAGACTGACAGAAACAAAAGATGTCTGATAAGTGTGATCTGCGTCTGCTGGGACTGATCATTCTCTCTTCACTTATCTGTGGCTTTTTCTGCATGTTGACGCTAGAAGTGTTTCAAAATCCACAGATGCGTGCAGTGATTTACAAATGCACAGATAGCGGTTCACAAGTAAATGCCAGGCAGAGTTGTGTTTGTGACAAAACACATTTGTTTAATTTTGGGAGATTTTTATTTACTTGTGAGAATTTATTTGTGGATCTTAATCTATTTATTTGTGAATTTGATCATTTTTTTGTGAAACTCTTTACATTTGTTTGTGAATCTCAATCTATTTATTTGGAATAATGCAACAATCCTAACCCCATACTTTTTAGCCAGCAGCCATATCACCCTGTAGCCCAAGACTGGTTGCCCACTGAAGCTAAGCAGGGCTGAGCCTGGTCAGTACCTGGATGGGAGACTCCTGGGAAAACTAGGTTGCTGCTGGAAGAGGTGTTAGTGAGGCCAGCAGGGGGTGCTCACCCTGTGGTCCGTGTGGGTCCTAACGCCCCAGTGTAGTGATGGGGACACTATACTGCCAAAAGAGCACCGTCCTTCGGATGAGACGTAAAACCGAGGTCCTGACTCTCTGTGGTCATTAAAAATCCCAGGATGTCCTTCGAAAAAGAGTAGGGGTGTAACCCCGGCATCCAGGTCAAATCTGCCCCTTGGCCTCTGTCCATCATGGCCTCCTAATCATCCCTATATACTGATTGGCTTCATCACTGTCTCCTCTCCACCAGTAAGCTGGTGTGTGGTGGGCGTTCTGGCGCAATATGGCTGCCGTCGCATCATCCAAGTGGATGCTGCACATTGGTGGTGGTTGAGGAGATTCCCCCCTTCCATATGTAAAGTGCTTTGAGGTCTCAGAAAAAGCGCTATATAAATGTAACGAATTATTATTATTATTATACTTTTACTTTGGGACTTTTAGGATATTGGAAATTTCAGTGAAACTTAAGGTGTGTGAAAACCCCGTACATGTCCATACACTTGAGATGCACAGAGATGATCAGATACAGGACATTTCACACACTAGATGTGTTCAGAGATTTCAAGTATACCAGCAATTGCTGATGTTGTAATGTTTAAATCCTGGTAAGCATGAGGCCAAGAAAATGGTCAGTTCTTAAAGATTTATTAAAATCCTAAAGCAATCCAACAGTGTCAGATGTTACATAATGGTCAGCATGTACAACACACTTCATCTCTTACTCTACACCAGGGGTGTCCAAACTCAGTCCTGGAGGGCCACTGTCCAGCAGAGTTTAGCTCTAGCCTGCCTCAACACACCTTCCTGGAAGTTTCTAGAATGCCTAGTAAGACCTTGATTATCTGGTTCAGGTGTGTTTAACTGGGGTTGGAGCTAAACTCTGCAGGACAGTGGCCCTCCAAGAGCAGGATTGGACATCCCTGCTCTACACCTTTTATAGGTGACAACATGTGGACTACAGCGCCATCTCCTGACTAATACACAAACACTACATTCCCCATTACTTAATACTGTAAATCACACCCAGGGTCGTGTGGGTGACACACACAGGGACTTTACAGTTCCCTTTCAGTTGGGTAACGTTCGACTTAGTCGATCGTACCGACTGATGGGATCACACCAGGGAGCCAGATGTCTTCAATATAGTATTCAAATCAAGCCAAATGAGCTTTAGCAGGTGTGCAATCCACGCCTCGCCCTGCAGCGCGGGTATAACAGGGAAGTGGATGCACCCACCATTAATTTTTTTCGCTTCAGAGCCGATCGTTTGTTATGTCGATATCTCTGAAAGTGTACTTTAATAACAAGCCTGTGTGTGTCGGCACTTCTTTTGGAAGCTCTCCCAGTGCTGACGTTACAGCGTGTGGCAGCGGTGATCGCGAGCTTCTGAATCTCTTAACTGCTGTTCTCACAAGCAACCTTTGTGTTTGTTGGCTGATGGTAGGTTTAAGGGCAAGGAAAGTGAGGACGAGGTTTCCCGCCAGTGTCGCCGCGGACATCCCTGTGTGCTCCAGCACTGGTGAAGAGCGTTATTCCAAGGAAGTAAACACGGATGAGTTTTTCATCTTTCTTCTCCGGAAGAAGGTTGTTTTTCCACCAGTGCGCTGCTGGATGTGGTCGTTCCCTAGCCCTCTGTGATGGTCACAATTTCTATGTCGCGTGTTTGGGTATACAACATGCTGAGGCAGCTTTTGTGGATGGTGCATGTTTTCTGTGTGAAAATATGCCTATCTCGGTGTTGAGATCTTGACTCTCGTTCGCTCGCTGATGTAGAGTCCCTGATTTTGCGCCACTCCCTCACAGGTGGTGTGAGTCAGGTGATCGCAGAGTTGTGTTTGAGGCTCCGCCCGGAGATTATTCCCTGTGGACTCATCACAACTCCTTCACATCGATACCTTTGGATTCTAGTGTTGAGCGCACTGATTCATCTGTAATGGGTGAATTAGACATTCCATTGGAAATTCACCAGGGGGATAGGATGCCGACCACTACATTTGAGGGCGAGCTGTATACTGTCGGGGACGATTCCCCCGTGCTGTCCCCCCTGGGTTGTACAGCATGGCCTGAGTCAGATCCACAGTCGTCAGCTATGCTGAAACGGGCTGCTGAGGCTGTCGGACTCGAGTGGAATCCTCCGCCCGGGCCCGCTCAGTCTCGGCTGGATGATTGGTTTCTTGGAACGGGTCGGGCTCTGCCCGACATGAGTGTGCTTGACTCAAGGGTGCACTCTATTTGAAGAGAGCACCTGAGAAGCTACTGGCTCAACAAGTAAGCTATAAAACTTCGCAAACGTATTAGGTGTCACCCAACCCGCAGCTCTACAAACATCTGCCAGCGAGGCACCCTGCGCCAGCGTCCAGAAAGCAGCAACCCTGGGGGACAAGGTACACCTTGGGTATCGTACGCCAAGATGATGGCATCCACTATCCAGTGGGCCAGCCTTTGCTTAGAGACTGCCTTCCCTTTCTGCAGGCCTCCGAAACAGATGAAGAGCTGATCTGAGGTTCTAAAGCTTTGCGTTCTGTCCAGATAAGTCCGTAAGGCGCGGACTGGACAGAGAAAAGCTAGGGTTGAGTCTGCCTCCTCCAGGGGCAGCGCTTGCAAGTTCATCACTTGATCTCGAAAGGGAGTAGTGGGAACTTTCGGCACATATCCGGGCCGAGGTCTCAGTGTCACCTGAGAGTCAGCCGGCCCAAATTCCAGGCATGATTCGTCTACCGAGAAAGCGTGAAGGTCCCCTACCCTCTTGATAGAAGCCAGTGCAAGCAAGAGAACTGTCTTGAGAGACATAATTTTTAACTCCACTGTCCACAGGGGCTCAAAGGGAGGTCTCTGAAGTGCTGTTAACACCAGAGATAGGTCCCAAGAGGGTATGGAAGATGGAAGGTATGGTTCCTCCCTTAAGGAACCTGACGATCAGATCAGGGATTTCTCACCAACTGCATCGTGATGTGCGGCAATAGAGGCAACATACACTTTGAGGGTGGAGGGAGACAGCCCTCGCTCCAACCCCTCTTGCAGGAAAGAAAGCACCGATCCGACCGAACAAACTCGGGGGTTTTCTCAGTGAGAAGAACACCAAACGACGAACAGGTTCCACCTCGATGCATAAGCCAGTCTCGTGGAGGGGGCTCTAGCAGAGGTGATAGTGTCTACGACAGCTTGTGGTAGACCCCTCAGAACCTCCACTTCCCGTCCAGGGACCAGACCTGGAGTCTCCACAGGTCTGGACGTGGGTGCCAAATGGTACCCTGCCCCTGAGAGAGAAGGTCCTCCCTCAGGGGGATGGGCCAGGGAGGGGCTGAAGAGAGGAGTATGAGTTTGGAGAACCAGGTCCGGTTGGGCCAATAAGGGGCAACTAGCAAGACCTGCTCCTCTACCCGTCGGCCAGCTGTGTGCCAGTGCATCCACACCGAGAGAGGACATGGTATAGGACATGGTGGAGCGTTTGGTACCAGGTCTACCACTAGTAAGCTTGTGGAGCTTGTTGGAGGCTGCGAGGGACCGCATGTTGTATCCCCTCCTCGGCCTAGATCCATGTGTGTAAACTCCACGGTATGGCCTTAAGCTCGTGTTTTCCCTTGGCAACAGCAGTTGCCGCTCATGGTTCCCCCGTTAGCCGGAACTGTTCTTGTCCATATGTTGTCCTACCCGTATTCGCCCAGGCCATATGTGTATTCTCACAATAACCCCCCCCCCCCCCCCCCCCTTGTGGGCCGGTTGTGAGTTCCATAGCATCCCTCCTTCCTTCGTAGGGGACGCTTTCCCAGTGTTATCCAAAGGTTACTAGCAGGGGAACAGCAGTAACTTCCCGGGTTTTAGCCCTATCTAAAACGATCAAAAGATTAGGAGGCTTTCTTCTGGGCACTGGAAGGTGGCAGTAATAGTGGCGTGTTAGACGATCCCATCAGTCGGTACGTTACCCGACTGAAAGGGAACGTCTAAGTTAGCAATGTAACCCTCGTTCCCTGGAGGGAACGGAGACTTAGTCCCCTTGCCACTATTACTGGACCACCGCTGACCGGGTTTCGCTCGGCTCCTCAGCGGAAAAAATGAATGGTGGGTGCATCCACTTCCCTGTTATACCCGCGCTGCAGGGCGGGGCATGGATTGCACACCTGCCAAAGCTCATTTGGCTTGATTTGTATACTATATCGAAGACATCTGACATCAAGTGTCCGTTCCCTCCTTCAGGGAACGAGGGTTACATTGGTAACCGAGACGTTTTATAAAGTCTTTACAAATGGGACTTTACAAATGCTTATATAATATAAGCATTTTAGAGCTTATAATATGAATAATGCTCAACGTTAAGTATGAAGTAAATGAATGATGATCATAAACAACTGCTAACAAATCTGGATAAACAGAATCACACAAGAATTAGACAAAATACAAATCAACAAATAAAGGAGAAAGATGTGTGTATTAACTTTCTTTGTAATTTTTTTTTTTTTTTTAAGTTGTCATTATTTTTTTGCCTGTATGGGAGTTACCTTCCCCAGCAGACCCATTTTCTCCAGAATTGCTCTAAAAAAGCAGAAAAGGGTACTTTTAACACAGGGGTGCAATATTAATATTACTGCATTGTTAACAGTGTAAAATATGACACATCAGGACATGCATACAAAATACTTCAGAAATCATATTTCTGGATACTCAAATGTGGTTAAAACCTTTGTAGACATAGCTTGCATGACAGCACTACAAAAACACATAAAAGTGAAACCCCATTGCCTTATCTACTGCTTTTCCTATTGTTGTGGGCTTTATAGGGTGAGTGATATTTCCTATAATACACAAGTGAGACAGACTAGTGCAAATATTATAAATAGGTCGTTGTCTTTCCTTCAAGCCACGCTGGCGTGAGTTTTTCGCCCCCGTAAAGAAATGGTCATTTTCAGACCGCAATTTTATAAATTGAGTTGTCTGATCCTTGCTCCCTGAAACAATTATTAAACTAATATTAGAAAAAATTCTGCCTTCAGAATTTACACGTTCTGCCTCAAACCACCTGAGAAATGAAGCCACGCAATGGTGATGAAGGAGTTAAGATGAAGTTTATAAGAAAGAAAAACGTGTGGCTTTTAACTGTGGTTTCGCTAGCTATTTGAGTAAATGAAAACATAATACTTACATTTAAATGTGAATTTGCCGTCCTTCACCGAACTCTCGGCCGCAATTTTTTTCAAATAAAAATGCTGTCATCACCGGCGCACAATGACTTATGGGGTAAGATAGGGTAGGGTAGGCCGCTAAGGATCCATTTATGTTATGTATCCTTCCTTTCATGGGGAAATGGGTGCATTTGGCGTCGCTTTTGAATCAGGGAAGCCTGATTAGAGACCGGCCGCAACCGGCCTTCGAAGGATGCAGAATTGAACTGGGACAGCCTTCACCACGCTGCGGTGACGCAACCGGCCTTCAAATACGGCCTTCGGATGATGCAGCCTTTGAATTGGGACGTCCTTTGTCGCGCCGCTGTGACGCAATCGGCCTTCAAATACGACCTTTGGAGGATGCAGCCTTCGCATTGGGACACAGCTAGTGTCTGCCACCCTCAAAGACAGCTCAGGAGACCAGACGGCACGAGCCATTTGGTCAAAGACTATAGAGATAAACTCCAATACACAAGGACATTTAATTGGTTAACTTGGCAATTTCTTTGGCAATACAAATTTAAAATGTTGCAAGAATAAGATTCCGTGTTTTGCATTGCAAAGGGAATAAACTCTAAACTTGATGCAACCCTGTTTTAAATAAATAAACTGTCCCGACACTTTATTTATACCTTGAAATACTCGATGGGGGTTCAAACTTAATTAATTTAGTGTTCTCTTACATTTTCATTTTTTATTGAAAGCAATACTGTTGGATTGAAAGTCTTCTCTTTTTTTTCAATCTGTTTTGAAAAATGTCTTCCGTTGCTGTGGCCGGGTATCACTGTCAGTCATCTCAATTTCGTGAATGATTCACAAAACAATAATTTAGCAGATTAAAGACGAGCTTCATAATCTTCATTTTCTGGTGCGATCGGCTGACAATCTTCCTTCATAAGTTTTGTCGTCTGTGAGGCTCTACTGGAATGTAGAAAATGTATGTTGTAGTGTAGCCTACAATCGATAATTAAACAAAACATTTGACTTTAATAAACAGTTAAATATTTAAGCATCAAGAATGGTAAAACGTAGGCTACACGCTGTCGGCTACGCTAAGATTCGATCTCGGATCGCTTGAAGCTCCGAGAAGCTCATGTTGATGCGTTGACCACAGAGCTATCGTCTGAATGCTGTTAAGATAATATCTTATGGTTGTGCAAAACCTCATTCATGTAGCCTAATATTTTTCTATTGCAATGTTTTATGTTGAAAATGTTTTCATTATTAAATTTATTCAATTCAATTTCAGTAATTTCAGTATTGTGATTATGAATTCGTTAAAGGGGGGGTGAAATGCTCATTTTCACTCAATCTCCTGTTAATCTTGAGTACCTATAGAGTTGTATTGCATCCTTCATATCTCCAAAACGTCTTTAGTTTTATTATATTTATAAGTTAAAGATTGACTGTACTGAGTCTTTCCGGAAAAAACGGAGCGGCTGGGGGCGGGCCGTGTGGGCGGTGTGCTATAGCTGTGCTAACTGATCTAACAACAACACAGAGAGACATTTGAAGTAGTTTACTCACCGTGACTGCTCGATCCTTAAGCATTAGACGATCTGCAAATAAGTCGATCTGGGCTTTGTTTATAAAACAATCATCGTCGAAATGCAGGGAACAAAGAGTCGTGCACAACCTCCGTTGATGCTTCGAAAAAACAAACTCCATCCACTATTCCCTTAACGCTGGGTTCTTTGGGAATCTGTGCAGGGTTGTCTTGCCCTGCCAACCAAAAACCCACTTCTTTGGTGACATTGACTTCCCTAAAAGCCGAGCATAGCGCTTTGAGGTAACGTACTGCTTTCGCTCTCTTCTCTCTCTGGTCTGCGAGTGCGCGCGCGGCCGCGGAGTAGTGCCCTTAGGACCCATATTAGGAAATTCCGCTCTATCTTACGTAAGACAGGCCCATACTCGAAAAAAACTTTCCGAAACTTGTGACAAACCGGAAGGAGTATTTTTGGAACAAAAATACTCCTTCAAACGTACAACTTAACTTTTGAAACTTTGTCCATGTTTAGCATGGGAATCCAACTCTTTAACAGTGTAAAAAACTCAGTATGCATGAAACAGCAATTCACCCCCCCTTTAAATGTTTCATTTGAATTGATCTGCTACCAGCTTTCAATCGCTCTCAATGAGCCGCGGCGCGGCGGCAGATTACGCAATGGAGAGAATAAACTGACACTTTGCAAGGTCTGTGATTGTAGCGCCTCTTAGCGCTAAGAGGTTACAAATACACACCCGCAATTTACCGCCGCGGGAACGTAAGTATTATTCTGGTTGAGTACCATCTGTACTTCATTCTTGCCCACAAACTTTCCCAAATGTTTATAGTATTTCTCCTGTGTTTTATGCATGTTCCTATGTTTTATTAGCCTAGTTATGGTTCTTTAGTTATGTTAGAGTAACTTCAAATGTTGATATGTATCACTGCTTTAATGTCTTCAAATCCCTTCTTTATTGGTATCAAAAGAATCCTCTTTTGATTTTATAATCAATGGTGTACAACATCTTAAGAGAAACTGCATCATAACTATTTTTACCATACTTTTGTGTAAAGACTGCACAAATTCTCCATGCCAGCATGAACATGCAAATGAGGATAAGATGAGCAAAGACTTTCTCCCGGTCATCTTGGATTGGTCACCTCACCAAATGGGTGTGAACTGATAGGACCTTTAAGAGTATCTGATTAGTTCAGATCTTGGTGAATATATATCATTCCATATGAATGGAAGCCGATAGAAACAGATTAGGGTTAAAAGAGTCTATCATGTGGACAACATTAACCCGTTCATGCATGAATTATGACAACCGTGGTCAGGGTTATTTCCCTGATTTTAATGCTCTAAACAACTTATCTGAAAGTTTTTTCAGATGTCCACTTGACTGGACAGTCTATGTTTTTGGTTTTAACTGAAGAGATACAGTAATAACATAGCAATACTGTGTGTATTTAACAAACCAATGAATACAATGATATAAAATCATGTGAAAACTATAAAATACATACAAAAAAATATATAATACAGCTACAATTATTGCAAAAGCAATTGAGTTTGTTCCTGTTCGACGAAGAAGAACTTCATATACAGTGAGTTGAACGTTGCATGTCCGTTCAAGGTTTATTCATTGGTGAATGGATCATCTTCCCGAAATCTCTATCATGTCTCGAGTAATCACTTAATCAGAGGAAAGACCTCAATGAAACAGCTTGTGAACAATGTCACGTAATGTTTTAGTTAGCTAGAAAAATTAACATTTTGCTAAATTATACCATATTATACATAATATTACATATTCATTATAATTTGTACTCTTCTTCAATATTTAAGGTGTTATTGGAATAAATCTGTAAAGTAATGTCTCTATATTAATGATCGTGAGCCAGCAGTGAGATTAAAGCGTGTGATGCTCTGTGGGTTGTAGGAAAAAGTCAAACATGAATACACTTCTTTAAACCTTTAGTGAATGAGTGTGTGAACAGGCTGTCTTTAGATGAGTTGGACATGTGACGCGCACACACACGCACGCACACACACACACACACAACTAAAGCTCTTCCTTTGACCCTTCCTCTTCTTGTGAGTCTGTTGGACACTTCAATGACCCATTGGTTTTGTGGTCCAGGGTCACAAATGTAAATATTATCAGTAAAATAATAATGTTTTTTGGTTGAGATTTGCACATGGAGGACTTGTTATTCTCTCACTGACAGAAGCTTTTACTTAGTATCGACCCGATCTGCTCATAAAGTCATTACGCCAGTACGGATGCAGTAAATTAAATCAGAATATTAGATCAAATGCTTTTCCTGAAACCTGATAATATATCGAGTGGATTGTAATGTATCTCAAGTGTTCACTGTAAACAGAATGAGAATATGAATGCACACTGACAATAAATGTCACAATATAATCCAATGTTTGAATGTATTCAATAACATTTTATATATAATATAGAAAACAGTGTAAGACAAAAAAAAATAGCAAAAAAGTAACTCACTTCATTAAAAATCATACATTTTTTATATTTTTTATACATGACATGATGCATGAATTATTGTCAGAAATATGTACACTTATTTGCAACATGGAGATACAATTTTAAGCTTGAATCTTATGCATTTTGAAAATATATATATATATATTTTAAATATATTTCAATCTATTCAACTGTTTTTCATATATAGTTGAATATATTGCATTTGTCTATGGGGAGTAACTTCCCAAACACTCAAATGTATTCTTATTTTTATTTTTTATTGCAAATGAAAGGATACAGACATTAACATTGAGAAGAGAAAAAAAAATAATAATAAAAAACAAGGGGGGTATACGGACATCAAAAGAAATTATTGAATTAGGCTACACAAATCAATACAATATTACATTTTGCCAATATAAAAAATAAAAGGTTCTTTAAAACAGACTCAATGATATTATTTATTTTAGAAACCTTTGAGTTTAAAGGTTTTGACATTTTCTTAAAGGAAGAAAAAAGGACTTTATATCAGAGGAGAATATTCTAAAATCAGGATTACATTGAATGGTTCTGGCTTTATGAAGATGAAACTTGCCCAAAGACAAATTAATAATACCGTATAATCAAGATTAACATCGTTAGAATGAAAATCTGGCAAAAAAATGATAGATTCTGTCATTTTTACCAATTTGTTCCATCAGCACAAAACTAACAAGGTAACTTCTGACTAGAGAGGTTTAGAGAACGGGCACTGATAATATACATGTAGGATTGATTCTTCTTCAATATTGCAAACATAAAAAGAAAGAAGAAACATTCTCTAAAATCTGAGAAAAAGGG
This sequence comes from Rutilus rutilus, assembly GCF_951802725.1. NCBI lineage: Eukaryota > Metazoa > Chordata > Actinopteri > Cypriniformes > Leuciscidae > Rutilus > Rutilus rutilus. The sequence goes on from NC_140209.1 coordinate 71,670,282, forward strand.
TAATATCTATGAACAATTTTTAAAAGGAGCTCTTTAATTTTATAAGGGATAAAAAGTTTGTGAGAAAATGTCCATAAGTTATTTAAATCAGAGTTCGAATAACAGATCGTGCTTTAGGGAGGGTTAGTGGAGTTGAAGAAAGAGCATTTCTAATAAAGAAGTTGTTGCATTTTTTATCTAATACATTAACACCACTGATTGCAAGTGTAGGAATATAGTTGTTTAAACAGTCGTATCTTAAATGCGCTTTAAACAAGGTTCTCAAAGTGACAGGAATACTTTTAGTCACCTTTTTAAAATCTCTTACTGAAATCGCAGAGACATAAACTCAGAAAAAGAAAGAAGGTCTCCTTGAGCACTGAACAAATCAGAAACAAAAATAATATTTTGATCCACCCCTTCTTTGAAAAAAAAGTGATTTGTTTCCACACAGTACATTTTCATTATTTCAAATAATACACGTGTGTGGGGAGAAATTATGACTGAAAGCAATCGTCCAGGATTCTAGAGCTTGTTTATGAAAATTTGAGAGTTTAATAGGTAATTCGCTGCACTTAAAATTACAAGATAATACAAATTAAAGGTCACCACAGTGTTTAAAGATTAAGTTAAGGGTAATTTATTATTAGAAGTACAACACTTAATCCAGTTAATTGTGAATGTCTGGTTGATAGTTTGAAACTCTAAAGCGTTAAGACTAAGGCTAACCCTCCTTGTAACGTCTTATCAAAGATATCCTTTGAACACATTCGGTTTTATTTTTCCAAATAAAATGGAATAGCAGGGAGTCAATAGATTTTAATAGTTTTTTAATCAACATATAGGGAAAGAGCAGGGTAAACTAGGCGTGAAATGCCCTAACCCAGCCAGCAACAGTATTTTTTTGGTTTTATCAAACCTTGGTTGAACATTGTAATGAAGACGCTCTGAACCTGATCTGCAAATATCGACCCCAAGATGTTTTACCTGATGTTTAACTTTGATACCATCAACAGTAACTTTTTTGCATCAATCATGCACATTCAAAATGTCACTTTTCGTGGGATTTACCACCAATCCAGAAGATTAAAACTGCTTAGGGCACCAGAGACTTGTGAATCATTTTTACCAAGTAGCCAAGTATCGTCAGCTAACTGACTAATTATTAAAGAATTCTCTCCGATATTTATACCCTGTTTTATATAGACACTTAGAAGCTCAGGGGCCAATACAAAAAGAAAAGGAGAGATGGAGCATCCCCGAAGAATACCTCGACCCACAGGAAATCGGGGAGAAGTGCCGGAAGCTGAGGAGACACAACTGTTAATCCCATTATAATGAGCACGAATCATGTTGATAAAGGAACTACCAAAACCAAACTTAGAAAGGCCTTCACAAATAAAGGAAGGCTCAATGTGGTGGAGAAACAAAATGAAAGCCTCTTCGTTTATAAATTCAGAATAATCTAGAATATCTGTAATTAATCTAATATTATTAGAGATATGTCTACCTTTTAGAAAACCAGATTGAGTGTTTTGAAATTATGTCTGCCAAACAAGGCTTGAGCTTTTCAGCATATATAAGCCAATAATTTACTGCATAATCAGAGTTCAAAAGGGTGATCGGGCGCCAGTTATCTAAACATGGTCATGCTTGGGTAGAAGATAGAGACCTTTTTTTATTGATTTTGCCAATTCACCTTTCAATGAACACTCATTAAGGGCTTCATAAAGAAGATGTTTAATAGGGTCCCAAACACTTAAAAAAATTCAAAACCCATCTGGCAGTGGGGATTTATTATTTGGCATTCTTTTTACTATATTATAAAGATAATCTATATTAAAGGGATCCTCACAATTTTTTTCTGTTTTGGTAATTAATTTTAGGAATAACTGATTGAATCTTATGAAAAAACAAAGATGAAGCAAGAAGAAATAAACAAATTTTGATCAAATTTAAAAACATAGGAAGAAATCACTGAGGGTACATTAGATAACATATTATTAATATATAGAGAAGATCATTTTTTTTTATTACTGCCACATTTCTTCTCTAGGTTGAAAAAATAGGCAGATTTTTTTTCCCCCAAACTCAAGCCATTTTGATCTTGATCTAATAAATGTGTCCCTTGCTTTTTCTAGAAAGAGATCATCCAGACTGGCTTGTGAAGTATAAAGAGATTCCTTGTCATCCTCACCCGGGTTAGGGTTCTTTAAAAATTTCATTTTTTTTTTTTTTTTTATAAATCTGGAATTTCCTTATTTTTAACAGACATTCTGTTTTTCCCAAATTTAACCGAGAATGTCCTACATTCATATTTAGATAGCTCCCCTTTAGAAATGGCGAAATATTAGCCTGAGATTTAACACTCTCTGCGATTTTCTCAATCTCCTGACAATTTAACTTCCAGTAGGCCTACCCAGGGTTTACTTTTCTTCTCTGACTTATCATCAGATAATGTCAATTACTGCATGATCTGTTAGAAGTGAGGGTGAAATTTCTGCTGATACCAAAAATGAAATCAAAGAGTCTGATATCAGCCACAGGTCTATTTGTGATTTTTGAGAAGAATCTGATTTAAACCAAGTGCACAAGTGTACATCAGGGTTTAGATATCTGTGCATCGATCAGGTTCAGACATTGACAGAGATTTGCTATTAGGGGGTTGACGCTATTAGACACATTTCTATGCGGAAATCAATCAGCAACTAAATCTGGAGCCTCATTGAAATCGCCACCAAATAATAAAGGCAGAGGGATATTTAAGTTTTAAATTACTTGTATAAATGACTATACTATCAAGTAGAGTTTTGTTGTTTGCAGAACTGTTGAACCCATATATGTTAATCATTATAAAAAAAAATTGCTATCCAAGAGAACAACTGAGATAATCCACTTTCCAATCCCTGAAGAAAGTGTTTCTATAACATTTCCTTGAAATCCACTATTAAGTAATATAGCGACCCCACCTGACCAAGTTGAGTTATGAAAGTCAGAAATAGTGCTACCCCACTGATTATGCCAGAAGTTTTCATCGTTTACACAAGAGTGTGTTTCTTGCAAAAAATATATGTCCCTTTTCATGGATTTACAAAACAAAAATAAAGCTTTTTGCTTGTTTAAGTCACGTAGCCCCCGAACATTCAAAGAGAAATGTGACCTAAACATAAAATCAGAGCTCAAACTCTGAGTGATACAACTATCAGAAACAAGTACAGTAACTTACAGTTTTTTTCAGTCGCTAACAAGCGTTTGTCCAGCCAGTGTTCACATTTTCAAAACTCTAAACACAATTAGCACAGCATCTGTCTTTTGTGGCCATACCATTCACACATTTCTTGTCGTTTTCACACAATATGCAGTCAGTGAACACATTTCCATAATGCTTACATTTTCTTAACAGACAAGCTATACCTCCCAACAAAATGATGGATTGTTTTTGTAGTATTTACAAATGTTAACACACAACATCCCACAATAGCAAAAACAATATTCCAAACCTTAGATAGGCTACAGTATGGACTGCATTTATTTATTTACCATTTACATTAACTTTTACCATTTTTGTAAATTTCATGATTTTAGCAAAATGTGATTTTGATTGCTAGCAAAATGTGTTGCTTTTGAACAATGTCATGAAGAAACAAGCTTTTCGAGTCCATATGCATCTTCCTGGAGTAATGATGCTGAAAATTCAGCTTTTCATCACAGGAATAAATTACATTTTACACAATTTATTACATGACATACATATTTTTAAACAGAAATCAGTTATTTCAAATTGTACTAATATTTCACAAAATGAAAGTTTATAAAAACCTCTGCTTCTGCAATGATATCAGTTCAAAAACAATATATCAGTGAGAGTCAAGGAGCTACAACGACAATATGTCCAGGTATAGTGTGCACTGTAAAAAAAAAAAACGTAAAAAAACGGTAATTTTCTGGCAGCAGGGGTGCCAGAAAATTTCTGTTAAAAAACGGAAAAATACTGTAAAAAAAATGGTAATTTCTTCCCGTTGTTTTTACGGAAAAAAACTGTATATTTAACATTGGATTTCGGTAATATGATATAATGTTAATTTACCGTCCTATTGAAGTATTAATATCTGTTTTGTACACTGATAACCACCAATCACAGCAGTGATGAGAGTCACATGATCAATAAAAGCTCAACATAAGCAGTTCTTCCACAAGAGAGTTAATACTAATATATATAGAAGCTGCACAGTGTCATTCACACAAACATTAAACACCATCATGGTAACACATGAAATTTTAAAAATGCAATAAACATTAATTTAACAACATTAAATGAAACATAAACCCCTAATGTACATAACTGATTAGAAAAAACGAAGAAAACTATGAAGAAACAAACATAGTTATTTCAACAAAAATACATCAAATGTGAAGTGTCACAGGGAATTGTGGGAATGTCAATTTACGTTTTTTCACTGTAAATGATACAATGAGTTGTTTTTTCACTTTCAAAAACTGTAAATGTAACGGTATGTTACAGTAAAATTACATTAAATGTACCGTTAGATCTATCACAGTTATTTACCGTATATAGTACGGAAACTTTCTGTCAACCAATTAACAGTCTTTTACCGTTAAAATTACGATCATTTTTTACAGTGTACTGTATATTCAATTCAATGTCCAGTTCTATAAGCTTTGCACTTTGCAAGTAGGTAACCTACACAGTAATAGGTTACAGTATAGTATACAGTAATGACATGATTTACATAAACTTTGTTTTGAGAGTTATGGAATTGGAGGCCAGCCATGCCCCTCATGAATTCATATACATAGATGAGGCAGGATTCAATCTGGCCAAATGGCGTCAACCTGGACAAAATGTAATGTGAAGGTGGAAGGTTTATGACCATCAGCCACATGAGCAGATGTCCCTCCTTGAAGCCATGGATGCTGGCTCCAAGGGTGGATCCGACATACCAAGCAGTTTTATCCCAGGTGCATCACCTTGGATGATATCAGATGTGATCTTGATGAAAACATGTGGCTTAACCCTAAAGATCGCAGAGATTAGATACAGTAATTTTGTGGGAGGTTTTGTGGGTGTGTTTTTTTGTTCAGAATGCTCTTGTGTGTTTCATGGATATTTTGTTCACTGTAAGCAATACTGTAAAACTTTTTCTGTTCTATCAAACCGTGTTTCTACTGTACCTCCTGTAGTAAACAGTAAAGGAATAAAAACTGATTTGCTTTTTACTGGAATGGGAATGCTTATGAATGTGAACAGTACTGTACATGTGGACAGTTCCCAACCAAGAAATTTAGTGTAAAAACGGTGGATTGCATATTTTGCATGCAAATACCTGTAAAACTGAAACATAAAAGTCTATGCAGTTTTAGTAATGTCAACAATAGCCAGTATTTTGAAACCTGGTGTACTTTGATTGAGTGCATGTACCTTGTGAAGTGAAAACAAGTGTTATTCTTTGACAGAAAATTTTCATTTTGAGTCAGATTTCCAGTGTTTTGGTAAAGTTAGTGTGTGCAGAGAAACATGTGTTCTGTTTTGAAATGAAGAGTTAGTATATATTTAACTAAATGTGTTTTTGAGAAGACAATTAACCATTTGGCCAATTGTGTTTTGTAGGTGTGAGTCTGTGTTAAGAGTTTAGAAAAAGTATCTGAAGTATGGGTAAGCGCTTGTTAGCGATTGAAAAAAACTGTAATGCTTCTTAGAAGATATGCAGAGCTTACGGCTCGAATTCCCAATAAAAATTAGGAAGGTCACTCTGTCGTGGACGGCGGACCCAAAAAATAAAATAAAAGTTTTGCAAATTCACAATATAAGGGGCATACTAAATATCGTAAACAGAAATTCTCTTCCCGTTTATGAAGGAGACGGGCCCATTAAACCCAGCTTTCTTTCCTTCCCTTCTTTCCTTTTCAACGAGTGGCCAAAGTTTGTTTCTCGCCTCTTTGTCTTTCTGCGTCAGATCTTCCAAGATCCGAACTTTCTTCTGTTTCAAAAGTTCAGATCGCACCATCATAGCAATGGATTAGAGCGTAGTAAAGTTGCTGTTAACACGGCGCCATCTTGACCCGCCTCTCCCTCACATGTATTTTAGTATGATTGTTTTGAGCAAGTTAAACAGCGCTGTGTTACCTCACACCAGGGGCGGCGCTAGGGCTGGGCTAAGGGGGCTTTAAAGCCCCGAATGTTTTTAGTAAAGCCCCGAATATTTTGTTACCTTGTCTTTCTCCTAGAGCAAAACAATTAATCATAAAAACAAATGTGAATAAGATTACAGCAGCCGTGATTACCTAATCATGAAAAGTGCATATTACAGTTTTATTTATATTTTCCCCTTTGCATTAAAGGTGCAGTGTGTGATTTTTAGCGGCATCTAGTGGTGAGATTTGCGAATTGCAACCGGTCAATAATTCGCGGCCTTTCCTTGAAATTTCAAACTCGAATGAGAGGCTACGGTGGCCGACGTAGGTAGCCGCGTCTTTTTCTGCTGCTTCTCATTCAAGTTAGTGATGAAACGCGCTCTGTAGCGCTGTCTGTTCGCTGTCGGCTACGGTAGAAACATGACGTCACGATATGGCGACCTTCATAGAAGGGGTGGCCGCGGTTATGTACATATAAATGACTCATTCTAAGGTAATAAAAACATAACGGTTCATTAAGTAAGGTCTTTATACACCACTGAAAACATAGTTATGGATCTTATATTGCATTTCTGTCAATAGATCCTCAGAAATATCACACATTGCACCTTTAAAGGTACTTACGACGTGCTTTTGCAGCGTTGAGCATTGTAGCCAATCACAGACATGTCTGATGAACGCATCGGCCAATCAGAGGCGTTTAAATGAGTCGCTGTGCTGAAGATGTGTTTTGCGCGAGTTCTACACTTTCGCAAACCTGTCATTATTATTGGCAATAAACTTAAGATGAAAATAAGAGATTCACTGCAATATACTTTTTTTGTTTGTTGTTAGGATGACTAAAAGTTCAGCGGTCTCGCTCATCAATGTCAGAGTGATTAAAGAAGGCGGGGCTTGCCGTTCACAGAAGGGTGTTAACCATAGACAGTATATAAACTGGACACAGCGACCCCATTGGATTCAGCGGAGACAAGTGAAGTCAATTAGAAGCTCTCACTTCCTGATGGCTGAGCGTACTGCGCAGACTCAAACTGAGCCTGACGACGTAGATGTGACGTGAGCAACCCGTCTGTCTTCTAGTAGCTGTGCCAAGAGAAATCTGAATCATTCCCTTCCGAAACTTGCAGAGACGGAGAGTGTGAGTAGTCCATGAGCTAGGAGCAACTTTTGCTAAGTATTCTGATTAATTACTTTGTCATTTTGCCTACACGTCCCCCCGATTGCCCGCGAGCTTCTCCTCCTGTCCATACGGTAATTTCTCTACTGTGCGACAGAGAGTCGTGTGGTTATGACGCAATCGTTAGCCTATTTTTACAAAAACTGCTTCTACGGGGCCATAACGTAAGATACAAGGCAATGGAGCCTTTTATACATTTTCGTGTTTCTTTAGAAATAAATAATGGACAAATGGAGTCTTTAAACGCCTCAGATGTAAAGTTATTCGCCAAAATGAATGGGAGTCAATATAATGCTAACAGCAGGTGGGGATCGGCTAATCAATGGCGGCGCCCGGGGAAGCTTCAAAATAATATGAAACCCTGCCCCCCTGTTGTTAACACTGGTAAAATGTAAGTAGATGAACATTTAATATCTGACAACTGTTTTACAATAGAAATGTTCAACTACCGACGGTGACGCAAATTACTCAACTTTTTATTTAATTTAAATGTTGCCTGTTTGAATTGAAAATATGCTATAATTTCCTTGATTCATGTAAAGAGAATGAATGCATACTTACAAATAAAATATTATTTGCAAATAGTTTAAATTATTTCACTAACACAATAAGCCTTTCTTTTTCTTTATTCCCTTAAAACGCTTTTATAATTAATTAATTCCTTTAAATAAAAATACCCAATTTTAGTTTGGGCTAAAGCCCCGAATATCCACTGACCTTAGAACTGATAATACTCTGTCTGAGTCCCGTCGGATTCCTTGAAGACGATACTCCCATGATCCCACACTCATTCACAGCGTCATCAAGCTACGCCTTTGTAATTGTTAAGGAAAAAAAGACCTCTAGCGGTGAAACTTACATACTGTGTGCCTTTAAGTTGACTAAACACAGCGTGTTTTCTTTACATTTTTTCACGGTACATCTTTTTATGTCATCACATTAAAGCACAGCTGCTAAAATGTGATAGGCCTGCAGAAAACACTGGTCGAATAAAACAACAGAAACCATCACAGAAGTTCTGAGGGTTTCCACTAGAAATACCAGTAAACCATCAAGCCTGACCAATAAAACCATCACCGAATGTTTCAGCAGCATGTTGGGCTTGTAAACTGTTTCTGCATGTTGATTTTTTCTCTTCGTGGTTTAAAAGTTTGACATATAATTGTAATTCACTGAAATACATGTATTGAAATATTATACATTCTACCAATGATAAAACTGTGCTAGATTATGAATTTTGTAAGAGGCCTTTGAGCTCCTTTACTGTTTATGATTACTAGAGATTTTCAAGATGAAATTGTGTGTAATGTCTGACTGTAAAATATGTATTTAGGGAGTGGCATATGTTGAGTTTTGATGTTATAGGGTCACTGGGCTTGCTTTGAGCTGGTTTCCATTGGCCTTTGAGCTGGTTTTGTTACACAGATCTGACACCATTATTCCATTAGGATTTAATGGTTTTAACATAGAAGGCAACAGATTACCAGTAGAGACCCATAGGAACCATTACAATTTCCATTAAAACCAATACAATTCCCATTATAACTATTAAAAATTCTACATGGGTTTCTATTGTTGTTGTTTTCAGGAAGGCGGGAGAGAAAACTGTTAACATGTACAAGTGGAAAACGTCTAGGTTACGATTGTAACCTCTATCCAATCTAGGGCTAGCCTAGAAATCTAGACGCACCCTAGCGGCAGCAAAATGTATTTTGCAGCCAGGGCAGTCTAGCAACTCTTCATAGACTTTCGAGCTGCAAAAACCTAAATTGGGTCAGGCCAATCACGTCGCGTATAGAGTATGCGGGGCGGGCTTAACATGATGACGACTGAGTTGCGACGGTTCCCTGGCTGCTACTTGAAAACAAAGAATGACGGCTGCTCATCGGCTTTGGCCGCGACACTCTGGAGGACTTGGAGTTAAGTTTTTCTTTGAGAAAAGAGCAAAGAACGGCACTTAAGTCATTCTTAAAAAAAGGAAGATGTGTTCGTAGTTTTGCCGGCCAGATATGGCAAAAGTTGAATCTGTCAACTAGCTCCGCTGTTGGGAAAACGCTCTGGTTGGGTGAAGCTATTAAGCTGTATAAGCTGTCCTATTGCGTGCCGAGGGAATTTGAAAGACAGCCGTTTATCCCGCCCCTCGGATTGAGTGTGTCTATGGTGAGTTGCCAGACCAAACATCTTGATGTAGGTCTGGCTTGCCAGGCTAATCTAGGGCTGTAATGGTATGAGATTTTCACGGTATGATAATCGCCTCAGAAAATACAATCAACAATCATTATTATTATAATCATCAGCTACAATGACCCTTAAATGAATGAAAACAGATTGGTTTTTTTGGGGTTGAACATATGGTGAAAAATAAGACACGTTATGAGTAAGATTAGTAGATTGTCTTCAGCTTGCTCAGAGAGGATTTCACTGCCAATGTGCTCCAGTACCGGTGTGAGTGAGGACAGTGCGACCCGTTTCTCCGATGCCAGGGCATCAGTGAGGTCACAGAGGGGTTGAAGGAGCTGGTTGACATTCTCAAGTGTGGCAATGCCATTATCTTTTGGCATGAGATGCCATGTGTTCCTGTCATTAGCCAGGACTGCACAGACAGCTGGAGATCATCTCATAAGTTGATCCCCACCTTGTTACCACTGTCATTGTTAATTTTCTGTATAAAACATGTTTTGTGTCACTTATACACTCACAGACATAAAAAATCAGCACATGAAACACAACAATGGTGACATTCCTCATGCCAGCATACAAAGCTTCTAGCAGATCGTCTCCAACAAACTCCTAGTACACAAGCCTAAGCCAGATATTAAGGCAGCCCTCGTGAGGATGGCACTTGAATATCCTATGTCTGAAGGTCAAAGCTCTCATAACAACTCTCAGAAGTGAGAGGAGACCTGCTATACAAATACAAGGTGGCTATCCAGGTGGCCCGATGAGGGAAGCCATCTCATTCTGAACAAAACCTGTCTGAAGCTCATGTGCACGGTGGCCTCACTAGAGATTCCTCTATGAGATGAAGCCAACCTGTACATTTCACTGGGTGACCAAGATTGGCACCACCTACTACATAAACCTAAAGACAAGCCTGCCTGTAAAAACGGGTACTTCAGGGACCTAAAATCCTAATTTTAATACCTATCAAACAAACCCCTTAATACTTTCTAAACAGGGAACCGAGGTCTAAAGTTAAAGCAACACCATGTAAGTTTTGCTCTCGGGGTCCTCCTACAGTTGGGAAACAGTATTGTCTTCTACTACTGTCGTAAAATCTGTCATGGTTACACCAGGGGATACACGTGCATTTGTTAACAAGCCGATACCCCCGAACTCTGCAGAAGGAGTTCTCACGTCTTGGGTTCTCACGTCTTGGGCCTCACGTCTTGGGTTCTCACGTCTTGGGCCTCACGTCTTGGGCCTCACGTCTTGGGTTCTTACGTCTTGGGTTCTCACGTCTTGGGCCTCACGTCTTGGGTTCTCACGTCTTGGGCCTCACGTCTTGGGCCTCACATCTTGGGTTCTCACGTCTTGGGTTCTCACGTCTTGGGCCTCACGTCTTGGGTTCTCACGTCTTGGGCCTCGCATCTTGGGTTCTCACGTCTTGGGTTCTCACGTCTTGGGTCTCACATCTTGGGTTCTCACGTCTTGGGTTCTCACGTCTTGGGTCTCACGTCTTGGGTTCTCACGTCTTGGGCCTCACGTCTTGGGCCTCACATCTTGGGTTCTCACGTCTTGGGTTCTCACGTCTTGGGCCTCACGTCTTGGGTTCTCACGTCTTGGGCCTCGCATCTTGGGTTCTCACGTCTTGGGTTCTCACGTCTTGGGTCTCACGTCTTGGGTTCTCACGTCTTGGGTTCTCACGTCTTGGGTCTCACGTCTTGGGTTCTCACGTCTTGGGTTCTCACGTCTTGGGCCTCACGTCTTGGGTTCTCACGTCTTGGGTTCTCACGTCTTGGGCCTCACGTCTTGGGTTCTCACGTCTTGGGCCTCACGTCTTGGGTTCTCACGTCTTGGGCCTCACGTCTTGGGTTCTCGCGTCTTGGGCTTCACGTCTTGGGTTCTCGCGTCTTGGGCCTCACGTCTTGGGTTCTCACATCTTGGGTTCTCGCGTCTTGGGCCTCACGTCTTGGGTTCTCGCGTCTTGGGCCTCACGTCTTGGGTTCTCACATCTTGGGTTCTCACATCTTGGGTTCTCACGTCTTGGGCCTCACGTCTTGGGCCTCACGTCTTGGGTTCTCACGTCTTGGGCACGTCTTGGGTTCTCACGTCTTGGGCCTCACGTCTTGGGTTCTCACGTCTTGGGCCTCACGTCTTGGGTTCTCACATCTTGGGTTCTCACGTCTTGGGTTCTCACGTCTTGGGTCTCACGTCATATCATATGAATGTAATTTCATGGGTTTTATTTTTTCATCGAAAACTAGCATGTTAGCGTTTACTAGCTACCAGATTGATAATTAGCTACTCTACTAGCATTACTTTGATTCATGAAGATAAATGGAGGACCAAATAGCTTCCGTAACATAGCCAGGCAGACAACAAATTTGAAAAACTAGAGATAGTATACAAGCAATATACTTACTAGTCCAACAGCAGTGAGCTGATTGCAGTGATTGCAAATCAGACAAAACAGTCCCTTTAGACGAAAAGAGGATGACATGTTCTCTAGGCGCCCCTTTTATACTTCCGGGTCGCACTAGTAGTGACGTCATAGGCTGTCGCCGGTCAAATTCGCTTGGTGTGATTGGATAGTTTTTCAGACACCAGTTCACGGTTCCCCAATAGCGTCATCGACGCAGTGCGTAAACACATCTTTTGTGTCTTAATCATCTTTTCTGCATATATATATATATATAGGCTACTGGCTCCGATAATCATAGCATATAAATAATTATAACATATACTGTCAATCAGTGTTTGGAAAACTGGAATCCCTTTCTCAGGACAGTGTATTTCAAAGACAATTGAGTAAATTCCAGATAAGCTTTACAGATCTTTATTGGAAAGGTTTTTCATGCTTCAATATGCACCTTTGGGACAATCTTTAAGACACGAACAGTTTACAGGCGCTAGACAATTAAAGGAAAATAATTCATTCTAGGTCATTTTTAACTAAACATCTTTAAATAGACTGCAGCAACACTTTGTCAGAACCTCTAGTAAATCACTTATTTTGTTTAGTCGTCTGTTCAGAATCATGGGAAAATCGTGATTCTAAATTTGTCTCTCTCTCTCTTTATTATTATTATTATTATATTTATGGCGAAGAGTCACATATCCAAAGAATCACAGCAGTATCTATATGATAAAATGCATAGTCAAGGTTCCTCAACATCACTCGTTTACATATTTCTGAACAGCTGTCCCAAAGTCAAGCTTAGAAAAAAAAAAAAAAAAAGGTACATGTTCCTTTAATTAGTTTAAAGAAACATGTTCCTAGAAATTAGTTCCTCATTTATTCCATCTGCACTTTTCATGCTCATTAGTTATGCAATGGCCGTATATTACTAACTGCGTGTTTTGGTACAAAAAATGAACTAAAATAAGTGAGGGAAAATTACATAATTAAAAAAGAAGAATGTCATGACCCATTCATACATATTCATTGTGTTATTGAGAAATATTAATCAGTGCATGTTATTTCAGAGAAAACGAAGAGTCTGCTAATAAAACAGGAGAAGTTGCATCACAAATCTGACCCGTTCTGCTGTACTCTATAATTTGTTGAATGGCTGAGCACAACACCATGAGTTATGTGGGTTGCACTTTATGTTACAGTATGTGTACTTATGGCGCTTTTCCACTGCATGGTACGGCACGGTTCGGCTCGGTACGGTTCGACTCGGCACGGAACGGTTCGGCTCGCTTCGCTTTTCCACTGCGTGGTACGACTCGACTCGGTACGGCACGGTTCGGTTCGCTTTAGCTCGGTTGCTTTTCCATTGCAGTTAGTACCGCTTCAAAATGGGTGGGACTGATCGTTATAGTTGCCGCCTCTACTGCCATGACATCATCGTAAACGCGCCACATTTCAAACGCACAACACAGGGGATGGTGCTCTTGATTCTCGGCATGTTGTGGATGTTTTTAAATTAAATTAAACGTTCTTATAATGGTTTACTATATGGAAGGAAAATTCTTAACGTGTAATTAAACGTTGCGTTCATATTCTGGGCTCATCTGATTTTTTGTACATAGCATAGCCTACTTTATGATTTTAGTATCATAATGATTAATAAATGCACGCACAATTATCCGTGAACTTGATTTGAACAAATGCCTTTCAACTTGTGTGTGCAAAATTCAGAATTATGAATGTGCAGCAATCTTTACAAATAGAGAGTCTAGGCCTAATGTAGCCTACTGTTTTAAACTACTGCCATTAAAAAAGCGCATTTAATGTTAAGTTATTTTTTTCCATCTGCCTATGTTGATTATGAAAAGTGAACAGCACGAGACGAGTAGAGAGACATGGAGCGAGTCAGACATAATTTTGACCACTTCATTAAGTTTTGTTCACTTTGTTTTCTTTAAAGTGAATTTCGTTTTGTATAAATTGTATCTTAATTTTAATAATTTTTTCATCAAACAATTGCCTGGATTGAATAAGATGCAAAATAGACAATTTAACCATTGAGGCGCCCGAGCGGTCACTTGCATTGTACGTTAACTGGAGCGCTTCTCATCCTCAAATACACAAAGCTTGAAATGTCTTTAAACGAAATAATTCAAAACAAAAAGAAATAGGCTACTCTCTTATGTAATCCATTATGTGCATTTCTCTCTATAGGCGCGTTTACTACGAATATGGCGATCGTCAACTTCATCTTTGCCATGCACAGACACTGACAGAAAACACTATTTTATAAATAAAAATCAGTGCACGCGTTTTAATAAAATTAAAACTTTAATTGTGATCATTAAAATAATTGAATATTAAATAATTTGTGGCCAATTTTTGCTCATTTATTAATAGTAGGCTATATATAGGCTATATATAGGCCTAATTTTATTAAATTGAACAAGCGCAAAATTCAGCATTCAATCAAATATTCAAAAAGACTTAATAATAATAATGTTATTTCAACATAATATCTCGTTATTTCGACATAATGTGCGTGCAACAAGCAAGATGTGCGTTTGTAAATCCGGGGACGCGTGCACTGATTTTTATTTATAAATTAGTGTTTTCTGTCAGTGTCTGGCAAAGATGAAGTTGACGATCGCCATATTCGTAGTAAATGCGCCTATAGAGAGAAATAACATTATTATTAAATCTTTTTGAATATTTGATTGAATGCTGAATTTTGCGCTTGTACAATTTAATAAAATTAAAACTTTAATTGTGATCATTAAAATAATTGAATATTAAATATTTTGTGGCCAATTTTTTCTCATTTATTAATTATATATATATATATATATATATATATATATATATATATATATATATATATATATATATATATATATATATATATATATATATATATATATATATATACACACATAGCCTATGTGTGTGTGTGCCCTCAGCACATGCGTTAAAAATTATCCGGCGCCGCCCCTGACTGCAAGAAACAGTTTACAAGAAACTTTTTAACTGCAAGACACTACAGCGTTGGCTGTTGTCTACTGGCTATTTAAATCTAGCGGGTTTGTCTCGTGCATGGTCTCGTGTCGCAAATACAATGACACTGGTAGTGACGATTCTGTCTGACCAATCAGTGATCTTCAGTGTTTTCACGTCACATTTTAGTACCGGTACGGTACGCTTGGAACCTCAACAGAGGTGGTACCATTTAAAGCGAGCCGAAGCGAGCCGTACCGTACCGTACCATGCAGTGGAAATGCGCCATAAGCGTGCCGTACCGAACCGAGCCGTACCGTACCATGCAGTGGAAAAGCGCCAAAGCGTGCCGTACCGAACCGAGCCGTACCGTACCATGCAGTGGAAAAGCGCCATTACAAAGAAAGCGCTGAATAATATAAGCTAACTACATGGGTTCAGATTGGGTTTAGGGATTGGTTCAGGGTTAGTTCCTAGTTTTTACGAAATTATAAACATATAGGTATAAGTATAATAAGCATATAGGGTTACACTTTTTTTAAGGTGTCATTGTTACAGTGTAATTATATATTTAACTCATCCTTCCCTCAGATCATTTTGAGAAGGAAAATTTTTTTTTTTTTTTTTTGTCCAAGACCCCATGACATTTGTCGCACTTGAACCATGAATACACACGGGTTTCCAAGGGTCAGTTTGATCCCCTTAGGAATGAATGGAAATCGAGGAATGCTTCAGTACACATAGAAAAACCTAAAAATGCTCAAAATTCTAACTAATAATGCTAAAACTTTACCAAAAAATGATTTTAAAATGTCTACATGTGTATCTGAATGCACACTGAATGAACTGACTTTAGGACCCAGAGGAACAGCTCATTTGCTCCACATATAGAGCTATAAGGACATCTAGTGGCAAGAGGCATAAAATATCATGTTATATCTTTTTTTTTTTCCCACAAGAGGTCGACAAAGACTCCCAATGTAAAATATTTTGAGCTGAATTAAAAGGTTTATGCAATAAATTGTGAGTTATTTTGAATATAAGTTGAAAGAATGTGAGGAATGTGCTTAAATTACTTTGTATTTATTATTTATTGATCAAATCTAGTAATTTAATCTTTTCACTCGCGGGTCAAAATGACCCGAAGTCCTTAAATTATATAAAAAAAAATTATGTCCAGAAAGCTTATTTTATTTAATTTTGATAATATTTTTTTCTATTTTTAATGCATTTTTTTTGGGAGATTTTTATTTATTTATTTACCTTTAAATTACTATATTTGATCAGTAAATAATACATACAAAGTAATTATTTTAAGGGTAAATAAAATAAATCTCCCCAAAAAATTGCATTAAAAAAAAAGAAAAAATATTATCAAAATTAAGCTTTCTGAAAAAAAAAAGAAGAAGAAAAAAAAAGAAGTATAATTTAAGGGCTTCGGGCCATTTTGACCCGAGAGTGAAAGATTTGTTACAGGACGCGAGGGAAGGATGAGGGTTAAGAACTGAGTAATATGAATTAACAACATGTACTCACTAGTTAGGATTAGGATTAGGTTGAGAGTTAGTTTCATGTGATTATGCATAATTTACTGTTATTACTATGATAAGTACATGTTACATATGTAACAAGGACACTGTAAAATAAAGTGCTGCCATTACGTCTGTAAGTGGTAACAAGGGTAATATGAACTTAAATAACCCGGGTGAAGCGTATGGTTTTCTCTCTGGCTAGGGCGTCATGAAGGAGTTCAGCCATGGCAGAAAGCGGGACACTTTCTGTAGGACGTATCCGCTCCGGCAGTCGGCTCCCGGGGGCCGGCTGATGATGCCGGTGAGGAACAGCACCTCTCGGTACAGGGTGAGCACAGGACTGCCGGATCCAAACACACAATCCGCTTTAGACCGAGGCAGCGTACAGGCCATCTTATTGGTGACCTAGAGACAAAATAAAACAAGTCAGTAATTTACACTATAACAACTTTAGATAAGTTTGCTTCACCCCGTCATCCCCCTGTACTGTACATTTCAGTCCTCTCTTACACAGTTAGCCCTTACAAATACAAGACTTTGTTCATAATTCTTTTTCCAAAGGTCCCTTACAATCCAGCCCTTGATGTTGATCTTTGTTCTAAAGGTTTAATCTCTGAGATATTCATTATAATTGCTGGCTGTATTGATATCAGACAAGGAGAGCTGAAAAGCGATTCAGGGTAAACTCCTTATCTACTGTAGTAACTGATTACATCATGTTATCTGGATTTTAAGTACTAAGATTATATTACGTTTTAAAATACTCGTAACTAGAGTTACTTTTTTTTATTATTGATTACATGTTGTAATGTTTTGTCTGAAGCCCCTTGACTTCACCACTAGATGGCGTTATTTCAACCCAGATTAATTCTCCTTTGTTACACGGTTGTGATGCTCTCACCGGTGTTGAATCACTCCTAGGGCCCTATCTTACACCCGGCGCAATGCAAGTGTTGCAAACACAAGTGTTTTTTGCTAGTTTCAGCCCGACGCAGTTATCATTTTCAGGTCCTGCGCCACGCTGTTTAAATAGCAAATGCATTCGCACCCATTTGTGCGCCCATGGGCTGCTGGTCTGAGAACGAGGTGTGTTCAGGCGCATTGTTGGAGCATTGCTATTTTGAGCCAACAGAAATAGACTGAGCCATTTACCAACTGAAATACCAACGCAATATTTTTTTGTTATTTAAAGGTGAACTAAGCAACTTTTTTACCTTAACTGAACAGCTTCGGAGTCATTGGAATGGTTATATTACTTATTTCGGGTTGAATGGTGGTCGTTTCGCACCCCCCTGGTGCACGTGAGCGGAAAATCCGCACTTGCAACTTTGAGCCGGCGGGCCGCCGGCCGCCGCGTCAGGAAGTATCGCGTGATATCAGGTCTCGCGATGTAAACAATTGCTTTACGGCCAAAAGAAATCTGCTAAAATGCTGTCATTATTGCGCTCCCTCACGCTGTTCGAACCCGAATGAAGAAGACGTTTTAAAGAATGTCCCGTCTGCTTTGATGTCGTTGATCTACTAGCTTCTGGTGTCTGAGAATCACCAACGAGTTTTTACAACAGTGTTGTCAAATATCTATTCCGAAGCTGTGGGGGGAGCTCTAGAGAGAAACCTGCGAGCAAAAAGCGAGAATACAGCGAAGAAATCCCGAAACTACTGAGCCCCGCTTTAAAGAGCGTGTTAGTAATGTGCGCCTATAGGCGGGTCCACAACGCTCTGCTGATTAAACACACAGGGACGCACAGCAGCACACAAACATGCCAAATATTAAACATAAAAGGATTACAATGTAAAACATTATTATTGTGTACATAAAGATATGGTGGAATGAATTCGGCTTGTCCCGTAGATGATCTGCTTGCGCACGAGCAGATCCGTTTGCGCTCTGGAGACGTGTTCGGTCTTTCCGCTATCAAATTCCGTCATGTAAATAGCGAATCCGCCCTGACGCGAGCGCAACTGGCATTTAAAGGGAATGGGAGATGAGATTCTGATTGGTTTAACGCACGTAAATCCCAAAACACACCCATTACTCATTAAGAAAATAGAGACAACCCTTTTAGACCAGCGCCGGGAGCACCGACCATTTTTCCCGTCGTTAGACTAGCAAAAGTGGATTCAGACACGCCATAAGTGAACTTGCGGCGTGCGCTTTAGACCACGAGCTTAGATCGTTAAAATAGGGCCCCTAATGTCAAACCCTATTAAGGCCTTTTGTTCTCGTTCAGGCCTGATGCTGGTCTAAGCGTTGTCATAGTCAAGGATTTTTGGGTGTGAGATTATTCCTGCCTTCTGTTTTTCCACTTGGATTGAATGTTGTTTGTTACCTTTTTGTGGACTGTGGTGGACTCTTGGATAAATATCTTTCTGGACTGATGTTCAAGTTGATCTCTTCTGTTTTGGATTGCCTCCCGAGGGGAGTTGTTTGAGTTACCCTGTGACACACTCATCTAAACCGCTGCCGACCCCGTTTTGCGTTTTGAATCTCCGGAGGGCGTTTTAGTGAAGACGGGTCAAAACGGAGAACTTTGGAAACGATGCTCACGTCAAGAGGCTCGCGCTCGGCTCTATGATTGGGTGTCATCAGTCATGGAGTATACACAGGTAATATTCAGTACCAGTAAACTCCACCCGCTGGAACAGTTTCTTAAGTAAGTGCGGTAAACGCGTGCATGCTAGAAATAGAACCGACGCCTATTTTTCATGCGACACGCAAGCGTGTTGGAAGCGTTTCCAGGCAAAATAGAATAGGAAAAGATGTTTACATGTCATTTTGATACAAATACATATTAATAAATGACATTTTGATGTTTGAAAGCATTTTTTTACAGTCTATGTTTGAAAGTCTCTAGGTTTACACCGGCACGCGCATGCTTAGTGTTGGTGAATGGTCACGTGATCCGCGTTTTCAGTCGTTTTAATGTGGACGGAGATCAATTCTAATACGCAGCTAAAACGCTGGTGTGGACGGAGATCGAATTCGTTTTAATTCTCCGTTTCTAAACTAAAACGCAGTAGTGTGGATGGGGCCTAAGACTGTTGCTCATGTTTTGTTTTTCCCTCTGAAGTAAAAAGCCAAAGGTAGAACTCAGACTTTTGTGGTCTCATTGTATTCATATTCATATTCATATTCCTCTGCACTCAGTGGTGGAGTGGTCAGCATCAAGGACACGCACACACACACCGGAGACCGGAGTTTCAGCATCAAGGACACACACACACACCGGAGACCTGAGTTTGATCCCCAGCTGGATCAGAACAACATGTTATTCTCACAATGGCAGTAAATTAATTATAATTCATTGATTCTCCCTACTACTACTTTTTTATCTTTCAAATGTTCCTTTCTAAAAGAGCTTCCAGCTTATACGGTCCTGTCTATCCATCCAGAAGCTCTTCCAGGTCTGTGGGGTTTGTTTTGAGTCGTTTAACCGTGAATTACTGTCTCTGAGAGGCTTTTGTCTTTCAAACACTTTAAAATGCACATTCACATAATTTCATATTAACATGTAAATGCAGGGGCTCTCCAATATTTTATAGTTAGGTCAATAATAAAATTGAAATGTAATGTAATGGATTGCCGTGAATGTACTGCGAAAGTGGGTGAGAACCAGTGTTGGGTAAGTTATTCTAAAAAAAATTATTAATTACATCTTCAACTGTGTAATTAGGTTACTCTCTCTAAAAAGTATTCACTTTTTCTAATCACTTATTACTAATTACATCTTAAATCCCACATCAACCTCGACCAGTTGAACAAAACATAGACATGAAACCGCTCTTTTAATTCTTTAAATAAATAATATAAAATTGCATAAATTGTTCTTGAACTGACCAAAGTATTTAAAGGGAGAACGTTGCATTAAAAACATACGTTTTAACATTAGAAGGTAAATTTTAATGTTAAATCCACTATTGTTGTATATATTTTTTGTTTATTTGTTTATGTATTTGGATCCGCATTATCTATGCCCAAGAGCACAGCTAGTCTTCCTGGGGTCCACATAACTATACAAACATGCATTATTTATTATCATACACACAAAAGACATTAAAATACCAATTAAAATAACGAATCAGGGTCCAAAATCAAGTAATGTCTAAGGTCTAAAACACTTATAATACATCCAACTAACGTCTATGCATAACCTAATGTCTGTGTTATTCTTTTAATGACAATGGTAGAGAACTCCATGTTTTCATTGTCATATTTCATACTACTGTACGTTTGAGGACATTAGTGTTTGCTTTGAGGAGTGAAGGCCTTCTGTTGCCCGTCTAGTGGCATATGTGTACGACTCTAAATTGCATTTTAATTGATTGTACGATCCAATGGAGTTTATACGGTAAAACCTTCCATGTTGCTAATGAAATTGCCTCAGTCATCCGGTCTTCTACCCTTAACCAATTAGGATGGAGATGCATGCTGTTAATATTTGTGCCATATGGACATTGTAGAGCAAGTCTTGTTCTGCGCTAGCTGGAGTTTACTTAAATCTTTTTTGGTAGCATTAGCCCAAATTATCTGGCAATAGTCCAGAAGAGTACCTAATACCATTTTCATTATGTCCGATGTAAAACATTGTCTGCATCGCCTTACTACAGCTAACACCTTACCCATTTTATTAACCATGTTGTCAATATGTTTTGACCAAGACAAGGGTGATACCCAATAACTTGCTGAATAAGTGCTTTATTTATGTATAGCCCAAGCTCTGGTTCAAACCTTAATGACTGATTTGAACCAAATACTATACTCTTTGTTTTAGATGTATTAAGCATCAGTTTGTTTTCTAAAATCCACTTTCCTATAGTATCAAACTCCTCTTTCAAGATGGCAGATGTTGGTGCAGACGCATATACTGTAATATCATCTGCATTAGCACTTTTTAAAACGAGAGGCAAATCGTTAGCACAACTGGAAACATGAGTGGTCCTAGAGAGCTCCCTTGAGGAACTCCACATTACACTCGTATTCTCTGAATAGCTTCCATTAGAAAATACTATTCGCGATCTATTTACTAAATAACTTTACATCCAAGCAACTGCTGAAGGTCTAAACCCATAACACTTCAACTTTTCCAGAAGAAGCATGTGATCAATAAGATCAAATGCTGCTGTAAAATCTAATAAAGCCGCTCCACATGTCATTTTATTATCCAAATCCCTCTACCAGTCATCCGTCATTTGCACTAAAGCTGTGCATTTGTTGTAGGATTATTTTCTGAGAAGTAACCGTGTATTTGATCGAATACTGCCTTCTCTAAGATCTTACTTAGCGCTGGTAACAAACTTACTGGACGGCTATTAGGGCCACTGAATGGTATTTTCCTATCTTTGGGCATGGAATGATTGTTGCTTCTTTCCAAGCCTGTGGAAATGTTAGTCGTGTAAGGCTTTGCATTTAATACAGGTATATGACAGACTGGAGCCGCAACATAATCTATGGCAATTCAGATCAATGTATCATCTATATTATCTATCCCTGATTGTTTATCCTTACATATAGACTTTATTAACTTATTAACTGTTTCTACTTCTAACTCACTGAACTCAAAATGACAATGTTTACCCCTCATATAATGGTCAAGTTATTGTCTTTTCCATATAATAATTCTTTCCTCAATCTATATACCTTGGTACCAAAATAATTATTCAAATAATTAGCAATTTCTTTGGGTTTTGTAATAAAAATACCATCACACAGTCCATCGAAGTAGGTTGTGTAGAAGTATGTCTTCCCATTATACTATTTACTGTGCGCCAAAGCTTTTTCCCATCATTCATTTTCCTATTTAACTGTAGTACATAATATTGATTCTTTTTCTTTTGATAAGTTTGGTCACATAATTCCTCAGTTTACAATATGTCTGTCTATCTGTTTTCTTAGCCTCATCTCTCTGAGCCATATAATCTTTTAATTCATTATCAATCCAGGATGCTCTACAATTCCTAATCATCAATTTCTTAATGGGAGCGTGATAATCAATGACTGGTTGGAGTTTTTTGTACTCGATCTGGTTCTTCTTCATCATAAATATCTGACCATATTGATATCGTGACGACAGTAACATGAGGCTTCTCCCGCTTGCACTGTGATCTGAAAACCCTCACTTCCAAACTAATCGTTTTACGTACCATATTTATTTTAAAATCTTTTATATATCCCTCCGTAAGTCCCACTTGAATGCTCCTCGACGAGAGGAGGTCCTTCTGTATCCAAAATTAGTCAAAAACCTTGGGACAAGGTTCACACTGACAGCTGTCTTTGTAAGACAGTTAGCAACTCTGTTTGTTTGTCCGAGATAGCAACAGTAACTAAGGGGGTGGGGCTTACCAATAGGTCAATTGAACTAATGTATGATTATAAGAGAACAATTTGTGAAATGGGAAACCCTGCAACTCAACACAAACCTGTCCGGAGTGGCGCTGGGAACAAACCGGCAGCTTGTCGTAGGACAGGTGGTTTAGCATGAGGTTCCCCTGAAACCCGGTCTCCTCGGAGACGTCCCTCCAGCCGGTGACGACCCCCATGAAGTCTCCGGCCATGAGCACGCTGTCGGAGAAGTCCCGCTCCGGGAGACACGCCGGGACAACCCGCTTCTTGAAGACGATCCTCTCCCTCAGCTCCACCACGGCCAGGTCGTTGTCCGGCTGGCCCTCGGCGTACAGCGGGTGGATGTGCACCTGCTTCACGTGCAGAGTCTGCTCTCCGGCCTCAAACGAGCTCAGCCTCTTCCCTGCGGAGATTACAAAACTCACATTAAACCTGCGGTCTGTAAGAATGACATCGAAATAGGTACTGCAGTCTAATTCAAAACATGGGAGATCTTTGTTTCTCCGCCCCGCCTCCTCGGACTCAACGCTCACACGGGTCGGCAGTTTGAGCACATGCAACAGGAACGAGCGCAATGGACAGTGAAAATTGGCAATGTGGAGTATCACAGAACAAAACAATAACAAACATTCCAGCCTGGAAACACACATTTCACAGTAAAATAACTATAGAAGTGTTTTTCTGAGACACGAGTGTGTGAACTTAGCATGTTTCCACAATATATGCAAACATATTATGGTATTTTTGTGCTTTAGTAGAGTGAAAAAGTTACATACAGCACCATTAAAGGGGTGGTTGATTATGATTTGTCTTTTTTAACTTTAGTTAGTGTGTAATGTTGCTGTTTGATCATAAACAACATCTGCAAAGTTACAGCGCTCAAAGTTCAAAGCAAAGGGAGATATTTGCTTTTAAAGAAATGGCTTTTTAAGGACTACAACAAACGGCTGGTAGAGACTACACCACATTCCTCCCGGGCTAGTGACATCACCAAACCTAGAATTTACATAAACCCCGCCCCCGGAACACGATTTATAGATTATCAAGACAGAATATGCTAATCAATGACTAGAAGATAACTACACATAAGCTACATAAATTGAACGTCCTGTTGCTTCTACATGTTGTCACTTCTTCTTGAGTCTCTCCATCATTGTCTGACTCCGGTTTGAACATAAAAGACTAAAAGTTTTTGAAATTTTCAGTGCATGTCTGTGTGAGTGCAAGCTCTTGAAGCTCCGCCCCCCTGTGCCGGTAGCAGCAGCTCATTTGCATTTAAAGGAACAGACACAAAACGGTGCGTTTTTGCTCACCCTCAAAAAGTGACAATTTTAACATGCTTTATAAAAATATCTGTGGGGTATTTTGAGCTAAAACTTCACATACACACTCTGAGGACATCAGAGACTTATTTTACATCTTGTGAAAAGGGCATTTTCATTATACCACCCCTTTAAGGCCTTGTAAGAATCACACACAGATAATTTTTTCATTGGAATGGTACTAAACTTGGTAAAGGTTTTGGCACTTGCTGCGTGAACACACACACAAAAAAATTCATGGACATGTTTCAAACAGGTTCTGAATAAAATAGTCGCACTTGTGCTCCTCGTGGTCAAACTATTTATTTTTCTGTCTGTATCATCTCAGTATTCTCTGTATGGAGAATTTAGTGTTTTCAGGCGTTTTCCAAAAGTTTCTCATCCACACTAAAACGCCTGTGTGGACAGAGAGCGTGTTTAAACGAAAACGCCGTTTTCAAATTAATCCGGATTAATGTAGACGTAGCTTCAGTGTGTTTGAATGGAAACTCACCCACGGCCACCTGGAAGTCGCTGTACTTCCTCACACACTGGGCTGAGGTGAGGACCAGGTTCTCCCTGAACACGACCCCACTGCAGAAACCACTCGACCCCTGACGCAGCATTGCCTTCACAAACACACAACATCTTATGAGTGACAACCGCGTGTAAATGTGAGTATTGTTTTGTGTGCGCACAGAAAATGGATGAATACTATAGTGATAAAGAGCCTTCTCTGTAAAGGGCTCCTAACTCTGGAACATGTTGCCAAATGAGTTTAAAGCAGTACGTGAAATAAAGTCTTTTACATTGAAGGTAAAGCGGTGGTTTAAAATAAACCAGAACTGCACGCATATTTAAATGTAAGAAATGTTTGTTTTAATTAGTTATTCATGCCAGGGTTGGAAGCATCCTTAAAATAGGTACAGGTCAAATGACCTGAAATAGGTAGGTATGTATTTGTATGTGTATAAATGACATGCTGTATTAGTTTTATTCTATGATTAGTAGTTTTCTTTTTAGGAAAGCCTTTCTAGGGACCCGAGACGCAAATTAGCTTATTACTCTCAATGTGCAATACATATTTCCACAGGATTTTTTTTTTTTTTTTTTTACTTCTTGGAATGGGACAAAACTTGGTAAAGGTTTTAGCACTTGCTGTGTGAACACACACACAAAATAAAATCATGGACATGATTCGAACAGGTTAAATGGTCCTGAATAAAATAGTCGCACTTGTGCTTCTCGCGGTCAAAAATGAGCGCATTGGAAATGAATGGGAGACTAATTTCCTCTAGTGGAAGCGTTCGGTACTGCAGCCGAACACACTCTCACTGAAAGCTCATTTTTTGAGACATCAGGCTCAAATTTGGAGCACAACTTGTTTAGATTTATATAGATTTCATATAAAAATTTAAAATAGTATTTCTGTGCATTTTTCATAACAACAAACGTAAAATTCTGTAACTTTTTTTAAGTTCACTTTTTTCACTTCAGCAATAATCTGCCAAGGTCTTTAAAAAGAGATCAAACTTCAGCCTGTGCTTTAAAGCATTCAAGATTTACCACAGTTTAAGTTGGAAATTAAATGTTCAGGTCTATGCTCAAAACGTGAATAAATGGATTATAAATACAGCGCAAATATAATGTAGTACCATAAAATCCCCTAAAAATACAAAATATTGAATAAAAAAAACATTATCAAGCTAAAATATAGTCATTTATTTCATTGAAATAAATAAAAATGTCCGACACGCGAAGAGCACCAGAGGGTTAATCCTAATTAACCTAATTTAAAAAAATTAAAATAAATTTTTACAACAAAATGAAACTTGACGCTATTTTAAATAGAAATCTGTGAAATGCCTATAGATCATTAAATGTTTAATTAACTTAATTAAATCCAATGAAAAAATTTTTCTCAAGTTGCCGGACACAATTAAATATGATGCTGTCCATTTGAAATGAAGAGACAATTTTGTTTATTTTTAACTGTAATATATTATAAAATTTCTATAAAATACATTTACTGTTGTGGTATGAATAATAAAACGAACACTTGTGCGTTAAACTGCAAGCATATTTAGAAATAAATTATACAAATTAAAAGGGCCTTACAATAAATGCTTCAGATAAATAAAAGTCGAGCTGCAAATTATCGTCACATTCATTTGAAATTGTCCTGTGACATCCTATGACATGCGATTAATCTCTGTTTAAATGTTGAATATGAGTCCATGCATGTTATAATCAAACGCTAATTTTCAGTGGAGATTCAAGATGGATTTTTCTGTAAAAACCACATCATAATATACATTTCAGTTGGGTCTCTAATCCTCCACATGTGCAGCTTAGGGCTATATTTGATTTATTGTATTTATTTGTGCTATTGCTTATAATTTTACTATTTGTTCTTATTTTATTACTGACTATTTGTTTTTAATAATGTTTTAAATCAATATTATTTAGGTTAGTGTGTTTTCGCTGTAGTATAGAAATTTGAACAGAGCATTGTGATATTTCATGGGCAGTGTTGAGGGAAACACATGACTAAAACACTGAGGACGAAGAGTAGTGGAGGATGAAGAGTAGTGTGTGATGAAGAATAGAGGAGGATGAAGAGTAGTGGAGGATGAAGAGTAGTGTGTGATGAAGAATAGAGGAGGATGAAGAGTAGTGGAGGATGAAGAGTAGTCTCACTACTTAGTGTGTGATGAAGAGTAGTGTGTGATGAAGAGTAGTGTGTGATGAAGAGTGCGATGAAAAGTAGTGTGTGATGAAGAGTAGTGATGAAGAGTAGTGTGTTCACCTGCCAGGGACATTCCTCCGGGCCACAGGCGATTCCCTCATATTCGGACTGTATGTTGGCGGACTGACGTCTGTCCCACTGGCTCAAGCTGCTCAACTTTCCACACGGGAATGACACTGAAGACAGAAGCACACATTTACTCAGGCCATCTGGTATTGCTTGTCCTTTTTAGTACATGGCTTTTTTGGAGTAAATATGGAGTGGAATTACTGAAATTACTTCCAGATGAAAAGGAATAAAAGCACATGGTCTCTTCACATGTGTGAGACAGGATACTCATGTGTAAGATGCTGTGAGCAGGAGCGTTTCTGAGTCAAGAGTTGACTATTTCTACTAATACTCTAATGAGAGTTAGTTGACATGTAGTTGCAAAGTTACTTAGCCTATAGTTAGTAGAATGTCTAAAGTGGACCCAGTTATTTCAGTGTTTTTAAAATAATACCAATGTCTAGGCATGTAGTAAATGAAAAATAAATACACAATGCTAATAAAACATGCTATTTTGAAACTATATAAAGTTATGGCTATTTATATATATATGCTATATGCCACTATCAGGAGTCATGTAGCATCAGTTTTGTAAGCTGCTTGTGTTTGTTTGTGAGGTATAACCTGAGACTGTGACTCACCCGCCGGCTCGCACTTCTCCTTCTGCTTGAGTTTCCAGCCGTACGCACACGAGCACTCGTACGACTGATAGCCCGGCTTGCAGAACTGACTGCAACCTTTGCTCTTATCGATCACACACACCGTCTGATCTGCAGATGAGACAACACTCGATGAGTTACGAGAGGATCCAGTCATGACAGCGAGAGAAAGACATCATTTAATAAAGACCATTCAGAAATATTACAGAAATAAAGTAGTCACGTTTTGTGCAGCATTTTGTTAAAGAGGTCATGAAACGCATGTTCGTTTCTGGAAGTTATCTTATTATAACTGGTCATAACCTCTACGGACACGCTGAGGCTCGAGTCGCCAGTGCACTTTTTATTTCACTCACCAGAATTTTTACATAAAAATTCTCTATAAATATAACATTTAAATTTCAAATTGTATTAAAGACAAGTAAACAGCCTGTAATAAAATAAGTGCAACTAATCAAACTACAAGCAATAGCACAAGATTAGGTACTGAAAGTGAATAAAGTAAAATAACTAGGGCTGCCCCTTAATAGTGGACTACCCGTTAGTCGACTACAAGAGGTTTGGTCGACGAAGATTTTATTAGTCGCAGAAAAAAAAACTCCACATGAAATGGTGAAATCGTGTAGTCTGTGACAGACAGATCGGCAGGAAACACAAACACTTGCCATTCATTCATCAACCTCAAATATGGCTCATCACTTGAAACATGCGAGTAGAAGCAACTTTACAAGTCCGCTTGCTCTAATGCTAACATAGATAAATATGCGCTGTTATTAGGGCATATTCACGTGTTTTTTTTAACGTTTTTAAAAAAAAATTTCAATGATTTGTTAAAGGGATCCTTCACCGCTGGAAAGATGAATGTGTATTTAAAATGGGTCATTTATGTAGTAGAAATGTGAAATTATTTTTGAATTTGGAGCCTTCTAGACTGAGAAAAGCCAGAAAATGTATTTTTGGCTCATGTGGATGAAAGACAACAACTCCCAGAATGCACTTGCTTCGCTGCCCTGCGATGCCACTCCCTAGCCACGCCGTTTTATTGTGAGTCTCCTTGACGAGTCTGCCCGGGATTTCGAGATCGCCCAAAATGTCCGGGATTCTGCTTTTGTGTTCTACAGTCGCCATTCATCATGTTTACTGTGGCGAGCAGGACGAGACTAGGGCCGCAGGAGAACGGCGCGAGGCCGGTGGCGTGATTACCGATGAGCAACACCTGTGAGACGTACCGGTCTCGTATCTCTCACGGAGGAGCGGGAATTTTCTTAGCAATGTTAAAACGCACATCAACCGATCACTGGTTTAGCGTTCATGTAAACACTACATTCAGATTCACCAATTGGAATGAATTCAGTTAGATTGAAACAAAAGGTGTGCATGTAAACAATGAATGGCGACTGCAGAAAGCAAAAGCCGAATCCCGGATATTTTTGACGATCTCGACGGCCGGACATGTCCGGGAAAAAGAGGATGGTAACCCCTACTACTCAGCTTTCTCCACAGAACAAGAGCCTGCTAGCTTAGCTTCCAAAGAAAGACGGCTGAACTATGTGTACATTCTGTGAGTGAGATCCCCCTATGGGCGGGTTGAGAACATGCGGGACAGCCCCTACTACTGGCTGTAGTCTTTAGTCTCTGGCCAAAAAAGCCTCCGATGACGCAAAATGATGATTTTTGCGTCATCGGAGGATTTTTTTCCAGACAAAAAATACATTAATCTCTCGTCTAGGGGGATATGAGGGTAGAAAGCACTGTAATTCGAAAATACTACAGGTTTTCTACTAATACAAAGCTTAATGCTAAATCCTGAAGTATCCCTTTAACAAACAAGTATTCATTACATCAATGAGCTCATTGTATCTACATTAAATTACTACATTGTTTAAATTAATACATTTTTATCTAACTGTGATTTTTTTATATGTACTTTTCTGAAATACATAACTTAGACAGTTTCCTCTGATAACAGATCACTCTAAATTGTAATGTAGAAACATGCATTTTCTGTAAAGCTGCTTTGAAACAATGTGTATTGTGAAAAGTGTTATACAATAAACGTGAATTGAATTGAATTGTTAGTGTGGAGAGCTCTTACTGCATGACGTACAGGCGCCGGCGCGATCTCTGGCATTTAAATTAAAATACTCCGTCATTTCTGGTCATACAGATTAGAGTAATGCAAACTGTAAAGGGTCTACTTTTATTTCTGTAAACTCACTATAACAACAAAACATTGTGCTTTTGTAAAATAATGAAAACAATCAGGATGTGCTTTCTGCTGTCTCGGTTTCTGTGAACTGGAGCGCGTCACAAAAATGAACCGAAACTCAGCGTATACTCGCCTCACAGACATGAGACATATATCTATAGAAAGCTTGACATGTCTACCTTTAAATGAACCGACTCAAATGAAAAAAATAATATTCTCAGATCATGTAATCCATATGAAACATGCATATAGGCAAATAGGAAAATACATTGAAAAAACATGAGTTTTAATTGAATGCATCCTGAGAGTGTTTTTTTGGTCCAGAAACAGTATAAATTATATATAAATGAGACCTTAAATGATGTTGAAAATATGTCCACAATTGACCTAGTTTTTAACCTTGTACGGACGATCCGTGAACGTCTATATCAGACGTGCAGAACACGTAAAAAAATAAGTTTCTGCATTCGGGCTCTTTTCAACGTACGCTTTTGTGACAAAGACGTTGAAAAGACGTCTTTTAGACATCATTTTGTTTAGTGGGATGTATGTATGCACAATCTTCCGCTGGTTAGGATTTCTAAAGGCAATTGTGTGCAGGTTCTGGCATACGTGGCGTACTTTTCACGACCCCTTTAATGTGTACTTGTAAAAAAGGCTCAACGTGCTCAAAAGCATCTCTTGAAAATATGCAGTGCAGTGAACAATTATTTAGGTTAATGCAGAGATGCACTGTTTGTTTATCAGATTGTTGTGGAAAGCAGTCAGAAACATGAAATAAGTCTTCGTAAGACATCACGGGTTGAGTTACATACCGGTCTCGCAGTGGATTCCTGCAAAGCCTGATTTGCAGATGCAGTCATAACCGCCCACACTATCTGCACACATGGCTCCGTTTTTGCACGGTTTGGGCGCACACTGGTCACCATCTAGTGTGCAAGACATCATGAGGGATAACACATATGATACACAGAAAACATTATAATGTATACAAACGGATACTGATTTTTGCATACTGACAGCAGACTTCCTCACATGACCATCACTCATCTTTACACAAGCTTGTGTCTGCAGCGTTCACAACTTACCGATGTAGACAGACCAGAAGATATCCTTTAAAGAAACAAACACAATCCATTTCAGCCTGTATATAATTACCAGTGGAACTGTGAATATTAGCAATAACGCTAAACATGTAGAATAGGGGTGTGTGCGATTTACACATAAAAACTATTTTCTGGGATTTTGCCTATAACGATGATTAAACAGTGTTGTTCTGGTCCCATAAAGCAAAAGCAGAACATATTGACAATATTGGATCTAAAAACAGTAACTCAAAACGATCGATTATTGTACATCACAATCGTGCTGATATTGGTGTGATGTTGCTGGACAATATAAAGTCAAACCAAAAATTATTCAGACACCAGATATAATTTTCTATATTTTCAGGACACTATAGTATGTAAGTGAGGAGAGCAAAATAAAGTAAACTGTGACATATTATACCCAATAATTCTTCATACAGTCAGCGACTACCAGTAACATTTATACACATTTGTGACTAAAAATGATTCCGACACTTTGACCTGATCATGTTTTGCTGAAGTGTGTTTTCTTTAATTGCTAATGCTCTTTTTACACACAGACTGACCAAAAAGAAGCATTGCTTGGTGATTGGTTGAGCTAAACTGGTATTATCTAATTGTGTAGTTAAATTTAACAGCTGACAGATATTCAACATAATTCATGTGTGAGACAGTCTAACAGAAGGATGGACAAAACCAGTCAAATATCAACTGAGTTCTGCTCATATTTTATCACCATTTTCTAAACTATAGCGAATAAACTGAGATAATGTGAGAAATGTTGAAGGTGTCTGAATAAATTATGGTTTTATGTAATTTGATATTGGAAGGTGCGTTTCTGTTTGTTTCTTCAAAAGCGAGTGAACACAATAACTATTATGGCAGATGCTATCGCACACCCCTACTGTAGACGGCTGATTGCCGGACTCGGACTCACTGTGCGATAGTTATCCTGGAAGACTTCCCTGGCCTCCTCGTAATCGCAGACCTCCTCCAGACACTCCCTCTCGAGGCTGGCTGGAAGCCTGGTCTCTTCGTCACCCGCGTTGCTCCTCTTCTGGCGGGAAATCACACTCAGCGCATCCCACTTCTCCAAGAACAGAGGTGCTGAAATATACACAGGACAGCTGAGAAAATTACATTTGGCAATTTGCAAACAAATATTAAAAAGATTTCATACAGTATGAATGGTAGATGCTGAGAAATAGATACAAATTATATTTATAGCGGTCAACTAATATATCATCAGGGCAAATATATGTGTCTGAAGCAGGACTTTTATTTTGTCAGATTTATTAGGATTACAGAATCAAGAAGTTGTAATGTTGTTGTTTTTTTGCACATTTTTTCATTAAAAAATTTTCTAATTCAGTAAATATTACGTAAAGTAAATATAAACTTAATTCCAGCAGATGTTATGCATCTGCTTTTAGCATCTTTAGATTATATACATGATATACAGTGGCCATCAGACACCCCGCTGTCTAAGATATAATAAATAAATCATTATCGGTCGACTTCATGATATTTCAACTGAAATATTCAACCATGGTGTCTGGTTATGACCATCGAACACCTGCACATGGCTGAGAATCTGACCAAACATTACAGTAACATTTACATTGTCAATACACATTTACACAAACCATCTAATATTCATTGTTTATATTTTTTTTATTTGCACCTGTTTTGGAAAATTCAGCGTTTCTTATAATCATTCGTTTCCAAACTGTTTAATCATATGTTTCTGTGAGGTTTTCTAGCAGCTGAGGAGGGACAGGGAAGCGAGAGGCAATTTAGGTCGTAGATGAAGGCCTTTGGGTGTCTCAGGGACAAAGAACAGTGTGACCTGTACCAGGGGGGTAGAAACCAGTCCGAACTAGCTGAAGATAGGGGGTATCTTTCTGGAAATTTACAAGAAACCTGGAAGGAGGAGTTTTTGCCAAGAAACTGTATAAAATGTCTATGTTCTATTATGTCTATTAGGTATTCTATTTCAAAGCTGGGTGGCTGCGGCTTTTGTGAAAAGAATCCTCATTGAAATAAACCTTTTCTCTTTATTACAGTTTTGTCTCTTGAAAGTTTTCTTACACCTCTGATGCTGTTTGATATTAACTTCTCAAAATTGCCATTACAACTTGGTGTCAGAAGTGGGATCCTGTGCGGATCTTCTTCTCCTGGTCCTGAAGAACGGATTTGGACGGAACTGCAAACCCGGCGGCATCAGGCAGCCGTCTCATACCCCGACGGTTTGAGATAGTGACTCAACAGGTTAAGGGAGAGAGAGCCAATTCCGCCGTTCAGGACCAGAAGGAGGAACTCTCACCAGGATCAGAAAGAATCCGCGGCAATTACAGAAAAGAGAAAGCATCTCTGGGTAAGAAACGGCAGAATTGTTTTATTGATGTTAAGTGTGATTTGATAATTGTGTGTGGACGTGAACCATGTTGGCTGAATTTGCTTTTGGTACGGGTGAGAGGTGATTTAGATAATCACAATTTTTGAGGGAGAAATTGATCTGACAGATTCAGACCGGTTCCTGCCACACTTAGCTCGTTAGTGGACAGGGGTACCACTGGTGATTCAGATAATCACAGGTGCTGGTTAATTAGTTTTGCTCGAAGTCTCTGTAACCCGAAGAAGTCTTGCAAAGGTGGACGGAAGAGCCACGCCAGATTAATTAGGTGAATAGAAGATTTTGAATAAAACATAATTACAAAAGCACAGCATATTTGCTGAAACCCGACCGATTTTGGGTGAAATAAGATCGGGTCTGTTGAAGACGTTTGACAGATACTGTAAGACACGTGTCGAAAGTGAAATCCAGAAGGGAAATTCAGCCAAAAATGGGGTCATCTAACAGTAAATTAGATCATTTTTATACACCAATTTTCTGTCAAATGAGAAATAATTATGGTGGTAAATGTATGGTTGACATACAGAAACTGATCAAATATCACGATTTTCCCGAAGCGGGGACCTTGAGTAAAATAAGACTAAATGTAGTAAAAGAGTCAGTAGAAAAGAACGAGGGAAAACAGAGTAGCTGCTGTGTGTGTGTCAAACATGTGTGTAAGAACTGTGAACCGACTATAATGTGTTGGGTAGAAGAGGCTGACAGGCAAGAACGAGAGCAAATACAAAAAGAATTGGCATGTAATGTTGAGAATGTTATGTGCGTAAAAACAGTTCCACTGGAACAGAATGCTACTAATGAACCGAATGTATGTGCTTTTCCACATGTGACCGAGGTGGCAACGGCTCCGCCGCCTGCCTACAATACAGCTCACTACCCAGTAGCAGAGATACCGGCCCTCAGGCTGGACCTCGATCTGGACCGCTTTCCACCAGCCCCGAGAACAGCCCAAGAAGCACGACTTGCAGAAGCACGAGCACAAATTGAACTGGCAGAGGCAGCCCAAAGAGCAGCGCAGGCAGAGGCAGATGCAAGAGCAGCGCGAGAGGGGGCAGAGGCCGCAGAGCGAGTGGCACACAGACTAACAGCGCAGTTTCATGCACAGTTACACGGGCGTTTGAGTGCAACGCTGCGGCACGCTACTCACGCTGAAGAGGACAGAAAGGAGAAGAAAAAACCCCTCACAATGGTGGTTATGCAACAACGACAACCTAAACAACCCAACAAACCTGCATCTTCCCGTTCAAACCCTGCTAACCGAAGAGGACAGAGAAGAGCTGCTGGAGGGAAAACAAATGGAGC
This sequence comes from Rutilus rutilus, assembly GCF_951802725.1. NCBI lineage: Eukaryota > Metazoa > Chordata > Actinopteri > Cypriniformes > Leuciscidae > Rutilus > Rutilus rutilus. The sequence continues at coordinate 71,704,808 of NC_140209.1, forward strand.
TGTTATGTTTGTGCCACAAATGCCCACTCGCTCCGAGACTGTACAAAATATAGAGTGTGCAAGAAGACGGACACTGGAGCAGCGCGTGTCCCACCATGAGGTCGGATTGAACCGAGGGGGCTGGAGAGCGGTACGGAAAGAGTCCGGTTCTGGGAAGCCATTCTCTGGCTGCAGCAAAGGGAAGTGAAAATATTTTTACTAACACACACACACACACACAGGACGCACACACAAACACATACACTGATTTTCTTTCTGCTACCTGCAATGAAAAAACTGCTTGCAAATCTTTTTGTGTGTCTGATGAAACTTTGAGCAAAGCAATGACTGATACTTTGAGCAGTGTTGTGAATGACGAATGTATGAGATTGTACAAAAGTACAGGGTTTCCTGAAATGCCAATTTACCCGTTATTAGTCAAAGGGGTAATTATTGAATTTTTGGTCGATTCTGGTATAAGCCTGTCCACGTTACGACCATGTGATTTACCATGTTTTCTACGGGAAAGTGTAAATTAAATTTGTCCCTCTGTGCTGATTCTTATGGAATTAGCATTGAGGAGGCACCACAAATTACTTGTTCTAAATTTGAGCCGAAGTGGGCTTGTGTCTGGCAGGTAACAGATATTGATTGGGCAGAAAAGATTTTGAAATTGGCAAAAGATCGTACAGACCCAGTCAATACAGAGTTTATGACAAATGACAAAATGCATTGTACATCACATGTCGTAACAGAACGAGATTCAGACTTTGAAAAGATGTGGTTTAATTCTGTGAAGAATGAAAGTGTGAAATTTGACCAGATTTTCTGGACAGAAAGTGTGTGTGCGCATTGGCTGCAGTGTGACAGTCAGAAAGTTTGTTATCTAAATGACAGAGAACACTGCCTGCCACTTATCTGTCTCCAAGGCCATAAGCCAGCAGTGGAGAGATGCAGGCCTTTTTGTGAGAGAGTGTCTATCGGCCACAGACTGGGTGAGAGTTGACACACACACAGCAGAGAGTCAGAGTATGGGGGCATTTAAATCAAAATGTGACTTTGAGGTTGAGGTTCAGAGAAATGTGACTGCTATTGGGAAAAATGTGACAACACAGGATGAGAGGGGGATATTTCTGCCTCAGAAATTGATATTTCTTTGGCACAAATATCACCAAACTTGTGGGAAAAACAAAAACAAATATGATGTGGGGCTGATAAAAGGTTGTGAGCCAGTTGTAATCACACCAAAATCAGATTTCAGACCATGTAAGGCACAGTATCCCCTGAAACGTGAAGCAATAGAGGGCATAAAACCAGTGTTTGACGCTCTGTTGAAAGAGGGTGTAATTAGGCCTTGTGATGGTTCACAAGTTAGAACCGAAATTAACCGTACTCCTTTCTTATGTTGATGACCTTTTGATCTGTTCAGAAGGTGAGTCTATTTGCAGGGCTGACACTGTGACTCTCCTGAAGCATCTTGAAAGGGAGGGGCACCAGGTCAGCCTTTCAAAGCTGCAGTTTGTGAAACAGGAAGTGACATTCCTGGGGCATGTTATCAAACAAAACAGCAAAGCACTGTCACAGAAAAGGGTGCAGGGCATAAAAGAAGCCCCAAAGCCTGTAACAAAAAACAGTTGCTGTCATTTTTGGGGATGTGTGCTTACGGTCGTACATTCATTCCCAATTATGCCATTTTAGAACAGCCTTTACGAGCCCTGACAACAGGGAAAGGGTTGAAGTCATGTGACAGACTTGTTTGGACAAGTGAAGCTGAGACAGCATTTGATAACATGAAAGCACAATGAGATATCTCGATTGTTAGGCCTTCTGGTTGTGGACCATCCATTGTGCAGATGGTTGATGAAAAGCATGACCTTATGACTTCTGTTCTCCTGTAGACGCATGGTGACCGATGAGAAGGTAGCCTATTTTCAACAAAACTCGACCCCGTGGCAGCGGGATTGCCACACTGTCTCCGGGCGGTGGTGGTAGCTGAACTGGCCCTTAATGGCCTCAAGAGAGTTTGTAGGCTATGCTGATCTGACTTTAGGGGTCTCACATTTGGTGTCTTTGATTTTGCAGGAGCAGAGAACGTCACATTTGTCTACAGCTCGATTGAGGTATCATAAAATTTTGTTTGACATGCCAAATGTCACTGTTAAAAGGTGTGCACACCGCGTCCAGATTTTTTGGACGTTCCGCTTGATAATTGTGACAATGTCCTTTTTGTGGATGGATCTGCGTCGAAGAATCCACAAACAGGACAGAATAACGTAGGTTATGCAGTGACGACTGAATTTGAAACTGTAAGATCTGGCAAATTACCATGTCATTACTCTGCACAGGCAGCTGAATTAGTTGCTTTGACTGAAGCATGTAAACTGATGACTGACAAGTGTGTAACGATTTACACAGACTCGCGTTATGCTTTTGGGGTCACGCATGACTTTGGTGCTCTGTGGAAGCACAGAAATTTTTTTAAGTCAGACGGACGACCAATACTGAACCTTATTAGTATCTGACCTTTTGGAGGCCATTATGCTGCCAGACAAGATTGCAATTTGTAAATGCGCAGCGCATACTAATGATAAAAGTTTCGTATCAACAGGCAACGCCAGAGCTGATATGGCTGCGAAGGCAGCGGCAACAAACCAGACTGAAGCTGAAACCGGTGGCGCCAATTGCGCACAAGTTGACAATAACCTTAACAATGACATTCCTCCTTGTTTACAGAGCATGCAGTCTTTTTCCACAGGAGCTGAGAAAAACAAATGGAAGACGGCAGGCTGCAGCCTTGTTGATGGTGTATGGAGATCTGTTGGTGGACAGCCATGTCTGCCCACTGCCCAGCCATTTTTTCCCACATTAGGCTAAATTAATGCATGGGTGGGACCATGCATTAAAAGAGGGGATGATTATGCAAATGAGAGAATTGTGGTTTACCAAAGGTTTCACAATATATGCTGAGAATTTTTGCAAAAGATGTGTGATTTGCACCGCATATAACATTGCACGGGGCATTAAAACACCACTGGCAAGTCAGCCAGCCCCAGAGGGGCCATTTGAATATTTAATGATTGATTTCATTGAACTAACCCCGTGTGGAAAACAGAAATATTGTTTGGTATATAGTCGTGGATATGTGGTCACGATGGAACACACTGTGCCTAAGACGCTGCCAGCGGGGGCGCTGTTGAGCGTGAAAACCAGACGGTAAAGAACAAATTGGCAAAATGCTGTGAAGAAACAGGACTCTCGTGGGTGAACGCACTCCCCACTGTGTTAATGTACATGAGAATGAAAAAGAGAGTCAAAACAAATTTGAGCCCATTTGAAATCCTCTTTGGTAGACCACCATTCATGGGTATAACGGGGGAAAGAAGGAGGCTTCCATCAACAGATGTGTGTGAGAATGAAATGTTGAATTACTGCAAAGAGATGTCGTGTTTGTGATCTAACAGTTCTGTGCAGGTGAAAGAAATGCCAGGGGCAAAGTAGCAGAGACGTTCCTGCACAAAATCAGACCGGGTGATTACGTGGTGATTCGAGACCTCAGGAGAAAGAGCTGGAGGGCGAAACGGTGGCTAGGACCGTTCCAAGTCTTGCTGATCACGCATACGGCGGTGAAGGTCGGAGAACGAGCGACGTGGGTGAATACCAGTCACTACAGGAGAGTTCCACCCATATCAGGAGAGCAACAGGAGGAGGAACCCCGACGACAAACAACAACAACAACGGCGATACCTCTCGTGCTGCCAGGGCCACCCGAGATCGAACGGGCCTCTGGAGAGGAGCTGGCCTGGATGAGAGACGAGGGGACAGGCAAAGGTCAGACCGAGACAATTGAAAACTGGTCAGGGAATTAAAACCAACCACGAAGAAATCAACTTTAAGTGTCCATTCGATAAACCGTATCAAAGTTCACCGGTGGTAGTTTGGGTTTGTGGTAATATCATATCACCGTTTGGAAAAGTACTGGTCAGGGTGCTGTTATCCAGCTTTTAATGAATGTGGGAACTTCTGTGTATCTGCCAAACAAGGTGGTTGAAGTTAAAAAAAGAAAATGTTTAGTGAAAACCTTTAGAATATGTTGAATGATTTTCTTTACAACTTATGGAAATTAATGTGGTGCCAATAATAATGATGAAGATTATGCTTTTGGCTGTTGTGATTGAATCCACACTGGTGGACTGTAAAAGAATACAGAGAACTGCTTATCAGTGGCTGTGTTTACATTCCTGATTGGGACACACTGCTTCAAGGGTGTGCAGTAAGTTGGAGCCGTTTGCAAGCTCAATGATCAAACTATAGGCAAAGAGAGTGTTTTAATTATGGTCAGCAGGGCCATTTAGTCCGTAATTGTAAATGGACACTCAGAAAAGAAAGATATAACGTGAAAGTGACGTGTATTAATGTGGGTTTGAAAGTAGATCAGTGTTTAACTGACGATATTAAAGTTTTCGTCTGAGAAAGAACTAAGAATGTGAACGCAGTGCTAAAGTAAGTGAAAAGAACGTGAAAGAAAATTGATAAACTCCAAGAGAAAACACTGAAGTCAGGTATTAAATTAAGGTAATTGAGAACTTGACAACTAAAATTGAGATGAAATGTGATCAAGTAAGTAGAAGCAGTATTACTGGATTAATAGTTGATAAATGTAAAATGTGTAGAAAGGCATCTGATTAAACAAACAGTTTGTTAATGTTTTGAACGTGGAGGAATAGTTGACCATGAAAGAACTAAGAGCTGATGTTTTGCTTTCAAAAGATAAGCTTGTGATTGGCTGAGACAGTTTGCTTATCTGAATCTGGTGTGTGCTGTGGCTGAAACGGCCAGTGCGACAGAGACACGATCTGAGAGGAAATTTGTAATGTGTAAATTCCCTGATGTGGGCAAAAGACAAATCTAAAAATTATGTTTATTTGAAAATAGATGTAAATTCTGGCAAAGATGCCTTACTGCTGGGCTAGAGTTAAAAGTTTAAGTGGTAGATAAAGTTTGATTTTAGAAGTTTATGAGAGTACAGTGTGCCAGTCCTAAATGCCTCAGAGTCTCTCTCATTCAATGTCAGCTAAAAGCTGTTAACTGAGCCTGTGCGATTTAGGGATTGAGAGATGAGTAATATGATATTTTGTTTTTTGTGAAACAGCAGAGATAAGTGGGACTGAGAAAAGATTGATAACATTAAGTTGAATCTGCAGACTAACAACTTGATAGAGGAATACTGTTTCAACACAGTTTTAATGAAATTGAGAGCATGTAGTACAAATTCTTATACTTTTGTGAAGAGTCCTGAAACAAACAGTGAAAAGAGGAGAGCAAACGCTGTAAGCAGCTGTGCTCTGAAGCTTTGACTTCAAAGAAATGTGGAGTTTGTAAAATGTTGGGGGTATCATGTTGTTTTAATATTCCTGATTATAGTGACAACATAACCAATATCATCGAGCACATGAGGAAAGCTGTAAAAGAGCCGCCTAAAGCTACTGGTAGTGAGTGGGTGGGGTGGCTGATGTCTGCATGGTCAGGGTGGTTTTATAGAATAATTCAAACTGTCTTGCCAATTGTGGGTATGGGATTACTGATTCTGTTTGTTTACCATGCATTATGATGTGTGTTTCCAGCTTAGTGCAGAGACTGATCAGGGCAGGGACGGTTAGCACGTCAGTCCAAGCAGTGAAACTGACTCTGTACCCAATAACTGATGGAGAGCAATGTGTTTTCTTTTGCTTTTCTGGGACCATGAAAGGGATTTTCTAAACTTTGATTGTTTAGGGTTTGATGTCAATGATTGACTGTTCTATTCACTGTTTTTATTATTATTATTGTTTTCATTATTTTTATTTCTTTTTCCATTGTAAGAATGATGATATGTTTAGAAGGTTAAAAACAGCGGTCATCCGTGTTACGAGGTGACGTACAAGTGGAAGGGTTTGAAATGAGGGATTTTTATGTATACTATTTCTTTGCATTTTTTTTTTATGAATTGATATGTTTTTTCCATACTAATGTGATCTATACTATTTCTTGTTTATACTGAGGTGACTAAGGGTCCGATCTATAGTGTCGGGGATGCAATAACAGTGCTTATTCATCTAGCCCGGTTTCAGAATAAACCTTTACTTGCTTGCTATAACATAGGGGGCCTATCCTGAAAAAAAAACAGCCTAAGCTTTTTCATTCTAAATTTTAATGAAGGTTCAAGTAAATGATCAGGTATATAAAAGTCAGACATGAAGAGTATAACTGTGATGTAGAGACTTGAATCAATTCTGTTCTTGGAATGTAATGATGTTTGATCAAGAAATTAGAAGACAAGGATGAATTTTCCTTTAATACGTTTATCAGAGAATGATAAAGAGGAGGAATTGTTTTGGAAAATTCAGCGTTTCTTATAATCATTCGTTTCCAAACTGTTTAATCATATGTTTCTGTGAGGTTTTCTAGCAGCTGAGGAGGGACAGGGAAGCGAGAGGCAATTTAGGTCGTAGATGAAGGCCTTTGGGTGTCTCAGGGACAAAGAACAGTGTGACCTGTACCAGGGGGGTAGAAACCAGTCCGAACTAGCTGAAGATAGGGGGTATCTTTCTGGAAATTTACAAGAAACCTGGAAGGAGGAGTTTTTGCCAAGAAACTGTATAAAATGTCTATGTTCTATTATGTCTATTAGGTATTCTATTTCAAAGCTGGGTGGCTGCGGCTTTTGTGAAAAGAATCCTCATTGAAATAAACCTTTTCTCTTTATTACAGTTTTGTCTCTTGAAAGTTTTCTTACACCTCTGATGCTGTTTGATATTAACTTCTCAAAATTGCCATTACACACCTTTGAAAATGAAAACTGAAACTAGTGGTGCTGTTAGATAAGGTCATGAGTTCTGTGAAGCATCGAGGGAACAGGTTTATGCAGGTTTATGCGAGAGAAAGACAATACAAGAGAAAACGCTGTTTATGGATCTTAAAACAACTAAATATATATAATGAGCGAGTACGTCTTGAATCTTTCAACCCGTGTTTTTATCCTGAATCACTACGGTACGCCTATAATATTAACAAGTCTTTATACTGGGATTATTTTGGACCGGTTCGGGTCAGAGTCTCAGTGCCAGTGTGACTCGCCATAGACATAAACACAGAGAAGGAGCGCTGGCTATAATGTTCTTCTGAAAGACACATGCAGTTCGGTTTATTAACCACTAGAGCGCCAACAGTTACACAGAGTACCTTTAAAAGTTAAATACTGAAATACTCTATTGGCCAAAATTTGATGTTGTTTATCACACACGTCAGCAATGACCAGCAGAACACAGAAAACACGGGCCATCGTAATAAAGCTGCTCCACAATGCCAGAATAATGATAATGATAAAAAAAACTCCAGGGTTATGAGCTTTGGAAGAACTGACTTTGAAATGAACTATTTCTTTACTGGCTGTTCACATGTCTTCGATAATTGCGTGAGGACTTTTTCTTAAATTAGTTAACCCATGATTATTTTTTTGCTGGTATTGAGAATTGTAAAATTTCTTTTTCTTGCACTAAGTGCAAATAGATTTCAGATGCTATTCAGTGCAAATCGTGGCAGATACTATGTGCAGCTCAGTGTATTGTAGGTTGACTTTAAAGGATTAGTTCACCTCAAAATGAAAATTTCCTGATAATTTACTCTCCCCAGTGCCATCCAAGATGTCCATGTCTTTCTTTCTTCAACGGAAAAGAAATTAAGTTTTTGGAGGAAAACATTTCAGGATTTTTCTCCATTTAATGGACTTCAATGGCAACCAGAATGTTGAAGCTCAAATCAATGCAGTTTCAAAGGGCTCTGAAGTGCTTCAAAGGGCTCTGCACGATCCCAGCTGAGGAATAAGGTCTTATCTAGCAAAACGATCAGTCATTTTCAAAAAAATTTTTTAAATGTATATACTTTTTAACCACAATTGTTCGTCTTGTGCTAGGTCTGCGATGCGCCACGCATTGCGTCATCACGTTGGAAAGGTCACGAGTCACGTCATCTAAGTTATTTGTCTGTGTACTCCGGTTCAAAAAGGAAGGGAAGGGCGAAAAATTCCATTTTCTTCTCAAACTTCAAAATCGTCCGACATCTTTGTTTTAATTTATTATTATTATTTTCTTCTTTTTTTTCGTGACCTTTCCAACGTGATGACGCAATGCGTGGCGCATCGCAGACCAGCACAAGACGAGCAATTGTGGTTAAAAAGTATATACATTTTAATTTTTATTTGAAAATGACAGATCGTTTCACTAGATAAGACCCTATTCCTCATCTGGGATCGTGCAGAGCCCTTTGAAGCCCTTCAGAGCCCTTTGAAACTGCATTGATTTGAACTTCAACATTCTGGTTGCCATTGAAGTCCATTAAATGGAGAAAAATCCTGAAATGTTTTCCTCAAAAACTTAATTTCTTTTCCACTGAAGAAAGGAAGACATAGACATCTTGGATGGCATTGGGATGTGTAAATTATCAGGAAATTTTCATTTTGAGGTGAACTAATCCTTTAAGCTTGACGTCGACTAGTCGCTGGTCATGGTCTATAGAGGGCGCAACAGGAGAAGAAAACTCTTTTACGCTCGTTTCCATCAGTTAAAGTGACAAATAAATACATATTTCGAGAGCGATCCACAAGATACGTTTGATTATTCCATCTGGATGCTCAAAACTGGGAGAATGCACGTTTTACACATAAACTGTAAAAAAATATGGACGTAGTGTCCGTGACGTCACCCGTAGGTTTCTGAAGAGCATTTTTGAAGCCTAAAGTGGGCGGAGCAGGCCGTCGCCATCTTGGCCTTGCGTCACTCCCGGATAACAGAAAATGGGCAAAGAGGCGGGGCGTGAGTGGAGCTGTTAGCTCAGGCTGGGGAGGTAATGCCATAACGTTATTCTACTGACAGTAACAAGTCTGCGACTGCACAGGGCCTCGCGCTAAAGTGACAGTTGATGATGTAAAGCCAATTAAAAGTTACTATTTTTGCCCTTTGAAATATTATAATAGTTAAAAGATATGGCTACAAGTGAGACTGTGTATCGTGTAGGGGTGTGCTCAAAATATCGATTCTTAGATACATACCGATATAATTAAAAAAGATACAGTATCGACATTCTAGCCCTTAGTATCGATACTCTGCCCAGCCATTAGGGGGCGCAGCGGCGCCCGCGAATTAAAAAAAACTCATGGAAAATGTCGAAGATTTTAGAAGTGCCGTTGTCTCTAAAGGCAGATGTTTGGACACATTTTGGTTTTAAAGCAAAGGAAGGAAACCAAGGGATCGATAAAACAAATGCAATCTGCAAGCATTGCCAGGCTTCTATACGCTACACCGGTAATACAACTAACCTGCGCGCCCATCTGCAAAGACACCATGCAGACAAGCTAGCTTCGCCGCAGCCTAAAAAAACACGGGACCCCACGCAAACTACTTTGGACAACATAACATCCAAGCTTCCATCTAACTCAGTCCGTGCACAGAAGATTACGGAGTCTGTGGTGCATTATATTTGCAAAGGTTTATGTCCCTACAGTGTTGTCGAGAACACAGGCTTTCGCTTTATGATCAACACGTTAGATCCCCGTAATGTGATCCCTACCCGCAGCTACATGACCGACAAAGCAGTACCGAGGATGTATGACAAAGTCAAAGACAATGTTAAGTCAGCCCTGAGTTCTGCCCCACGAGTGGCACTGACTTGTGATGGGTGGACATCGCGAGCCACGGAAGCTTTTGTTACAATCACTTGCCATTACGTTAACGAGGAGTGGGAACTGATGTCGCACGTTTTACAAACGCGAGCCATGCACGAGAGCCATACGGGGTCAAACATTGCAGAGTTACTGAAAGCGGCGCTGGAGGAGTGGGACCTCGTATCCAAAGACCCAGCTATTGTGACTGACAACGCCGCAAATATGAGCGTCGCAGCGGAGCTTGCCGGTATGTTGCATTTCAGGTGCTTCGCTCACACTTTAAACCTTGCCTCGCAGCGTGCACTGAAGCTTCCTGCTGTCGCTCGTTTATTGGGACGTGTTAGACGGATATCCACCTTTTTTAAGCGCAGTACCACAGCCAGCCACGTACTTCGACAGAAGCAGAAGTTGCTCGAGTTGCCTGAACATAAACTGATCACTGATGTTGTGACGCGCTGGAATAGCGCGCATGATATGCTCGAGTGCTTTCTTGAGCAGCAACCCGCTGTCTCCGCTGCTCTTCTGTCCAACGAGCTTAGGAAAACAGAGAAAGAAGTTTGCACCCTATGTGAGTCGGACATTACATCTGCGGAGGAGATAGTGGATGCAATGAAGCCCATGAAGATTGCTACTCTTGTAATGTCAAAAGAAAGCTCTCCAACACTGTCAGTTGTGGCCCCTCTTCATGCTCTGCTCATCCAGGATTTCCAAGAGAGCAGAGCAGATAGTGAGATAGTGAAAGAAATCAAAGCGGCTATTTGCCAAGATTTGAGCAAGAGGTACATGGATCAGCAGAAAGAGACCATGTATGTATGTTCAGCACTCGATCCAAGATTCAAAGCTTTGCCCTTCCTTCCTGATGATGAACGAGAGGAAATATACCTGAGAATCACTGCAGAAGCTCGAAGAATTCAAGAACTATTTCAGGTAAGCCCTTTCACTGTGTCATTAACATTAGCATTACATGGTTAAAAAACATAAAAAACAAACACACACACACACACACACATATATATATATATATATATATATATATATATATATATATATATATATATATATATATATATATATATATATATATATATATATATATACACCAAGTGTAATAAAACGAAATATTCAGTTCATAATTTCAAATTCATAATAGTATGTTAGAGCTTAAAAAACTAAATGGTTACAAACATATACTTCATGTACTAGCAAAACAATATATTGTAAAGGTTTGTCAGTTCATCGCATTAAATAAAAGGCAAACTAACTATTATATGTCTTTGAATATGCTCTTTATAGAATTAACTATGGGTTTATTGATAAAAAATCTGTATTTTGCATAATAGGAAGAGGCTGAAGTGATACCAGGAGAGGAGGACAATCATGTGGAAGACAAGGATGACATTCCTGCCAGCCCACCACCCAAGAAGAAAAAGGACTTGTGCTGTTTGGCTGATCTGCTTGGTTCAACTTACAGTGCAGGTCCTGCGGTGAGACACAGAACCACACAGGCCCAGGCAGAAGAGGAGATGTCAAGGTACAAGGAGGCACCACCCCTGTCTCTTGCTGAGGGAAGTCCACTCAGTTGGTGGAAAGAGCACCAGAATGAATATCCACTAATGTCACGCCTTGCCAAAGTGTACCTGTGCATTCCAGGGACTAGTGTCTCCTCGGAGCGCGTTTTCTCTACGGCAGGCGATATTGTAACCGCACAGAGAAGTGTACTAAGCTCAAAGCATGTTGACCAACTTCTGTTTTTGAACAAAAATCTTAAGTCATAGGATAAAGCTAGCATTACCAAGAGTATCCTCAGGTTATTGTTTTGTTGCTGCAGTGATTTTTGTTCAACCTGCCTTTTTGAGGACAAACCTGGTTTAGCCTTAAGATTTAAAAAATCCATCCTGTTATGAGGTAGATTTGTTGTTGTGCCAAATGTTAAAGCAAGATGTAGCATTTAAGTGATTTCATAGTGAAATATGTTATGGCAGTACATGGTGTCACAAAAAATAATTATAAGAAGATTTAATAAGAAGTTGTAATTTCCAGATTAATACAATTTGTGTACAATTAATCAGAGCACTTAAAGTTGCAAATATTTAAGCAAAATGCACTTTGTTATAATGCACTTTTGTCTTCAATAAATTGAAGAAAAATGCAGAGTTCTGTTTGTTGAATAAATGTGTTCAGCATTAACTAATTGGCTCTGGCCCATGTATTTTTATTGAATCGTACCGAATCGTGTCACATTGTATCAAATCGTATCGAGACAGCTCTGTTTTGAGGTACGTATCGAATCGTGACCTGTGTATCGAGGTATGTATTGTATCGCCAGGTTCTCCAAGGTATACAGCCCTAGTATCGTGATTCTGTACTATTCTGCTAGTTGAAAATGTATTATGCAGTAACTTAATATTACTCTGAGAGAGTGTGTGTGACAGTGATTTATGAGCATACATGTCAGTCACTCTTTTTTTATAGTCTATGGTCCGTCAGCGCGGCATCGCTCGTCAAGTTCGTAGAGAGCTTATTCAGTCCATTTTAAATTCTGATTTTGGCCGCCTTTCAAATGTGTTAAACCATAGATATATTGCCTATGAAGTTCAAGTAAATACGCTAGAAAATCCGTGCTCATTCAAGGATGTGCATTTATTGCATGGACGGAGAAAGCGCCGACAACTGCAGGATTTCATCTGACGGTACATAAGCATATTATAATCTATATCTGTTCCGTGAGAGCAGAACGTTTTTAAATCTGAAAACTCCAAAAAGCAACGAAATAGACATCCATTAGTGCATGTTCACAGAGGAAAACAACTGAAATACAGAGCTGGTTGTTCTCTCGAACGATACTCGACGACAACGATCGACGGAATCCTAAGCCGTGGGCGCAGTAATGGGTGTATTAATTGTATGAAATAATCCCGAAAAAAAGCACAAAACACTGCAGAGGTGGCAAGTTCAGCAGCTAACATTTGCTGAGGTGAAGTGACGGCTAGTAACAACAGACAAACGGCTAGCATTGACATCAGCGGCAATCCACCTGTCACTCAAGTGGCCACACCCTTAATTATGCAGAACTTTAAATATTAATCAACTAAACGGATGAGTTATAAAAAAATTCACCCCCCTCACAGTTGTCATGAAGGGCAAAATTAGCTGTATAGACCAAAGCCACATACAGACACCAGGCTGTAAACACGTTTTTTTCTGCTGTAAAATTAGGCATTTTAACATGGGGGAGATGCAGATTTGACTCACTTTTGACACCAGCCTCAAGCGGCCAGTCAACGAATTGCAGTTTAACTCACTTCCGTGTTAGTTTCAAGAGAGAGACGGGGAGGTTGCCACTTGGTTTTACACAGCTTATTTCTACGTAATTATTCACCGTTCTATACTAATGCACTGCTGCATTGTAACACACACACACACATTCTTCAGTAGTGCAGAAATGTGTTGTCAACACTTGTGTAATTTATCAATAACATTTGATATAGGCTACATATATGAACAGCATATATTTCTTAGTGACTAAAACCCACATCTTCACTATTAGTAGAGAGATGCCAGGAAGAATGAATTCACATGCAATCTCTTGCTCACGAATGCATTCATATAAATATAGCCGTTACTGTACTACTTTATCTGTATCTGATTTACAACGAGAAATAATGACCCAAAGGCTTATTAGATCATTAATGACGTCAACTCAACTTTCATCACATAAATTGTAGACTTGAAGTCGTTCAGCTCCTGGTGTATTGTAGTATATTATATAACGGTATGTAATAATAACAACATATTCAGTATATTTGATTACAGTATATTTATTAAAATCATAAATGGATGCTGGACATAACTTGTCCCTGTTCCTAAAGCCCTCCTCTACACCTACCCAATACACACTTGTATTGTGTTTACTGATGATTATGGTTAATATGCTGTTAAATCAGTACATTATTGAAGTTCAGCTATGGCATGTAGGGGATCAAACCTTAGTAAAGTTTCTGATGTGAAGCAATAACTTGTTTTTAATGATTTATTGCTTGTTCAAGTAAATTCATCAATATATAATTCGGAAATGTTTAGTCTACTTGTATTTTAAGTTGCTCATACTTAAGTATTTAAGTTAATTCGATGGGAAGACCACATTAGGTGAACTTGATCAAACCAGTTTTACTCGCTGAAAGAAAGAGTTTACAGTGATTAAGTAATAGTCTTACCGTTATCAGTTCTTGTCCTTTATTGAAGTTTGAGCACTGTTTTTTTCACTGATGTTAGAGTTTAACTTAGAGACTGTGGTCTTTTCCCTGTAAACAAGCAGCGACTGCCGATGTTAGCTTGTTAGCTCTATGAATGCATGAACTGGCTACCCCATAACCATCAAAATGTCACCTAGAAGCATTAAAGTATTAACAATTTACTTTTAGAAAGCTCAGATGAGTTTTTCCACAGCATATTACGGACGTGACTTATATTACTACAGTAGTATTTGTGTAATGTTGCTTTGGCCATTAATGTTCCTACATTAACTGGCACATTATATATATTTCAAAGTGCTTTCAGTCATTTTGACAGCAAATATTGTATTTTCCTGCATTCCAGTAAACAGTGCTGATAGAGTTTAGAAGTGAAAGAGGAGATAAAATTACACTTTAAAGCCCTCGTGTGAAAACCAACCGGGAAAGAGACGTGAATGAGGATTTTTTTAGGGGGGGGGAACAAGATTCTTAGTGCATTTCGGTGATGGGATATCGTTCATTAAAGCGGGAAGTCAGACCACAAAAGCAAAGCAAGAAAATAATCAGGAACAACAGAATAAAGAAAACTTTGGCCACATATTCTTTTGATACCAATGTCACATTAAAGGGGTGGTTTACTGCCTTTTTTCTTTGCTTGATTGTGTTTATGGGCTGCAATATAACATGTCTTCGTGTTTCGTTTGTTAAAAAACGCCTTATTTTTCATAAATTTCACCTTTATTGTAAGCCGCTTCCTCCTCTGTCATTTGAACGACCGGTTGACTTCCTGAGTCTATGAAACCACTCCCTCAGAAAGAGGCAATGAGCTCAGATTGGTTAGTTCGGCCGGTGTGTTGTAATTGGCTAAACTGCGTCCGGAATCTTCACGCCCATTACCTTTACGGGCGACAGTTACATGTGCTCCTGGCCCGGTCAAATGTAATGGTGTCAATATTGCCTCATCAGTTTGAGCCAGAATCAGACCCAGAGAGCGGTGATGAAGAGAGTCAAGCAGAACCTCCACAAACACGGCTCTTACTAAACGTTTCTGAATGGTAATTTTTTTTTAATTATTATTATTTTCTCAAAGAATTTCCACACGCTGATACTTGAAAATGCTACTGCTGTTTGTTAGCTTTTGAGATACGGTTTCCCCCTGATTAAACATTTAATATAACTGAATACAGGACTGAGTAATACCGTTTTTTAAAGATATTGTTTTATTGATAGAATGAACAACCGTTTAACTATTCACAAAACTTACCGGTAGTTTACTCAGTTTGTCGTTTTCTTTAGGTGTACATGTGATAACAGCAGCTGAAGTTCGCTGTTGCGATAATTTTTTGAAGTTTGCACACGTTTCTTATACACACAAAATAACATCGAACTAACTAGCTACTATAACCAAACAGCTTTGGCATTGGTTTGCGTTCTTGATCAAATAAAAAAAATACGTCATAAAGTGACGTATACATGGAAAATACGTTTACAAAATTTGTACATATTACAAATTCGGGTCCAAAATGTTTATACGCATCTGTCATATACTAAAGCCAGCGCTGGCATTTTTTTACATCCTTGATAAAACTAAAACATTACGTCTTAAATTATACAGGCAAATAAATTTAAAATGATTAAATCTTACTTGCAGGTTGTGGCCTCTGGTTTTAAAGCTGTAACTGCTTCATGTTGGAGTAATAGTTTCTTGTTGAATCCGACATTGAACTCGTGTAGATTCTGGAAGTTGTCTTCCGTAAAATGCGCAGCACAGAGAGCTAAACTACGATTGTAATTGTCAGAAACATAATCAAACTTAAATTTTAACCATTGTTGACGAACTACAGCGTCTGTAGGAAGCCTGAACACAGAAGACCTGACAGCTACAGCTCTCCACTATAACTCCTCCTCTTCGACAGCAGAACATGTTCCGGAGGGAGGGTTGATGTAAATGTATGGGTTAGTTACGTATAAAACCCGGGAAGTATCTCGTTGTAGTCCCATTCGAGTCGTTTTTGTAGGCATTAAACTTCCTGATTTTTAAAAGACGATATCTCCGCTTACGTTGAACTTTCAGCGCAGCAACTTTGCAGATACTGTTCATGCACCAACAGCAACATTACACAGTATTTAAAATGAAAAAAGTGAAATAGCAATCAACCACCCCTTTAAAATACCAAACCTTACATTATTTTTCCAACAGATAAAAATAGAGCATGACGGAAAAATTCACAGCTCATTCGATCCACGCTGACGGATCAGAATTATGTGCATTATTATATTATAGAGTTATTTGCAGCCTTATTATTTAAAATTATTTGTTTCAGTCCTTTTGAATTCGGCAATTCCCAAATCCAGAAATGCCCGCTATATTAAAAATTGCTTACATTTTCTCAAAACTCTACATTCAAAACCACAACACACACACACACACAAGATGCAAAACGTCACACATCTCTTGCAAAAGCAAACACTTCATTCAAAACTCTTCTAAACATTGTGTTTTTGTATAGTAACTCTACACATAAACCATCAATTAGTCACATTACACGCCTAACTACACACAGATGTGAAACATGTAAAACATCTTGTGTCTTTTGCTTGTTCAGTGTGCAGTGAAGTTACAGGAGTTTGTCACACATACAACACATGTACAAATACAGTGTATATAGTATGTGTGCACAAATTATGAATGTTAGAGTTATTGAAATGAATCAACACTGGTGGATTTGCGCTGAATAATGACACTATTGGCTTGTTACTATTGTGAAGCTGCTGTGTGAATCAGTCTGTGTTGTATAAAGCGCTACAGAAATAAAACTGACTTGACTAGTCATTGATTTCTAAGTGATCAAATGAGGTATATGAGCGAACGCATTATGTGTAAGTGTTTTCCACATGATCATTGGGTGTAGGTCATCAATGAGTGTGGCATTTAAATATCAGTGTTTCACAAATAAAAACACAAGAGCTGTTAGTTTTGAATGATGTGCGTAATGTAGAGAACTGTATTATAGTCTATATTATGTAAGATACCAACCTCTGTGGCTCTACATGGAGAAAGTGTAACAGTCTTACATGTGCTTCATCACAGCCTTCAATCACACTGAGTATTTTTGACAGTCATTACCAAAGAAATGAACCTAGTGCTGTAAACTGAACACTGTTGCAACTTCATTATAAAAGAGCTTGCTTTCTTTTTTTTTACTGCTGCGAAATTAATATATCATTCCAAAAATGCATAAATATGAGCCCATTGAAGCTTTTACATTGACATTAATATTAAAAACCCGTCCTCTCGTGTTTTGGCTCTGCAGAGAAGCAGCACTTTCATGAAAACCCAATGACGCAGCAGTGATTTAAGAGTTCCCCTCAAATCTCTATCCCAAACACTGCCAAATTAGCAGACAGTCTCACTTTTGGCAGAGTTGTATAGCTAAATATATAAGGCACTCCTTTTGTTCAAATGTATCAATACAATATATCAAACAACAACAAAAAAAACAATGTACAGTAGCGACATTTAGCGGGATAAACACGGCGTTGGCAACCCGAGCGGCGAGATGATCACGTGCCCCCTGTTACTTTTCTCATCGCTCTTCACGATGAGCCAATCGCCTTTCACGCCGAGGCGTTTGATGTAAACATTTTATACGGGCTCTAGGGAAGATTTTCACTGGTATATTAGGTTTATACGATTTATACGCTGAAGTGAGCAAAATGTCTGAGATAAAGACAACAGGAATGCGGCCCATGGAGACACTAAGACCAATGTTTTAAGTGTTTTACAGACTCCAACAGCTTTAAATGTAGTAAAATGTTATTTTACCAGTTCTTGTATGCAACCCTGCCGTCACGAAGCCAAATAAAACTGCGAATGACAGAAATCTCCCGAGATGAGCCATGATGCTGGAGGACGCCTGTGGGAAAGCAGGATTAATGAATAAACAGCGCTAAATCCAGCAGTGGCCGTTTGTTTACTAGCGGACAGAACCGTTAGTCCCAACACTGTCCTAAACGCTCAGTTTACAATTGGGATAAACGTTACATTAATAAACAGTGGTCAGCTTTAACCTCAAAATTCGATTTTCATTTAGCTTTTATTTATAATATTAGATAATTCCTCACCCGCTCAGCTGGTGACGCAGATATAAACGTATATCAGTCACTGGTCCGCGTGACCTCTTACCTTTGCTGTCCTGTCCACTGAGTTTTAATCTTATATCAGACCGACATCAGAACATCATCTACTGTTGTTTTGCAAAAGCGAGACCACTCCTGCGTTTGTGTGTGTAACCACACGATGGTGCAAATGCACCAGCAATGGTTGTTTTCCGTCAGAGTTGCTTGAATATAATAAATTAATAGTTAATTTTCATCTATAATTTGGTGCTTTCATCGGTTTCACCGTCAGCGCAATTTTAATCTGAGATTTACAGACCAACATTAAAACTATTATGACCAAAAAGGGAAGACAAGACAAAGAATAGAAATGTAACAAATATAATATAATATTTTAATAGCAATATAAAACGTAAACAAAAGAATTAAAATGAAAGATAAAGTAATATGTAATGTCCCTCCCTACTCAGTAGTGTAAAAGAAGTATACCAAATTGTAGCCTACTTAGTGTAAAATTTAAATGTTAAAATAAATAGTAAAACTTCACAAAAAGGTTCATTAGTTAATATTAGTTGAAGGGTAACTAAACCCTAAACCAACTTTTTTTAGCTAATGATCTCTAAGAATGGGCCTTTATTAGTGCTGTTCATTGATTCGAGTAACTTTTTTGACATTTGGGTATAAAGTGTTTTTTTTTATTTTTTTTATTTTTATTTTTATTAACATTTTGCCAGTAACATTTGACATTTGAAAACATAGTCTTAGATTCCAACAAAAGATATCAATGAATAGGAACAAACAATCTGTTATGAGGGATTTATAATAACAGAATAAAAAAAACAGATAAAACAACAACAACAAAAAATAATAATAAAATACAATAACACTTATATCAAAGATTAAATAATAATAATACATAGACAAATAAATAATAAATAAATAAATAAATAAATACCTTTTTACTCAAGTAAGGGGTAGGAAAGCTCATCAAAAGATTATATCTCAATTTGGTGATTCAAAACCTTATTTAAAAGGGTATAAAGTGTTTTAATTCTACAATATATGGTGTAAAAACGTCTGAGTGCTGCCCTCTTCAGGTTGAACGGTGGCTACTGCAGTTGAATTTTCCTATTGGACGTAAGCAGGTTCCAGCCATAGACTGTCTGTAAACAAGTAATAAAAACTCAGTGAGTGTTTTAGCGCAATTTTCTGACGTCATGGGATCACAACACTAAGAGATAGTAAATCTTTTCCTGGATTTTTTTTGTGCGTTCCCGAGATTAGACCTTCCTTAACATAATGCCGAAAACCCGAAGTCTCTAGGTGGTCTGGTTGAGGAGTAGATAGAAGTGCAAGATTGGTGCGCACAGACAGAACAGAAATCATGAGTTAACAATCGCAATTTTGTCCGGTGGAAAATTGCGCTAAAAATATTGACAAAGCGTCTGTGACGTCACCCATAGACTTTCTGAAGAACGGTTTTGAAGCCGTTTATGGGGGGTATGGGCGGCGCCATCTTGGAAAATCTTGGGAAATCCTAACCCCGCCCACCTTCTGACGCAGCGCGCGTCACTCAGCTCGCTGTGCTACTCCGGTTATCTCTGTATGTATATTTTAGGCAACGAAATATGTTATAAAACACCATACTAACTCTTTTCGTTTTCATTTAAAGAAATCTTAAACATTATAGCCACACAAATGTTGTTCAGGCAACGCGTATTGATTATATTCACTGCATATACCGTTTACCTATTTATAACAAAACGAAATATAAAACACAAACCTGCCTCTTTTTGTTTTAATATAATATAAAAATATTAAACATTTTAATATGGTCCAGGCAATATGTGCATTTGTACTAAACAACAGATGTTGCAGTAAACAACATTACAGATCATCTTCGTTTTATTAAAATTTAAAATGACAAAACTCAACCCAGTCTCTTTTTGTTACATTTCAGTTTTATCAATATTAGCCATTATAAAAGTATAAGTAAATGGTACAAGAAGCTATACAAATAAAGCAAACAATTCAGTCAAACATACAAAGTCAGCGCTCGAGTCTAACCATACAACGGTAAAGTTAAATAGCTTATAAAGTTATGAAACTTCACTTAGCCCTCAGCCAAAACGATTGGCCAGGGAACAAATTATAGATTCACGAGACCAAAAATCTCCCGTTAGAAATACACAAGACGAATTATATCTCATGTTTAACCACTACAGAGACGCCAGAGTCAGCGGCAAACGTCAGAACGACTAGCCGAGGACAGGCTGTTCCAGGCGGGGTATATCGCTTTGGTGTGATCGCTTGCATCTCACAACCTGGATAAAATTTTCATAAATCTTTATAAATAAACCACAGATTTGAGCTTTAAACAACTACATTCTCACCTGAAAAACTCTTAAAACTACATTTCATGATACAGAAACAGTAGCATTATATTTCAACTGTAAATTAAAAAATGGCGCCTCCTATGTTGTCATTCTCCTTGGCGCAGTCTATGCTCGTTATCAGCTGTCAATCAAGCTGTCAATCAAACTTAACCACGCCCTTATTGTCATACATTTTATATCTAAATACGATCTAAACTAACGAGTTAGAAAAAAATTCACCCCCCTCACAGCTGTCAGGCACTCGGAACCTATCGAAAAATACAATAAAATTCCATGGGACCAACCTGTAAAAACATGAATTTATGCTGTGAAAACAGACATTTTAACATGGGGGCTATGGACATTTGCTCCCTTTTGGGACCTGCCCCTAGCGGATTTTCGATGTATTGCAGTTTTTCGCACTTCCGGGTAGGCTTCATTTTTCAGATTAGAATGTTGCCGCTTGGTTCCAGCTCACCCCGCCCTCCCTTGGTACGAGCTACCACGCCCTCCCTTTTGATTTTGCTGTGCACACACACACACAGACACACACACTAGGGTGACCAAACGTCCTGTTTTCACGTCCTGTCCTGGCCGTCCTGGCTGTTTTTTATAAAGTGATGAAAATGTCCTGGTTTTCATTATTTTTCAGTGGGCCATTAAGAGTGTACTTTAAATACACGCTTGCCTTAAGTTTGCACACAAAACATATGAAACCAGCTTCGGCTTTGCCCCGTCTTGTTATAATCACCTTTTTTCAATCCGCAGCGGGCAAACAGAGAGCACGTCAGAAAAAAGAGGCCTGTGTGTGTCAAGTCAAGTCATCTTCATTTATATAGCGCTTTTAACAATGTAGATTTGTTTCAAAGCAGCTTTACAGAGATAAACGTATAATTTAAGGTAACAGAGATTGTTTTGGCTTTATAGCGGTTCTTTAATAAAGTTATTTTCCAGCTAAAGTTAGTTTTGATTGATTCGCTTCCGTCGCAACGATGATTTGTTATTAAATTAGGGGCCGCCAAGACGACACCATTCTCTCTACACAGACTTTAAACGCGAACCTGTGAGAAACGCTGATGGCGTTCACATGCGCATTAAGAACGGGTTCTATAGTTATGTGCGTTTGAATATATGTGTGCAGGTTTGTAATTCCCTACAAACCAAGCCTAAACAAAGTACTGGTGTTTCCTTATAATTTTTTATACAGAATTTTATTTTATTTTGTCACTTCGGGGTAGGTAAGCGAAACGAATTTTCCTGACAACGCTTTATCTGTAGAGTGGGAAAGGGATCCTCCATAGGGAGAGACTAGTTGGCACTTCAGCACTGCGTTGTCATCGGTCCAGGTGAAGGTCCTTTGTCAGATCTGGATACGGCCTGGATCCGGCAGGCTGCAGGAAACCCTCAGGATAAACAAAGACACTAAAATTAGCGTAGATGCCATTCTTCTCATGATGTAACGAGTACATCAGGATTTATGGGAAGTGTTCCCGGTTCCGGCTGACCTGATCTATGCAGCCTAACATTGAATTATAGAAGTCTATAATGTATTATGTGAAAGCTAGGTCAAAGAGATGTGTTTTTAGTCTAGCTTTGAACTGACAGAGTGTGTCTGCTTCCCGGACAATGGTAGGAAGACTGTTCCAGAGTTTTGGTGCTAAATAGGAGAAGGATCTACCGCCAGCAGTCGATTTTGATATTCTTGGTATTATCAACTGGCCGGAATTTTGAGATTGCAATAGACGTGAAGGATTTGTGAAGAAGTGATTTAAAATACAGAATAAATATACTACTGCCAGCAAGATTCGACCAAGAAAAAGTAAATTACCTTGGATAAATTCTGAAATACTTCAACTTCTTAAATTGAAGGCTTCTTTTCTTAAATTGTATAGGTTAAATCGAACATCTGAGAGTAAAAATAATTTTATACAAATTCGAAATAAATGTAGAGGCTAAAATAAAGGCTAAGGCGGTCTATTTCCAACAGCAGATTACCCAATCTGCCAACAACCCAAAGACATTATGGCAGACCCTTAAGGTCATCACCGGTGAAAATGAAAATGCGAAAAAAAATAATCTTAATATTCAAATTTCCCTACGGGGTACTCTTATCTCAGATTCAGAAAAGATTGCAAGTGCTTTTAATGATTATTTTGTATCATCTTGTGACCGAGTGAATAAGGATTCTGTACGGGGTGGGCGTGTGTTTATTTCACTATAAATAGCGCAACAATCAGTAGACGGCACACCCTCCTGACATTCTGACCTTTTCCGTCTCCTTCCGGTGTTGTTTTTTTAGTAGTTTATTTGAACATGTAAATAAAAAAAATATATACAAACATGAATACATATATACAATTAAAATTAAAATAACAGCCAAATAAAGTCATGTACTTCTCAGCACAATCTTCCAAAATTATTGTAAATAATTCAAATTAGAAATTCCCATGTTCAAAAGGAGTAGGAAGAAGTTCATAACAAACTTTTCAGGTCCTACCCCATTTCTTTTTTCTTTATTCTTTAGTTAAATACAAAACAATTTGATGCTTCTCTTATACATACATCTTTACATACACCGTATACATCTACCTACCTCCTATACACATAAACCCATGCATTCACATAGATACCGATGCATACATATATGCATACGCACACATTCCCATTTTTCTTTTTTTTCATCTATCTTCTTCATTGCCATCTATCAAATCAAATAATAACTTCTCCATACTAGACTTAATATATAGACCAATTAACCTGTATACTATACTATCACCTTAAGTCCTTTTCGTATTTATTTAATATATTTAGTTTAAATAGTCTTTTAAACTTACTCATTGTTAAACTTGATTTCATCTCTTCACTGCAGCTGTTCCATACATTAACTCCTTTGTTTGTGATGCAGTGATATTTAGAATTTGTTCTTATAAGTTTCTTTTTAAATACAAATATTCCTCTTAAGTGATATTTGCTCTCTCTCATTTGAAACACCCCTTGAATACTGTTCGATAGCTGGTGATTATTTACTTTATACATAATTTGTGCAGTTTTGAAGTCAACAATATCTCTGAATTTTAGTGCTTTTAACTTAATAAATAGTGGAGTAGTTGGTGCTCTATAGGTGGTTTTATTTACAATTCTTAAGGCTCTCTTTTGTAGGATAAATATTGGTTCAGTGTTGGTTTTGTAAGTGTTTCCCCATACCTCCAGACAGTAAGTAATGTATGGAAGTATGAAGGAACAATACAACATGTACAATGTTTGTTGATTTAATAAGTAATTGATTTTATACAATATAGCAATTGATTTAGATATTTTAGCCTTAATATAATGTATATGTGGCTTCCAACATAATTTTTCATCGATTATTACTCCTAGAAATTTCAGTTCTTTTACTCTTTCTATTTCAATATCATTTATCATAAGCTTTTTGTTTAAAGTTGTGGCACGATTACCAAAAATTATAAATTTAGTTTTACTTAAGTTCAATTTTAGTTTATTTGCATCAAACCAGCTCTTCATCTTTTGTAATTCATTTTCCACTTTATCCAAGAGTTGCTCCAGATTTTCCCCAGAACAGATTAAATTAGTATCATCAGCAAATAAAATGGTTTTCAGTGTTTTTGACACCTCCCATACATTATTAATATACAAGTTAAACAACAATGGTCCCAACACTGACCCCTGGGGTACCCCACAGGTAATTTTCTTTGACTGTGAAATATGGTTTTGCAATTCAACATATTGTTGTCGATTATGTAAATAGCTATTTAACCAGGAAAGTGCAGTCCCTCTAATTCCATAGTTGTGCAATTTCATAATCAAGAAATTGTGGTCTACTGTATCAAATGCTTTCTTAAGATCCAAGAATATCCCTACTGCATATTTTTTTGTTCTATTGCTGTTGTTATTTCTTCCACAAATTGGATAAGTGCATGTGAAGTTGTCCTATTAGTCCTGAAACCATATTGCTGATCACACAGTATATTATGTTTAATAAAGAAGTTATCGAGCCTTTTAGAGAATATTTTTTCTAATATGTTTGAAAATTGGGAGAGCAGTGAAACAGGTCTGTAGTTTGAAAGTGTATGTTTTTCACCAGCCTTATATATTGGTATCACTTTTGCCATTTTCATTTTTTCTGGAAAGACTCCAGTTTTCAGAGATTGATTACATACATGCATTAGAGGTTTAACAACACAACCAATAATACTTTTTATGATGAACATGTCAATACCATTCCAGTCAGTTGACTTTTTACTCTTAAATGTTTTAACAGTCTCTATAATTTCTTTTTCATCAGTTTCCCTAACAAACATAGATTCATTAATATTTACATTCTTGCTTAGCACATCATTTATACTGCCAGTCTTTGCAAACCCCTCAGCCAAACCTGGACCAACTCCAACAAAAAAATCATTAAATTCATTTGCAGATAAGGTCATGGCCTTAACTTCTATATTGTTTCTTGTCAGAAAATAGTTAGTGTCTCCTGTTTTGCCTTTTTTATTCTTGATAATTTCATTCAGCACTTTCCAAGTGTTTCTTATATTGCTTCTGTTGTCCTCCAGTAGTTTACTATAATAATTCTTTTTATTGCTTCTCATGATTCTGGTTAGTTTGTTTTTATATATCTTATATTTATTTTCTGCTTCTTTTGTCCTCTTCTTTAAGAAATCTTTATATAATACATTTTTCTTCTTACATGCATTTAATATTCCATTAGTTAGCCAGGGTTTTTCATCAGATTTCGGTTTTACTTCTTTCTTTACTACAGGGCAATTTTTTTCATAAAGTGATGTTACAACAGTCAAAAATGAATCATAGGCTTCATTCACGTTATCTACGTACACTTTGCCCCAGTCTTGTTTCATTAAATCCTCTTTGAATAAATTGATGTTTTCTTGGGTTCTGTGTCGGGTAATTGTGTATATTTTGTTGTCTTTCCTGGTCCTGGTGTAGCTATGTATGTTTGCAAAAACTGGCAGATGGTCACTGATGTCGTTTATTATTAGTCCACTTTCTATTTTATAGTCAATGACGTTGGTAAATATGTTATCAATTAATGTAGCACTATTTATTGTAATTCTGGTTGGTCGAGTGATTGAGGGATACAAACCGGTACTATACATCAAATTAATGAACTCTGTAGTTTTGTTGTGTTCTTGTGGGTTGAGCAAGTCAATATTGAAGTCCCCGCAGATAAAAAGCATTTTGTTATTGCTATTACTAAATATTTCTGTTATTTTTCCATTAAACATGTCAATATTTGATCCCGGTTTCCTATAAATGCAGCTAATTAAAATGTTTTTAGATTTTTCCATTTCAATTTGTACTGTGATGCATTCCATGATTGTATCTAAAACAAAGGACATTTTATTAACTATTTTACATTGATATCTTTGGTCAATATATAATGCAACCCCCCCACCTTTTATGTGACTCCGACGCGCCAAAGCGAGGTGTGAGTGTGGTATTTTGTTGTACTACATAAAGATGTTTAGTCTATTTATATTATTGAATTTGTGTTAAACGTAGAAAGTCCTTGATGCAAGAGTGAGCGCGTGGGCGTTTGAATGGGGTTAGTGTCGAGCGCTGGATGCCGTGTTTAACCCATAGCAACGAGCTGTATTACCCAGTTTATAAGTCACTTTTGGAGTACATCAGAGGTATGTGTGTGTATGTGTGTCAGCAATGAGCCTAACCTACCAATTATGTAGTTTGAATGGTTGATTTTTAGGAACGACATCATAGGAGGTTTATTTTGGATTTGTATTCCAAATACTAATATTGTTTGTTTGATATTTATGTTTTTGTTTTTACTTGGCAGATCTTTCTGTTTGGAGTCCTATACATGTGGACCTCTGACGTCTAGGCCCTGCTGTTTTGTTTATGATTTATTTTTGTAAATTGTTTGTTTATCATTTGAGTTTGGTTTAGACCAACCGCTGTGGTGTATGTGATGCGTAAATGGGAGTTTTAACCTATATTCCTTTTTGTCTCAGGAGCCCAGCCTGTGTGGTAGTGTCTTTCTCTGGGGTCGTCTGGGCCTTTCCCTTCACTGCATGTGGCGTGAGATTTCCTGCACTGCATGTGTATTGGTTTGGGAGTGTAGAGTGGTTTGTATTATTCACTGTACTTTTCTTAGAAGTGGTTTTATTAATCTCATTGAGAACCGTGCACGTGTGGTTTGTACTCTTAGGGCGGCGGGTCCGTGGCCCAATGACTTTTCCTCTTTTTCACACAGGCTTGGTCTCTCCTACTGTAAGACGGGTGGGCTGTGAAATTGAATAATTGACCTAACGTCCATGTGTATATTAAATTCTTATTTCTCTTTTTATATTATTAATAGTTGAAAGTGCTTGTTTCAGAGAATTATGCTGCATTGTCAATAAAACTATTTGAGCTTGAAAGTCACGTCCTCGTTCTTCTATCAAGTATTGTCCATTTGAACTTGTGTTGCTGTTATTTCCGTGGGTATATAACCCCGGTGGCGTAGTCGGGACTAAGTTAGGCATAAACGTCACGGTTACATCTGTTAAAGAACTGGCTATACATTTTGTCATTCCCTCTTTGTCCTCACCTGTTCTCTCTTCAACATCTGATCAGTTCTCATTTTCTGAGATCTCACAGAACAAGGTGATACAAACATTACACCTGCTAAAAAATTATCATGCCTGTGATATTTATGGTTTAAATACCTTATTTTTAAAGACTCATGCTGATAGCCTCATACAGTACCTCTCTCTTTGCAATTAACCAATCTTTGTATCAGGCTTTCTATCTTTTCTACTAACTGGAAAACAGCATAAATTACTCCAATTTTTTAAATCTGATGATCACACCCTTGTTTCAAATTTTAGACCTATTGCAATACTTCCAGCAATGTCTAAGTTGCTGGAAAAAGTCTTGCATAACCAGCTAAGTTTTTACCTTGAAACTAATAACTGGCTCAGTGATTGTCAACACGGTTTTCGTGCTAAGAGATCAACCATGTTGGCGTTACTACTCTTCACTGAACAAATACGTGACGCTCTTAACAAAGGTCACATTACTGGCTATTTTTATTGATTTCCGTAAAGCCTTCGACACAGTGAGCCACCAGATCTTGCTAAACAAACTTCACTTATTTGAACTGTCTCCATCTGTGATAGAAATGCTCTCTTCTTATTTGACGAACAGGTTGCAGACAGATCCCAACCTTTAGTTTGTGACATGGGTGTTCCACACGGCAGCATTCTTGGACCCTTACTTTTTCTTTTATACATTGTAAGAAAAAATGAAGTGGACGTCGAAGATCTCAAAAATGAAGTTTATTACAGCATAGCAGTAGCAAGGTACACAAAGCACCTTGGGTTCACCGGCGTCAGAATGAACCCCGAACATACCCAATCCTAAACCTTTTATCCTGGTCTTAATGTAAATGAAGTTGCTCTTCTTGCAACAGCTGTGGTCTGTATGTTAATGAAATTGAGACACCCCATGGTCCCTAGTGTCCCACAGAAGGTTCAGTCAAAGGTTAAAGTGATAAGATTGTTTGAAGTCCCTTTAATCAAGATGGTTGTTGGTTGCCCTCTGTGATACTATTATTTACTTATTACTGAGATTGAATGTAATTTTCTCTATATGATAATTAAACTCTTTTAAGTGAAGGAACATTTTGATATACATATATATATTGGAGTGGAAGTTTTTGGGAACAGAACATAATTTCTTACAGACCCCCCTTTGATGCTCTTGGCCCAAAGTAGCATCACAACCACTCCCTTTTCGTAGATAACACCTCCCGAAACCTGGTGGGCAGGTGCCCCAGTGGCGGCGTAGCCCATGGCTTAGGTCGTTCCCATCTATGGCCATCAGAGAATCTTACCCGTCTTCGGGATCTACGCCTCCAGCACACTGAGTTATGGCTCTACTTCACTTGAGCAAAATTATCATAGTTTGTGATAATGAAATGTATTATTATTATTATTATTTTATTTTTTATACGAGGTAACCAAGAACCATCATATCAACTTGGAACATTCAATATTGATCATGGAATTATCTATAATCTAACTATAATCTAATGTTTAAACATAGAACACATAACATAATGCATTGGCAAATACAGTTTTTCTCGATTGCTTAAACACATTTCTTGAAACTATGCCTCGTATTCTCAAAACTGTAAACACAAATCCATAACGTCTCACCCAATTCCCCAAACATCCTATTTTCAGGTCAAAATGAAGCTCTACACTCAAAACCATTCACTCTTGCTGAAAAACCAAACTTTGGCCTCAGACAGGACACACAAGCCCTCAAAATCACACACACTACAACATAGTCTAACACACTGGTGCAATAAATTCAAAACAACATTTCCAAAACTGGTAAGTTATGTTACTTGTGGTTCCCCCCCTCACAAACCTTTTCACATGATGAACACAAAAGACACAACCAATGGATACATTGGCACATTTTTATTCATTCATGTACTACACACACACACAAAAAAAAATTACTTTTTTTTTTCTCTCAATTTTTTTTATTTTTTTATATTTACTGTAAGATGTGTGTGACCATCATATGACAGTGAAAGAGCACACACAAACCTTATTCTAATATGGAAGTGTATTGGAATGGTAAATAGTGTTGGTAGGTGACAGGAGGGCCTCCACTCAAGGAGACAATAATGAACACATCTAAGAATGTTCCAAATACCATTATTGGCCTAGAGAGACAACATTCTGGGAGTCAAGACTATAAAGGATGAAGGATGCCCTCCCTTCACTGTCACACTCTGTGTCACTCTGTGTTACTGTACGACTGCTGGCCTTTTCTTGCAAGAAAATAAACCTCATCAAAGACTATTGGAAATGTTTGTTTCTTGTTCAGTGATATAATTTTGTTTGCCACCACACCTCCCTGAAGGCTCTCGAGGCGACGGTAAAGCAACTCAAATTTGGCCTCACTCGTAGCTTCCCTCATAGTCATACCATTGACAAAGACATGGGCAACTAGAGTGGCTTGAATTTCATCTGAGACTGCTTGTCTTCTTGCCCTTCGTCCTCCTCCTCCTCCTCCTTATCCCTCCTCGATCTCTTCCTTCATGTCTTTCTGGATCCATTGTTCCAAAACTCAATAAACTGATTTGGGCCCCTTTATCTATCTATTGAAGGATCTGATTGATGTGTGTTCAATTTAGTCTCTTAGTGTTTCCACCTGGGTAATTGTGTGCTAACTGAGCTGAAGCTGTGCTGACTTGAGTGAACAATATTGAGTGCTAGTGCTTTATACATGACAACATGGTGTAGGCAATGAGAAATGAAGGGATTTGTGTGTAGAGTTTTGCAGTGACAGTTCAACAAATTTGACTCATGTGTCAAAACAGGGAATAGTGTTTATAGTTTAGTGAAATGGGTGTGCTTTTTGATAAATGGCATTATGGTTTTGAAATTTTAGTTCAAAAGCCTGGTTATAGTGTTTAAGCAATCGAGAAAAACTGTAATAAGAAAGATACATACACATATAGCCGTTTTAAAGGTTACATTCCAAATTAAACCAGAATAGGCCATATCTCCATCATGCATTTGTTTTGCAAAAATCTTGTCTTTCTTCAAGGCCTTGTTGGGCTCTCACAATGTCAAATGTTCAGTGGTGTTCACATCAGTGATGTTAGCATATTGATTAGTTTTGATAACTCAAATAATCAACAATCAATAGACAATATAGTGCGTGTGTGTGTGCGTGTGTGCGTGCGTGCGTATCATTTTGTCCGTGTGGACATCCTTTATCCACTTGTTTTCCCTCTGTGGAAAGACAGTTGTCCATAGTCTCAGAAATGGTTTGTTTCTGAAATCTCCTTTTCTTTCTCTTCTCATTGTCCATTCTTTTCCACTTGGACCATAAGTCCTTCTAGAAGAAGCAGTCACTGGTGTTGTTCGAGTCTGTGCCTCTTCATCAGTTCCATCCATCCCATGGTGGGTTTCAAGGTTTTTAGGTCTTTTAGGCCTGCAGTTCATGATTTTGCAGGTCTGGAAATCTCTATATTCTTTAATTTTTCATGAGAAAATCCCCTGGCTCCACTGGTTCTACAGTACTTCCTTCTCGTCCTTCAAACGACCATGTCATGTTTCTACATGAGGTTACTCGGTAACACTTTATAATAACTGCACGCTATTAATCATTAGTTAAGCATTAGTAAACAGTTAATTCATCATTTATAAAGCATTAATAGACATTAACAAGCAGTTTATAAATACAGTTATAAATGCAGTATTCTTAATTTATAAACATATCTATAATGTGTTTAATAATTGTGTTTTCATACTTTATTAATGATCAATTTATCATTTCTAAATGAAGTATTGCATTATTTACAAACCGGTTATTTAGGAGTTGTCAGTGGTTCATAAGATCACTTAGAAAGTGTAAGTAAATGATTAATAAACTGTTTAAATACATATTATTATTCAGACATATAGTAATAGTTACCTAGTGTGTTAATAAATGGTTTACTAACATGTATTTCTACTGTAATTCAGGGTTAATTCGGGTAATTATAAAGCATTTAGTAGTGGTCATTTCACTATGTTTGTGAGCTAAACTAAAGTGAGGACTAGTTATGCTTTGTAAAGCATTTATAAAGAAGATTTAAAGGCTGTTAATATTTTTATGTTCTGTATCGCTGTGTTGTATTTGTTTACTTTTTCTGTTTAGAAGAAAACTGAGTCTTTAAATCTCCTTTATAAATGCTTTACAAAGCATAACTAGTCCTCACTTTAGATGAGCTCACAAACATAGTTAACTGACCACCACTAAATGCTTTATAACTACCTGAATCTACTACATTTACTTACACTTTCTAAGTGATCTTATTAGCCACTGACAACTCCTAAATAACCGGTTTGTTATTTGCAATACTTCATTTAAAAATGATAAAGTGATCATTAATAAATTAAGAAAATACAATTATTAAACACATTATAGATATGCTTATAAATCAAGAATACAGCATTTATAACTGTATTTATAAACTGCTTATTAATGTCTATTAATGCTTTATAAATGATGAATTAACTGTTTACTAATGCTTAACTAATAATTAATAGCGTGCAGTTATTATAAAGTGTTACCGGTTACTCCTTTCAGGCAAACATCTTTATGCTTATATCTGAAATGATAATCAAAAAGAAGTTGCCCCCCCCTTTTCCCCACAATCATCTTTTCACATTCAAAACATTAAAGTCAAAGGTTTAATCAAATAAACATCAAACATCATTAATGTCATAAAATTTCACTTTACAATTGATGTCATTTAAACATTTATAAAAAATTATAACTACATATCAATGCTAAAAAAATATAATGAACATAATGAATCAAAAATCATAAAGAATCATAAAGAATCACCCCCCCCTTTTTGATAGTAAACCTTTCTCTACAATGTGTTACTATCAAAAACTTATTCTAATTTGCATCAGCATTTGCTTGTGACTGAGCGACAGTCATGTTGCTGGTGCAGTGATATATTTGACAAGGTGTGAATGACTTCTTTATTTCCTTTCAACAGTGCCAACTGGGTTTCTAAATTGCCTATTTTCTTAAGCAAACCACTATAGCCCATCTTTCTTTTGTGTGAAAAGTGACACTGTCTTGCCTTGTGCCCCATCATTCCACAAGCAAAACAAACAACCTCCTTATCTTCATTTCTTATCTCTAAACAGTGCCTTGCAATGTGACCATCCTTTCCACAAGCAAAACAAACAACTTCCTGATCTTCCTTTCTTATCTCTAAACAGTGCCTTGCAATGTGACCATCCTTTCCACATGCATGACAGACAAAGTTTTGAAGAGGTCTCTCACTGTCTTGACAATGTCTAGCAATGTGACCAGCTTTTCCACATGCATAGCAAAGAATAACACCTTCTGAATTTATTCTTGCAAATCTCCTTGTTCCCTGATAGAAACCATTAGGCAATGTAATAGAACATTCTCTCTCGCCAAAGGCAGCAACTGGATGTCTAGATTTGGCAGCTTTTATTTGACTATTTGCATGAACATTATTGTTGTAAAACTGTGTCATTTTAGCAATAATGTCATTATATTCAGAGAGTGGTGTCACATGCATTGTCACAGCAGACCGGGTGAGTTTGTCACATTTGTTAATCAAGGCAGACTTGAAACTGACATCATTCTCAGTAATATCAGGATTGCCACTGAAAGTTTTAAACATCTCCAATAATCGTTCTGAAAATGCTGCTGGATGCTCCCCTTTCCTCAAGTGCATCTCAGATATTTTATCCCAATTTACTGACATCACACCTAAGACTTCAAGCAGTGCCTTTTTCCTCTCCGACTTATTAGCATTTCTGTCCTTTACTTTCAGAGTTAAGGCTCCAGATAAAGTCTCAGGCAAGCACATTCTTAACAAAACGCATGCATCACCATCAGTAAAATTGTAAACTTCAGTATATTCCTCCAAGTTTTTCAGAAAATCTAATGGATCTTGTTTGGCAGGATCAAATTTCCCAATATTCTTGATCACAGCATCTAGTTCAGTTGGATTAAATCCTCGGACTATGGTGGTGGTCATTGGTTCCTCCCTTCCTTCACTAGCACGCATAGTCGTAGTAGAATGAACTGGTGCCATCGGAAATCTAACTCTACAGTCAGAGTATTGGCTACTGAATGACTGATAATCTTTTTCCAAACCCTCAGCGCTGTCTTCCTGCAAATCTGGCATCTCTGGAACTGGATTACACAACGTGACACCTAGCAATGTCTTACTAGGGTTTTTCTCTGTTGAGCCATTCTTTATCATAAACTGACAAGTCGCCTTCGCTTCCTCCAAATTTTTAGACAATGTTTCCACAGATGATTCAAGCATACTATTGTTAGTTCTAAGAAGTGAAATCTCATTCTGCATCTTGACCTTTTCTTCTTTCCATATCGTTTCACTAGCCAGGTAATTTTTTGTAGAAATGACCCCAACACTGAGTCGCTCATTTTCAGCCTCTAACTCATCTACTCTCCTCCTAGTTACTTTGTATGAAGCAAAAAGTGCTTGAAGTGCATTAGCAATTTTCCCATTTTTGTTCTTAGGCATTTTGGGATCATTTTCAAACTTAGAGATAGCCCACTTGTACGGTTTATCAACAATATTCTCTATTCCGTCAAACATTCCCTGAGAACCGTGTTTAGCGATGTATTTAACAATAATTTCTTCCATTTTCAAAAGTCTTATCAAGCTTTAAAATATCTCGTGATCTAATAGTTATTCACAAAGTCTGATTTAAATGACTACTCGTTATCTAGTTCCTTTAAGATATCCGTTAGTCTAATTATTCACAGCTCCAGTACTTCGGACACAAATGATCAAAATAGCCACACTACCTGAGGCTTCTAAACTTAACCACAGCCACAATCCATTGTTCCTTAAATTTCGTTACGCAAAACAGTTAAGAAATGCAACACTGTCACAGTACGTCGGACAAAACCACACTACGTCGGGTTTTATGTTATTTTCTTAAAATAATTTACTTAGCCACAGTACTTCGGGCTTAAACTATATTTATCCAATTTAAAACACTGCCACAGTACGTCGGGCAAAACCACACTGCTTCGGGTTCTTGTTTTAAACTTCACCGAGTCACAGCGCGTCGGACTCACTAGCCTACACTTTAACACACAATCGTTGTGAAATAATTCTGTGACCACACTGCGTCGGGTCTATTCAATTACTTTAGAATTTCCTCAGAATCATTACCACTTCCCAATCGGTTTCAAGTATGTTAGAAACATATACATTTGTTTCAGTTACTTTAGAAACAACCAATCTAATATAACTCTGCCACCACACTACTTCGGGTTGATTCAGTTACTTTAGAATCTTACAGTTTTTTTCAATTGTTTACACGCAATTTTGAAAACCTGGTTCTTTTTTTCAAAACAGAATAACAATTATCCAAACACCAAACTCAATTTGCATAATTCCTAGATTGTTTGCAAAATGACACACTTCAGTCAAAACATACACACTTCAGTCAAAACATATACACATATTTGTGAAAATGCTATTAGTTTTCATTTGACCAACACAGTCCTCAATGATCAGACACTATTGCAGCCAGTTACACACAGCTGTGATAAATATAAAACACATTTTGTAAAAAAACTAATTTTAGGAAATAGCATGTGCTAGATTTTTGGTCAGACATTGTTATGTAAGGGATAATTTAGATGACAAAAAAAAAAATTGTGACATACCCACAACATTCTTCATGATTAGTTTGAGATATAGGGAGAATGTACACAAATAGGCCTACTATAAATTTACAAAGCACTGCACAACACTGATGCTGTGACTGAATATTTCAAGTATTTATTTCAATACTTACACAGTATTTCTTACCATAATCAGTTACAGTAATCAACCAACAATGAAATCAATGAAACAAATAAAATCTGTAGACAAATAAAAATTACTGCATGAAGTACATACACTTTGACTCTGAAGAAAAACTACTGTAAAAGCAACAAGAATACTGTAACTATTCATCATCTCTCCGTCTGGCTGGATCAGGCCATAAGATTTCATCCACATCACAGGCTATGTCTTCAATGGCATAAGTCCTTCCCTACCTCTTCCTCTACCTAGGCCTCTTCCTCCATCTCCTTCTTCTCCTCTTCCTCTACCTGGGCCTCTTCCTCTACCTCCTTCTCCTCTTCCTCTACCTCCTTCTCCTCTTCATCTACCTCCTTCATCTCCTCTTTGAGCTCCCCCTCTCATTCTCACTCTTCTTCTTTTTCTTCTAGCTCCTTCCATCTTCGTTGAAGACAGGTGAATTCACCTGCTACCTTTTATAGCACACCTGAGTGCTGCGTTTTCAAATTAGCACATGTGTGCTTCCACACCTGGTGGTTGTGTTTATCTAATTCGTTCATTAGTGTGGTCATTGGCAATCCGGTGCTTTGTAATGACAAGGAAGTAACCTCACAATCCTTATCTGTGTCTAAGGAGTGAAAATGTGTGTAGAGTTTTACAAATCACTGTGTGTAATGTTTTGCAAAAAGGGTGAAACAGACAATTACTTTAGAATTTCCTCAGAATCATTACCACTTCCCAATCGGTTTCAAGTATGTTAGAAACATATACATTTGTTTCAGTTACTTTAGAAACAACCAATCTAATATAACTCTGCCACCACACTACTTCGGGTTGATTCAGTTACTTTAGAATCTTACAGTTTTTTATGATTGTTTACACACTAAAATAAAATTTTCCACACAATTTGCAAAATTCTACTCCAAGGAGCAAAACACCTCCACAGATTTGCACAACATTACACACAATGTCTGCTTCACCCTTTTTGCAAAACATTACACACAGTGATTTGTAAAACTCTACACACATTTTCACACCTTAGACACAGTTAAGGATTGTGAGGTTACTTCCTTGTCATTACAAAGCACCGGATTGCCAATGACCACACTAATGAACGAACTGGATAAACACAATCACCAGGTGTGGAAGCACACATGTGCTAATTTGAAAACGCATCACTCAGGTGTGCTGTAAAAGGCAGCAGGTGAGTTAACCTGTCTTCAACAAAGATGGAAGGAGCTAGAAGAAAAAGAAGAAGAGTGAGAATGAGAGGGGGAGCTCAAAGAGGAGATGAAGGAGGTAGAGGAAGAGGAGAAGGAGGTAGAGGAAGAGGCCTAGGTAGAGGAAGAGGAGAAGGAGGAGATAGAGGAAGAGGCCTAGGTAGAGGAAGAGGAGAAGAAGGAGATGGAGGAAGAGGCCTAGGTAGAGGAAGAGGAGAAGGAGGAGATAGAGGAAGAGGCCTAGGTAGAGGAAGAGGAGAAGAAGGAGATGGAGGAAGAGGCCTAGGTAGAGGAAGAGGTAGGGAAGGACTTATGCCATTGAAGACATAGCCTGTGATGTGGATGAAATTTTATGGCCTGATCCAGCCAGACGGAGAGATGATGCATAGTTACAGTATTCTTGTTGCTTTTACAGTAGTTTTTCTTCAGAGTCAAAGTGTATGTACTTCATGCAGTAATTTTTATTTGTCTACAGATTTTATTTGTTTCATTGATTTCATTGTTGGTTGATTACTGTAACTGATTATGGTAAGAAATACTGTAAGTATTGAAATAAATACTTGAAATATTCAGTCAGCAGCATCAGTGTTGTGATGTAACTGGCTGTGTGTAACTGGCTGCAATAGTGTCTGATCATTGAGGACTGTGTTGGTTAAATGAAAACTAATAGCATTTTCACAAATATGTGTATATGTTTTGACTGAAGTGTGTCATTTTGCAAACAATCTAGGAATTATGCTAATTGAGTGTGGTGTTTGGATAATTGTGATTATGTTTTGAAAAAAAGAACCCAGTTTTCAAAATTGCGTGTAAACAATTGAAAGAACTCTGTCAGTTCAAATCTACTTTGAACTCTGTCAGTTCAAATCTAGATTAAAGACACATCTCTTTGACAGAGCGTTCACATAATACATTATAGACTTCTATAATTCAATATTAGGCTGCATAGATTAGGTCAGCTGGAACCGGGAACACTTCCCATAAATCCTGATGTACTTGTTACATCATGAGAAGAATGGCATCTACGCTAATTTTAGTGTCTTTGTTTATCCCAAGGTTTTCCCGCAGCCTGCCGGATCCAGGCCGTTTCCAGATCTGATGAAGGACCTTCGCCTGGACCCGATGTCAACGCAGTGCTGAAGTGCCAACTAGTCTCTCCCTATGGAGGATCCCTTTCCCACTCTACAGATAATCGCGTCGTCGGGAAAACTCAATTTGCGTATCTACCCCGAATTGATAAAATAAAATAAAATTCTGAATCAAAACTATAAGGAAACACCAGTAATTTGTTTAGGCTTGGTTTGCAGGGAATTCCAAACCTGCACACATATATTCAAACGCACATAACTATAGAACCCGTTCTTAATGCGCATCTGAACGCCATCAGCGTTTCTCACAGGTTCGCTAAAGTCTGTGTAGAGAGAATGGTGTCGTCTTGGCGGCCCTAATTTAAAAACAAATGATCGTTGCGACGGAAGCGAATCAATCAAAACTAACTTTAGCTGGAAAATAAAATAACTTTATTAAAGAACCGCTATAAAGCCAAAACAATCTTACGTTAAATTATACATTTATCTCTGTAAAGCTGCTTTGAGACAATCTACATTGTTAAAAGCGCTATATAAATGAAAATGACTTGACTTGACTTGACTTGACTTGAAAAAAACTGTAACAGAATTATAAGAGACCAACACCAAATTTCAGTTACTTTAGAAACTTTACACTT
This sequence comes from Rutilus rutilus, assembly GCF_951802725.1. Lineage (NCBI taxonomy): Eukaryota > Metazoa > Chordata > Actinopteri > Cypriniformes > Leuciscidae > Rutilus > Rutilus rutilus. The sequence goes on from NC_140209.1 coordinate 71,742,524, forward strand.
AAGCACTTTGTTTCAATTACTTTAGAAACAACAATTCCAATACAACTCTGCCACCACACTGCTTCGGGCTTATTCAGTTACGTTAGAATCTTAAACAAAATTGTACGGAATAGGCTTAAAACTCCTCCTGCTAATACTGAATAAATCAAATTCGATCTCTTCTGTCCTTAATTTTTCTTTTCTAGATTTTTTTAAAACGAGGAATTCCTTGACAAAAACAGCATAAATGAAAGAAAACAGCTTTTTCTTACCTTTTCCCTTTTTTGTTGGAAATCCGTCGACTCCTGGCTGGCTCGCCAATGTAAGAAAAAATGAAGTGGACGTCTAAGATCTCAAAAATGAAGTTTATTACAGCATAGCAGTAGCAAGGTACACAAAGCACCTTGGGTTCACCGGCGTCAGAATGAACCCCGAACATACCCAATCCTAAACCTTTTATCCTGGTCTTAATGTAAATGAAGTTGCTCTTCTTGCAACAGCTGTGGTCTGTATGTTAATGAAATTGAGACACCCCATGGTCCCTAGTGTCCCACAGAAGGTTCTATGTTATTCTTTCGAATAAGAACAGTCAAAGGTTAAAGTGATAAGATTGTTTGAAGTCCCTTTAATCAAGATGGTTGTTGGTTGCCCTCTGTGATACTATTATTTACTTATTACTGAGATTGAATGTAATTTTCTCTATATGATAATTAAACTCTTTTAAGTGAAGGAACATTTTGATATACATATATATATTGGAGTGGAAGTTTTTGGGAACAGAACATAATTTCTTACAACATCAATGATTTCCCTCGAGTGTGTAAACACTCAAAATGCTTACTGTACGCTGATGATACTGTGATTTTTCTTTCTGATGCAAATCCTAATGTCATAAATTCCAAACTATCATCTGATCTTCACCTCTTACATGATTGGTTGAAAAAGAACCATCTGACCACAATGTAAAGAAAACTGAATGTATGTATTTTCATTCACCCAGAAAAAGTCTTTCTTTCACTTATTTTATTACTTTTGCAAATCAAGATCTTGTCGTCACAAAGACCTACAACTACCTTGGTGTGCTACTTGATTCACACCTTACATATCGGGAACACATTTCTAAATTAACAAAAAAGTTGAATCAGAAACTCTATGGGCCCTATTTTAACGATCTGAAACGCAAGTATCAAGCGCGAAACGCAAGTAACTTTGTGGGCGGAGATTGGGCGCTGTTGCTATTATACCGGCGGGATAAATGACTCTTGCGCCCGACGCAAATCTAAAATGTGTTGGTCTGAAGTAGCTTCATTACTCATAGGTGTGGTTTGGGCGTAACGTGAAATAAACCAATCAGAGCGACATCCCACATTCCCTTTAAGAGCAGGCGTGCTTGTTCCATGGCGGATTGCTATTATAACGGCGGATTTGCCAGGAGCGGTTCACAGCCGAGGAGACCGACGTTCTCGTCAGGGCCGTAAAACACAGAGAAGTGACATTGGGGATGGAGAAACACACCCAAATTAGCTTCGGTTAAACAGGCGTATAATAATTTGGGTAAATGTGTAAGCTAGATTTATGCCTATTTTTCACATCTTCATGGACACCACAATGATTTCCCTCGTGTGTTAATATTTTTCCTTGTAATAATGTATGGTTTGCAAAAATGAAAACTGCTGCTTCTGTGCAGATGAGAGAATCAAAGTGTATGCGCGTTGTGCACACGCTACATTGATTATGGCCAAGCATGCGCCCTTAAAATAGCTTCTGAATAACATGCGCAACGCGCCACTGACTTTAGACGAGGTTTCTCCTGGTCTGTGGCGGAATTGTTTTCTGAAACTGCAAAATAACACCAGGGAACGTTTGCGCCGGAACACGCCTCCTCTTTTTGCTGAACCGCCCCCCGGGAGCGCAAGTTCATTCCCTAATTTACCGACGTGCGTCTGTGGAGGGAAAAGTCCGCTGTGCGTCGGGTGCAAAATAGGAATGATTCATGCGTCGGTGTACAAAGTCAATTGCGCTGGGTGCAAGATAGGGCCCTATGTGTTTAACAAGATTAGATCATATCTTTCTTTTTCGGTTTCTGAAACCTACACTCTTAGAAAAAAGGGTTCATGGGGTTCTATATAGAACCATAGGGTTCTTTACTCAACTCCAAAGAACCTTTTTTGCTAAAAAGGTTCTATAATGACAAGAAAGAACCCTTTTGGCACAAAGGTTCTTTAGGCTATTATATATTACATTATTCTGCAACATTTTGTAGTTGTAATTCAATTATTGTTTATTAAACCGTTGTAGTAACTTAATATCACATTTTAATCATGCAGATTTTTGGAGAAAAACTGAAATGGCACTCTTCGTGTGATATTGATTAATTACATAAAATGATATAAATATATATATTTTCTAACCCCCATATCTTGAATTTTGTGATCATTCACATTTGAATACACTGAATAATGCAGTGAAAGAACGCACTCAAAATGCACATGCGCACTAGTATAGACTTCATCATGTAACTTAACATTAGCCTAGATGCGTGCACTCTGTAGGCACGATTTGTTTAGTTTTTGAAATATACTTGATAATGTTAAAGCGCACATCGTTAAAACAAAAAATACGATATTATCGCAGATGATTTAGCTATATCGCACACCCCTATATTGACCTTATCGTCATCATCATCATCATCATCATTATCATCATAACAAGAAAATACTCAGTACAAAAACAAACATAAGGGCTCATTCTAAGCCATTTATAGCTGAATAGGCTTTCGTCTTGTCTTACTTAGCCTTGTTTGCTGCTCTTTCATTTCATTCTTTGTCATTTATGTGGAATTATTGTACCGCAACTAAACAATTTTGCATTATGGATTGAAATTTTGTATCTGTTGAACAGCAAACATAAACAAAAAGAAGTAATAAACTCATTATTTTCATTAATTTTACAAAGTAAACAATTTGTTTGCATTTGCGCGAGCGTATTCATGCAGCGCTGTCTTGCGAGCGCAGCTAGTGCACGTTTTTGAATTCCAACGGTCGAGAAGAGACTGATCCCCGTCTGCTGATTTAAATTGATGCACAGCAAAAACTCCAGTGTTAAATTAACACTCCTGGGAGTGTATATGAGTCCACACTCAAGAGTGTAAAGTGTTAAAATATGAGTGTTAAATTAACACTCAAGAGTGTTAAAGTTAATGAGCTAATTAAGGAATTAATTTAGTAATGATTGATCATTATTGAAGACACCTGATGTTAACAAGCCGATCACTGAAGGAGAAAATCACAAATTGTAAGCCACCGTTATGGTGATGGGTGTTTGCTTTAGTCGGGCTCTTGACCCTTATATATTTACTTTAAATTTTATTTGGCTGTTGTATCTTATAACTGCCAGTTGAACAAAGTGATCTGATGGTGTTGGTTATATTATGACAATCATCATTTGAAATTGATCACGTAACTCATTAAGATCCTTATTTCTGACTTAGATTTATGTTGTTGATTACAGCATAACTGTGATTCTGCATAAATATCCAGAATTTTAGATTTAATACAAAGGATTTCTTAAAAGTTGTTTAAAAAATAAAAGTCATTCTTTTAGGCACACACAGAGGTCAAGATTCAGTCTATGCATCTCAACAATGGTGATGAGCAGAATATTTAATTAGGAAAAGTAAATTACATAGACAATTCAGATCATAATTTATTCATACCGCAATGCATGATGGGAGCCATTAATGAGTTGTGATTGGTGGCAGCCACTGCAACATGCTTTATTATTGTCACCATTGTTGAGATTCACAGGCTGATTATTGATGTCTGTGTTTCTAAATAAATTCATTTGAATGTCTTTTGATCAGAACCATGGTTATGAAATATTTTTGGATTATATGAAAAATACTGAAAATCATGTGCTGTAGAATCACAGAGCTGCTGTAATTAACAAGTTAAGCCATCTCAATAAGTTTTTTTTTTACGAATCACAACATGATTATGTCAAAACATAACCAACACCATCAGATCACATTGTCTCTTTGTTCATCTGACTGTTATAAATCAATAACAGCAGACAAGCAAAATTTAAAGTAAACATATAAGGGTCAAGAGCCCAACTAAAGCAAACACCCATCACCTTAATGGTAACTTACAATTAGTGATTTTCTCCTTCAGTGATTCTGCTTGTTATCATCAGGTGTCTTCAATAATGCTCAATCATCACTAAACTAATCACTTAATTATCTCATTAACTTTAACACTCTTGAGTGTTAATTTAACACTCATATTTTAACACTTTACACTTTTCAGTGTGGACTCATATACACTCCCAGGAGTGTTAATTTAACACTGGAGTTTTTGCTGTGTGGTCTGACGGAAATATTGTTGTGGTAAGTCAGATAGTTTAAGTAATTTACTTGTTATAAGCTTTAAACCCATTAGTAATGAATTTGTCAATGTTTCTACAGCGGATTTACACTAAAACACGAAAGAGCCTGAACCGCGACAGTGTCACAAGTTGCCTTATGTTTCATCGGTAAGTTTTGTTGTGCTTGTTGCAAACTGTTACATTTTGTGTTTAGACAGTATAAGAGGCTTCAACCCCCATATTTTTCATCTCAGCCCCCCTAAAACTATAATCAGCTATCTGAACGATCAGGCCAGTGCTGCTTCTTCCGTAAAGTTTATCATTCTCTCTTGTTTACTGATAGTGGTTAAATGTACTCGCACTTCGGCTCAGAATGCTTTTATGATGCTAGATAATTGTAAACAGCCCAGTGTGAACACTATTGTGATTCACTTCAACCTTTTCAAACTTTATGAATTATTATTTTATGTTCAAGTCAAGTGGTGTCTAAGGAACTGGAAGCAGGCCAGGGTTCGGCTGTTTCTAAAGCACACACAGCTTAAAGGGATAGGCCTAGTTCACTTTAAAATGAAAATTATGTCATCCTTTACTCACCCTCAAGTTGTTTCAAACCTGTATGAATTTCTTTCTTCTGCTGAACACAAGGGGAAGATATTTTGAAGAATGTCAGTAACCAAACAGTTAACTGGAACCATTGACTTCCATAGTAAAAAAAAAAAAAAAAAAAAAAAACTATGGAAGTCAATGGTTCCAGTTAACTGTCATGTTTGGTTACTGACATTCTTAAAAATATCTTCCCTTGTGTTCAGCAGAAGAAAGAAATATTATATAGAAAAGTCATGTAAATTTTGGGTAAAATGGGGTTGACTAAATGATCATTTTTGATGGAATTTTATTATAAGTTAGGCCTATAAGTTATTTCACAAATAATTGATATGTTTTTCCAACTTGCAGGAATCAGTAAAGCCAACTCCGACTGTAGTTTTTCATGAAGCTTCAAACCCCCTCCATGCAAAAAGAGCCAGCATCAGTATGGAGGGTGTCAACATTGTAAGCGGAGAAATGGATGTGATGGAGGCAATGGAGTGCCTCTTTGCTACTTATTTCGTATTCAGTGTGGAATACCCCAAGCACATCACTCACACGATGAATTTTATTGAGCACTACCTGTTTAAACTCTCCAGTAGCCAAAAAAAAATAACTGTCTGTCCCAGTGCTCAAAATGTATAATCAATTATCATAATACTTTGATATGTCATTATTAGTGCTAATGTAAATTTGTAAATATGAGGCGATTGATGAGGCGAATTTGAGTCTGTTATTACAATTCTTTATGAGTGATGAGTGATTACGTCTCCCTCCGCCCTTGGTATCTTGTTTTCAGAAAATAGTTGTTTTTTGCAAGAATTGTGGTGTGACGGGTAGTTTCGCATTCCTCAAAAACAGGAAACTGAAAATGAGGACATCATTACACCACAATTACATCTCAATTCTTTGTAAAAATTACTGTTTTGTCACATACTGCACACCCTTTAAAACTATGAGAGGACTTTTATGGTGTGTTAAACACCAGCCAGAGTGAATCATTTTAGTTTTAGAATTCCTAACAAGCAGGCCTACATGTAAAAACTAAAAATGTGTAATCAAGAAATATCCAGAGAACATTTAGAAAGAAAACGAAGAGTGCTTGAAGAGCACATTTTAGCTGCAAAAGAACGGCATTATGGCCTAACATGATTGTTAAACCATGTTTAACAATGTTAAACATGATGAGGACTGGCCTTGAAAGTATTGGATATAAAATTTTTAAAAAGTGGTATTGTCCATCCTTTCAAGCTCATGACTCATGGTTTCAGAGAAGTTGGCAACGAGTATTTCACGTTTATGACAAGGGATTCCTTATGATCTACTGTGGGCTATTTATGAGAAAGTTTACTAATTGGTGTTTGCATTGTAATAAATCGTAGATGGTTCTAAGAGTACTTACACTGAACAAAATTATAAAGCAACACTTTTGTTTTTGCCCCCATTTTTCATGAGCTGAACTCAAAGATCTAAGACTTTTTCTATGTACTCAAAAGGTCTATTTCTCTCAAATATAGTTCACAAATCTGTCTAAATCTGTGTTAGTGAGCACTTCTCCTTTGCCGAGATAATCCATCCACCTCACAGGTGTGGCATATCAAGATGCTGATTAGACAGCATACACAACACACACACACACACACCGTTGTCGTGCAAATGAACGGTCAAAACGCATTAAAAACACATTAAAGGGTTTCTGTTTTCAGTTATAATGTTGTGTAAGCGGCCCCTAAAGTTAATAACTAATGGTTTTTATAACAGAAATGAACCAACTAAATATTCACTTTAGCTGGAAAGTAACTTTTTATTTAGTTGCTGTAGAGGCCAAAACAATATCTGTTCTTTGACTTTCCTATTTTCACTGTAAAGCTGATTTGATACAATCTGTATTGGTAAAAGTGCTATATAAATGAAGGAGACTCGACTACTGAACCACAGCCGAGAAAATATGACCAATGGAAGCGAAGGAGTAATAACCACAGCCAATTATGCTTGATGTAAACAAGTGTTAGAAATTGATTGTGCAATTTTACGGTTCTAGGGAAAGGGGACGGCACTTCCTCATAGCCTCATACTTCCTCTTCCTCATAGAATATGTACATTAATGTATATAAGTGCAGCAGGACTAGTTGAAATCCAACACCATCGTAGACGTTGCAGCAGAGGAATTCTCCTGTGGAGTCCTGTCAATTGATCACTGTTGCTACAGTAAGTCAGTTTTCAAACTTAAAACTAAGGTATGTTATGTTTTTCCTATACTATACAAGCACAGTGAAAACTATGGTAATGTAAGGCTTTATTTTCAGTTTGGAATAAACCTGCTATTATGTGTTTATCCTACATGGAAGTACAAGTTGATAGAATTTCGTTCAGTGCTGTATATTTTCCAAAAGTCTTTTTTTTTTCTTTTCTAGGCCATGAAATTTGGAGACCTCATTAAATACCCTCATATTCTGTACTCACACTGGGCGGTGTACACTGGGAAGAATGAAAAGGGAGAACATACGGTTGTCGAGTTTACAGGTACAGTGATCCTCTGTAGAAATTTCAATTCATGGTTTCCTATCTCTGACAAGCCTCTGTCTTACTAAAGGCGGGCATACACTGTGCGATTTCAGCAAGGAACCTACTCACACTGAACGAGTATATCACATGCGATGTAAAGCCAAAGCTCAGGATTTATGTGCTCACACTGTACGGTCCGAACGTCGAGCTGCGACTTGACTGCTCACACTATACGTGTGGAATCAGCGCGATAAATCCTTGTGCCGGGTTGCGCCTATATGGACGATATCAGCCTATCCAGAGATATTGTCAAAACAAGCATCAGCTATCAATATCAAGAAGATTTAGCATTTCCAATTTATATATTAAATTATTAGTAGACTAGTATTATTGTATTATTCTTATTATTATTATTAGGGAAGGCCTAGGCTACTTTTATTATTAAAGTGATAGGCTATTATAATTAAATTGCCACGCAACAATTTCACAGCGCATCACCGCATAACCAACGCGCTGTGAGGATAATAAAATATTACATAGAAGCTTACTTCTCCTCATTGAAAATTGTCTAAAACATTTAGGTCGATTACAATGAATTATATACATGTAATTAATTATTAACAGTCTATGTCCGACCACTGCAATAATTCATCAATGAAAATTAAAAACAGCTTTATTTCAAAAACATTTTTTAACAATAAAAGAGGCAAAGTGTACATCGCAGGTGGCTTGGAAGAAGTGGGTAATGGTTAATCCATTTTGCAACACGAACTGGAGGTAAGCAACATTGTAGCTTTGAACTACAGAACTTAAATAGGCCTATCTCCCTTTTCTTTCTTCTTCTTCTTTTTTTTTTTTTTTTTTGTTGCTGCAGATGAAACTGTTTTCGCGCAGGTGCAGTGAGGGAAAAAACACTGCGTTTAGGGCAATCGGTTCGTAGCTCTGCTTCAACTGCGCGATATAGTCACGAGGAGCGACCAAAATATCTAACATGCTAGAAATTCATCCGGACATACGATTGCCGGTCGTGAGAGGTTAATCGCCTCTCGTTTTCCCCTGTACACTGCACGAACACTGCACGACAAACGACATAGCTGAAAATCGGCCCGACCCGAAAAAGAGTCGCACGAGTCAGAATTTGGCTCAAAATCGGACGAAAATCGCACACTGTATGCCCGCCTTAAGAGTGCTACATTTTAGAACCTTTTTGAAGGGTACTGTCCCAGTGACAGCTTTTGTACCTTTTTTTCTGAGAGTGTAACTGTGTTTTTTAATCCTTTACTGCATAAAGTAGTAACTGAAACATAGACGTTAACAGAAGTGCAGATTGAGTGTATCAGTGTTCTTGTAAAGTTTTTACAAAAGTACACTGTAAAACCCAACAAGTTAAGCTAACTCATTTAATTTGAGGAAACCGATTGCCTCAATTCAATTAAGTTTATAAAAAACAATAGTTATGAGTACTCTGAACTTATTTCAGTTGAGTTTACTAAAAGTAGATATACATTGCAGTCAAGAAATTAAGTGATTAATTAAGTGATGATTGAGCATTAGTGATGAACACCTGCTGTTAACGAGCAGAATCAATGAAGGAAAGAGAAACATAAGAAGCTGACTTCCAGCCACAGCCTTAGATGAAATCAACTCAAGATAAAAGACGTTTAAATCTCTAAAGATCTCAGCAGAGGAGGATTAAACCACTACACAAACAGCATTACCAGCTTCACTTATTATGGGATTATCATATAGGGATTGTCAAAGTTTTTTTTTTTTTTTTTTTTCGTCACCTTACTGAATTTTTCGTCAACGATACCAGGGACACCGAAGCACCGGGGAACATGAAATTTGGTGAGCATGTAGCCCCACTAGACTTCTAAGGAAAAATTTCGTTTGGTCCCCGGGGGCCACTCCCCCCCCCGCGCTGGGCCCCCCCAAACCCCCAAAAATGCAGTTTTTCCTAAATAACTACCTGAACCGTGGCACCGAGGATGAAGAAATTTTTATGGTATGTTGGTCTACTAGACTTTTACGGAAAAATTTCGTTTGGTCCCCGGGGGCCACTTCCCCCCCCCCGCGCTGGGGCCCCCTTAAATTTTTCGTCAACGATACCAGGGACACCGAAACACCGGGGAACATGAAATTTGGTGGGCATGTAGCCCCACTAGACTTCTAAGGAAAAATTTCGTTTGGTCCCCGGGGGCCACTCCCCCCCCCGCGCTGGGCCCCCCCAAACCCAAAAAAATGCAGTTTTTCCTAAATAACTACCTGAACCGTGGCACCGAGGATGAAGAAATTTTTATGGTATGTTGGTCTACTAGACTTTTATGGAAAAATTTCGTTTGGTCCGCGGGGGCCACTTCCCCCCCCGCGCTGGGGCCCCCGTAAATTTTTCGTCAACGATACTAGGGACACCGAAACACCGGGGAACATGAAATTTGGTGGGCATGTAGCCCCACTACACTTCTACGGAAAAATTTCGTTTGGTCCCCGGGGGCCACTACACCCCCCCCCCCCCGCGCTGGGCCCCCCCCAAACCCCCAAAAATTCAGTTTTTCCTAAATAACTACCTGAACCGTGGCACCGAGGATGAAGAAATTTGTATGGTATGTTGCTCTTAAGGGCCCACATCAACCTAGCCCATAATCACTCATTTGTGATTTGCGCCCCTCCCATAAAAAATGAAAATGCTATATTATTCTGCTTTAATCGCCCCTATCTTCAGTGGAGATGTTCAGAACTGCACCATATTTCATGTGTATGATTAACTTGACATCCTCTGGGGGTATCCTCTGCTAAGTTTTGTAGAATTTCATCCATGGGGGGGTATAAAATAAATTCATTTATGTGCACATTTAGTGACTGTACACTCATCGGCCTGTAGATGGTGCTGTTGAGCGAAGGGTTGCTGGTTTAGGATGATACTGTCACACACACACATGCAGGAATACAAACAAACGCAAGCATGCACACACACTGACATCCACACGCACAGACACACACCCATACACACACATACAAATCCACATGCACAGACACACACACACAAACACACATGTACGCACACATACATACACGCACAGACACACACACACACACACACACACACACACACACACAGACACACACACATACACAAACACACACACATACACACACACACACACACACACACAGACAGACATGCACATACTATTACTTTTTTTAGGTATATACATAAACACGCAATACAGCCAAATTACTCCACGTCATTTATTTTTGTGGAAAGCCAGTGCAGGCCTGAGCGGCGGTCATATTTTGTATCGCGATGCGGTACATCTAGTTACTAAACAGTTTGACTTTTGTCATGCGTCTACAGAAGTTGTTATTGAGAATGAACAGAGGGTTAGATGCTAATGATTTATTGAGTTTCATTTAAAGACACCATGATAGTGATCCGTGTTTGCTTTAGTTGGGCTCTTGACCCTTGACTTTATAACACCAGTTTTCCCTCTGGCTGCTGTAACTGAGTGTTTATAAAACACATTTGTTATGGCACATACGCCAAAAGAAAATATGAGCATGTGGTTGTGTTTAGATGATACAAATCATCATTTAGTGACTTGATTCTCTGATCTTTTCCAGAGCCTAATCTCTGATTAGACAGGTGATGTATTACTTGTATTATTAATTATAATAGAACTGATTCTGCTGTAAGGCCCATTGTTGTGACAATCAGGTTTTAAAAACCTCTATGGTATCATGCTGACTTACACAGTAATCAAGAATCAGCATATGAATCTCAACAATGGTGACCATTAAAAAATGATTTATGCCGCAATGCATGCTGGGAGCCACGAATAAGTTTTGTATTAAGCTAGTACCCAGCATGCATTGCAGCATGAATAATGTTTTAATGGTCACCATTGTTGAGATTCATATGCTGATTCTTGATGTCTGTGTGAGTCTTAGTAATGCAATACCTTTTCTGTGAAACTTTTTGTGCACAACTCTTTGTAAAATCCTTCATATTATCTGATGGCCACAACATGGCTAGCTCTTATGCTGTAGAATCACAGTTTTGATTAAAACTATTATGTTGCCCTTTTAATCAGAGATCAGACTCTGAATGAAATCAGTGAATCAAGTCACTAAATGATAATTGTCATCATCAGTCCTTCACCATCAACACCCAATCAGACTTTTCCTTGGCTTTTGTGCCATAACAAATATGTTTTATAAACACTCAATTATAGCAGCCAAAGAAAATCTTAAGTGCAAAAGTCAAGGGGCAAGAGCTCAACTAAAGCAAACGCTGATCTCCATCATGGTGACCTTAAATGAAACTCAAATCATCAACTTCTAAACCTTTGTTAATTCTAATAAGAACTTCTGTAGACGAATGGCAGTAATAAAGTCAAAGTGGTTAGTAATAAGTGAAGCTGGTAATGCTGTTTGTGGAGTTGTTTAATCCTCCTCTGCTGAGATCTTGAGATATTTAATGTCTTCTTTTCTCTCCAGTTGATTTAGCTGTGGCTGGAAGTTAGTTGTAGTTCTTGTGTTTCTCTTTCCTTCAGTGATTCTGCTTATTAACAGCAGGTGCTCATCACTAATGCTCAATCATCACTTAATTAATCACTTAATTACACAATTATCATTCTGGGATCTAGAAATGTTCTATAACTCATTCAGTTTGAGTTCTGTTTCAGTCATTCAAGTTTCGGTAATATTTGAGTGCTGTGAACTCAATTGTATTTAGTACATATTACTGTTAGGTTTTACAGTGTATCATTTAGGTACTAATATGTACACTTTTGGAACTAATATGTATCTTTGAGGGACTAATATGCACTCTTTAGGTACAAAAGTGTACCTTTTGAAAAGGTACCACCACAGTGACCTTTTTTTTTCTGAGAGTGTATAGTCCATATTTGACAGACCCGGAATGGGGGGAAAAGGGTAATTTATCTTATTTTCAGCCACTATAGAGCTTTCAAAAGCATTGTTTTACATGTGAATCGCATGCATAATTGTATTCATGTTAATTATCGAATGTCAACTTGTTATTTTAACTGCAACGGTGATCAGTATTCTTTTATCACCTAAACATTCCTGTCTCAAAGCACTTTCACCCATGTCCTCATGACAAAGACACAATGTAAATGAACTGCACTGCACCACTGCAATGTATAAAGCTGCATAATGAAGAATTAAACAATAGTACCTAGCAACATATTTTGAACATGAGTACATATTCTGAAGTGTGTATTGCAGTAACATGCATTTTATTAAGGATTTAAAATGCATTCAAACAATTCGACATGTTTCACAGGCTGTTGTGTAATAGCTCTTAAACATTCTGGTATCTTGATAACCAACCCATATACAGTATACTGTGCAGCATGTGCTTGTCTGTTGTATATTTTGTTTATTATCCAGACATGGTCAGGTGACTTTTAATTGTAAGTTATATCACATTATTATATTTTTTACATACAATTACCCAGTTAGGTTTTTACTGGATCAATCTAGGTATGGGGGAAACAGTTTGGCTTTTGACAGTTAAATATTTCCTTTAGGTGAGAAAGGACTACACAGTAAAGCAGGAGCCACTGTGAAGCAAGGTCTGCTCAAGGATGGTGGCATAGTCGACAATTCATTGGATAAGATTACGGGACGTACACCACAATCTGAAGAGATGATGAAAGCAGCTATTGACAAGGTTTTGCTTGAACAGCATACATACGGATTACTCGACCACAACTGTGAGCACGTAGCCACAACAGTTCGCTACGGGACACCCATATCACTACAGGTAAATTTAAAATCTTATCCTATATAACTCTGATTACAAACAGATCCTTCTTTGTAGAACCTGATGCAGGCCTGCAATTACCACAATACTGTATAATAAGGGACCCTGCACATGGAACATCAGCTTCTAATTACCTTATATTGGTCTTTTCTCTTTTGCAGGCAAATACTGTTCTCAAAACCGAACCAAACTTTAACAACGAAATGTCAGAAAACATGGGTGCATCTTTCTTTCCGAGAAATTTGGATTAATTTCTTCAATCTGCATTACCTCTCCACTGCACTCACATGCTATTTTAATTTTTTGTGGATGTTTTTTTTTTTCAATCATAATAAAGTTGATTTGTCTTGATTGTACAAAACTATTAGAAATATGTAACCTTCAGAACCATTTTTTTTATGTGACATTGAGAGATTTTAAAGAGGAGGTTTAAAGCAGCCAGTGGCTTAATAAAAAATTTACTTCTTTTAAACTATCGATTGGCTACTTCCTTACACGCCGGCTCAGTGCACATCTCATCAGGCAGATGTGAACCTCTCACCATGGACATATGCCGCTTCCCGTTGCCTAACCTAAATGTATACCATTACAGGTTGTTATATATAGGCCTATTCATTTACAAATCAAGGGATAACAATACAAATGTCCATGTTTGTTTTTTGGGAAAGTACTGCGTAATTAAAGCGATTTTACAGTGTAACTTTCTGTAATTATAGTGTACCTAAAGTATTTACATGTAAGTATAAGGGAACAACATGTAAAGTTTGGGGAATAAAGGGAGAAATATCTTTTTTTTTTTAGATACTGTAAGTATTGTAGATCTAAGGGGTACTTATTCTACTATTATGATACAACAATAACATTTGGGACCAATTTATAAAGGTTTCCAAGTCAGTATTATAAGATATATTTTTTATTGTACTTACCCTTTAACTACATTGAACAAGAGGGTAACAAGCACCACTTTAATTTACGGCCGCAATGTCACACTTACCCTGTAACTACATGGAACAAGAGTATATTTCCCATTATATATATATAAAAAAAAAAAAAAAAGCAATAGTTTTAGCTTTACTGTATGTTATTCTAATGTTGATCTATTGGTGCGTTCAAGTCATCTCGTATAGATCGTATTTACGAGTTGAACGCACTTGAACGCCACCACAATGTAGTAAATACCAGTGGGGAGCTCAGGATTTTCTCTAAGCTCCGATCTTCACGAGTTGGGGGCTTGTCAGTGATTAACATGGCGGAATACACAATACGTAAAGGTATTTAGTTGTGATATTGTCAGGCTTTTCTATTAACAGCTCAGTTAGCTAATCGCCAACACAGAATATGATAGTATTATAATGCAACATGTAACGATGTGTTGGCAGTGGCTTCATAAATTAATTAAAAACATAAAAATACAAAGTACACCTGATGCACATTTCTTTGTTCTTCATTTTCTAGAACAAGAGTTTAAGAACCATTCTGTATTTTTGTGTAATTAATTAAGAGAAAGTACTCCGCCATTTTGCTCCGACGAAAGTGACTTGAACGCACATGCCGTTATAAGCACGACTTCCCACCTCGTACGTACGAACTTCCCAGGAGGACTTGAACGCACCATATTACTGCTAGTCTCATACAGACAAACTAACACATACATTTCAACACATTCAAATGCAGTTTAGTGTGATAGTTTAATGTTAGACCAAGTGAAGCGCTGCGTTACCTCACAAGTTTAATTTGTCTAATAAACTGACCTGTGAGTAGTAATTCTGCGTGTAGTTCGGTAGAATGAAATGTCCATATTCCTTTTATATCCGCGGGCAGAGCCGGACAGTAACGGAGTACATTTACTTGAGTACAGTACTTAAGTACAATTTTGAGGGATCTGTACTTTACTCGAGTATCATTTTTGGGGAGTACTCATGACTTTACTCAAGTACATTTGAGAGGCAAATATTGTACTCTTTACTCCACTACATTTCTATCCATAACTATGAGTACCCGTTACTTCTTCAAAAAAAAAAAAAAAAAAAAAAGGAACAAAGATCTCTCGGAACATCTCAGAAACCCTCAATTTGTTGTTTCCCTCTCAGGCTACGTTTACACGTGGATGGCTATTTTCATAAACGGACATTTCACCCCTCTTCGTTTTCAAAAATAACATCGTGCAGACGAACCTGTGTATATGCTGTCAAGAGCATGCCAAACCTGTAGGTGGCAGTGTAACGAGAAGCTCAGGCCCACCTTAGCCAATCAGAATCCCGAAAATAGTCACATTCTGTGACGTCGCTGCCTAAAACTCAGTTTTTCTCAGTTTACATGCAAACGTGCAAACAAAGATTTTCAAAATCTCCACTCTGGCCGGAGTTTTTAGAAAGAATCGGTTTCATTGGTGAATCCTCCGTTTGCGTGTAAACGAAGGGTGCAAACGAAGGGAAATGTCTCCGTTTTTCAAAATAACCATGTACGTGTAAACGGGGCCTCAAATGTGATTGGATTGTGCAGGCGCCACTGATTGGGACAGCCTATCAGCAATCACCTTCAGCTTTCCGCCAAAGTCACCTCCATGGTCAGATTTAGATAAGAGATGAAACAATGGATGAAGACGCAGCAGGTCCATCCCGGGAGTATTTTTTTTCCCAGGATGGTAGGGGAAGACTCATGAATATTCATTAGGGAAGTCATCCCTGATTGGTCTTAACCCCAGTGACGGGTAGGTTTAGGGGCGGGGTTAGGGAGGTCATAAGACCCCCAGTGACAGGTAGGTTTAGGGGTGGGGTTAGGGGTAGGTCATCAGACCAATCAGGGATGACTTCCCTAATGAATATTCATGAGTCTTCCCCTACCATCCTGGGAAAAAAAATATCGCATGGCCCCACCTGGCCAGACTATTTCAATTTTCTGAACAAGTTAATGATAGTTTTCGCTTCAAGTGTTTGCTGTGTTTACCAATGTAAGCACTGTGGCAGTAGTAATGCAATATTTAGAAAATGTACTCTTGTACTCTTGACACTCAAGTACTTTTAAAAACAAGTACTTTAGTACTTTTACTTAAGTAGACATCTGACTGCAGTACTTTTACTTGTACTTGAGTAAAATTTAGCAAGGGGTGTCTGTACTTTGACTCAAGTAATGAAGCTGTGTACTCTGTCCGCCTCTGTCCGCGGGACTCACTGTGGAGCTGATAGCTGTCTCTTAGCAATGCCGAACTGCTTCATATCACAGTCATGATAAAAACATTGATGTATTCACTCATCCATACACATTATTAGATCGGTCGGCTTGACGTTGACGACAAGATCCATAATTATTAGCAAATGTTGCGTCATCAATCTACGCCTTTGTTATGGTCAGCGACCCCTAGTGGCGAAAAATTCCATACTGTCCGTTTAACCCACACACGTACAGCGGAGAAAACGACAGAGACTGATATCTCTAATCTCTATCTCTAGACCCCTGCTGAAAAATTAAGTTAAAATTTGCAGTATGGGAATACTTTGGATATAGAAAAAACAAATGCATGGTTGGGTATACGAACGTCAGATTATGGAAAAGAACTGGGAAAGTCTGTAAGATCTGTGGCAAAATTGTATGGCATTTGCCAATATAACCTTGTACAGATTCTGTAAAAAGAGGAAGATGTTAGAAGAGAAGGGATCGAGGGAAGAAGGTCTTCACTGATGAACAAGAGAAAGAACTTACAGAATATCTCCAAATCTGCTGATCCGGGAAGCACATGACAGCTCATCCTCAAGAGCTATACCAACGCACTCTAACTCTTCTTACTAAGGAAAGTTATGCTTCTTACTTTAACCATTTGTTTGCCGTGAAAGTGATAAGAAACAGTGTCGATCACTGATACAACTTCTTCCCCGCATTCAGCTGACACGTGAGCATTTTCCACCTCGCACGCAGAGTTTGGGCTACTCGTTTACCCGGAGTAGTTTAGCTTCGCACTCAAACTTGCTTGAAAAGGAAAGTTGTTTGGCAAATTTGTTGCCATCAGTGTTTGCACAATGGCATTGTAGACTCCACAACGACCACGTTGGTTTGTTTGTTTACTCCGCATTTTTTGTCTTCCGCAGCACAAACTCAATCAGCTGTTTCCCATTTCCGTGGATTACCCTGGGCACATTGCTACAGACCAACAATGCATGCCATATACGTCCTGCTTCGCACTGTTCTCCTACTAATGACTGTTAATTTTACCACATTTTATACTGTTTCATTTGACCAAGTCCCTGATGACATAAATGGCTTCCATCCTGAACTCTCCGATATTGCATTTATGCATTTTTCGTGCACTGCATTCTACCAGCCAGTCATTAAATATAATTTCTTTCCTTGTAATATATATTCTTGTGTTCCTAGTAAAACTGTCATGGAAAGCTTTGATGTTTTAATATCAACTGGCCAATCTCATAATCATGATTCTCACAGTTCCAAAGCTGTCAGATTAAAATATCGTCTTTTAATAATTCTACTTCTTTTGATGTCAGGTAACATTAAGCCAAATCCTGGGCCTACACCCCCATGTATTAATTTACCTACCCCATCTGATTTCAAAGAACAAAATGGTCTTGGCTTCCTCCACATGAATGTTAGAAGTCTTGTGCCAAAAATGGACCTAGGGTTTGGGTGTCTACTTCAGACCCTGATGTTTTGGTTTTATCTGAGACTTGGTTGAAGAAATCTGTTTCTGATTCTTCTATCCATATTACTGGTTATAATTTATTTCGTAGTGATTGTCAAAGTAAGGGCGGTGGTGTTGCCATTTACATTAAAACCAGGTTTAATTGCAGAGTAACTAAATCTATCTACCGTCCTAAAATATTTGAGTATTTGTCTATTGATATTTCTTTCTCTTCCACATCACTCCTTACTGTTATTGCCTGCTATAAGCCTCCTGCTAAGGAGGCCTTAAATTCTCTGGCTGATGTATTAGTCGAATTACGGGATCGGGAAATTGTGCTTATGGGAGATCTGAACTGGGACTGGCTCTCTGCTAATTCCGACTGCCTGAAAAATATCTGTAATGAGCTAAATCTTACTCAGCTTGTTTCCTCCCCTACTCGTCCTAATAGAAAATTTCCAGATAAGTCAACCCTAATAGATCTAATACTCACTAACACTCCACAGAAATATAAAGGAATAGGGGTATTCTCTAACGACATCAGTGACCATTGCACGGTAGCATGTGTTAGGGACACCAAGCTCCCTAAATCCAAGCCTCGCATCCTCATTAAAAGAAATTTTAAAAGGTTTGTAGAACAAGCCTTTTTACGTGAATTAAACATCTGTGATTTCTCTAGAATTAGTCTTATACTGGATATCAATGTGGCATGGAACTACTTTCACTCAATGTCGATGTCATAGTCAATGTCGATAAAGCATTAATTGTTGGAGATTTTAACATACACGTAGATAATCCAAATGATGCGTTAGGGGCTGCGTTTACAGATTTATTAAACTCCTTTGGGGTCAAGCAAAACGTTACCGGACCAACTCATCGTTTTAATCATACACTCGATTTAATTATATCACATGGAACCAATCCAACCGATATAGATATTCCACAAAGTGATGATGTCACTGACCATTACATGGTAACCTGCATATTACGTACTCCTGTAATATATCATGCTGCGCCGCGTTATCGACCAGGCAGAACAATCCTTCCATCCACCATAGATAATTTTTCAAATTGCTTATCTGATCTGTCTCAGATGCTCAGTGAACCCAAACAAACAGATGAACTAGAGGAATTAACTAGCACTATGAGTACCATTCTCTCTGGAAAATTGGATATTGTTGCACCTATTAGATTAAAAAAGGTCAGAGAGAAAAGTAAAGCACCATGGTACAACAATACTACGCATGTTCTAAAGAGAGAAACCCGTAATTTAGAGCGTAAATGGAAACAAACTAATTTAGAGGTTTTTAGAATCGCGTGGAAAAACAGTATGTCACGTTATAAAAAGGCCCTAAAAGCAGCCAGGGCTGAGCATCTCCGCAAACTAATAGAAAATAACCAAAATAATCCAAGGTTTTTATTTAACACCGTGGCTAGACTAACAAATAAACAGACGTCACCTGAACAAAATATCCCGTTACAGTTTAGTAGTAATGATTTCATGAAGTTCTCCACTGAGAAAATAGAAAGCATCAGAACCACAATTGTAAACGTTCAATCTTCAATTGCGCCTTATTATTCAGCCTCAATTATCACCCCGCAAGAACAATTACAGTGCTTTACAACTATAGAACAAAAAGAGTTAAATAAACTTATCACCTCATCTAAAACAACAACATGTTTATTAGACCCTATACTAGAGTCCTGCACGGGTTCGGGTACCCGCGGGTTTTGCTCAAACGGGTGAAAAATATCCAACTTTGTCGGATACGGGTGCAGGTCGGGTCGGACAAGGGGGAAACACGGGTCTAAACATATGCATCTAAATATATGCATATTTTTAGGAACACAAAAATATTCCTGTATTTCAAGTTGATAAAATAATTTAAAAATCCACATCAGTTTTGTGCCCACGCGCCACGCCCTCCCAGGATGTATAAGGTTACCTAGGTTACTTTCACTTTTAAAAATTCCCCATAACCGCGCGCGCGATCTGCTTACAGTCGTCGAGATGGATGCTGAGGAGTTGAAGAAAAGAATAGCTAGTGGAGATTGTAAAGTTGTCGACAATACGTCATCAAAAATCAAGTCCAGTGTGTGGGAGAAATTTGGAGTTATCTGAAGAAAACAATATTGTGAAAGGCTTTGCTGCATGCATTTTCGTGTTGGATAGCCGCAAATGTGTAACTTCATCGCCGAGGAAGCACGCAGATAACTGGTAACAAACCAAGCAGTTCTATCGAACAGTATTTTTCAAATGTAACACTGTTCAGTAACTTATGTGTGGTGTGCAGGGCGTGTTTGAACTATAGACTGTAAAAAATAGGTTTGAACCCAAAATTGTCAGATGTAGGCTAGACGAAATTGTGTGGCAGATATAGTGTTGTAGCCGCGTCTGTTACTCAGTTTTGTGGTAACGTTAGCCATGTTCTTCATGTACCGGCCTTTTGACAGCTTCGGCTGAAGTTGTCCTTGTGTTAATTGTCGTTATAACTTCTGTATGACCTGGCAATAAACATTTTTGTAATTGTGTCTATAATGTGATTGGCTAAACTGATTTTATTTCGGGTGCAGGTCGGGTGTCGGTTCTATTTTAAGCGGGTCGGGTCGGGTGCGGATTTTAATTAGTGCTGTTGATGGATAACGGGTCGGATGCGGTTTGAAGCACTGCGGGTATAGGCGGGTGCGGATTTACAAAATCGGACCCGTGCAGGACTCTGCCCTATACCAACTAAACTACTGAAAGAAGTGTTACCTGTAGTGGAAGAGCCTCTCCTCAATATTATTAACTCATCTTTAACTTTAGGTCATGTTCCAAGAACATTTAAACTGGCAGTTATAAAACCTCTCATTAAGAAACCACAATTAGACCCACATAATCTAGAAAATTATAGACCCATTTCAAATCTTCCTTTTATGTCTAAAATACTAGAAAAAGTTGTATCTGCCCAACTGGGCTCTTTCTTGCAAGAAAATGACCTATTGAAAAGTTTCAGTCTGGATTCAGACCGCATCATAGCACTGAAACTGCGCTCGTTAAAATCACAAATGATTTACTATTAGCTTCTGACCAAGGCTGTATCTCAATACTAGTTTTACTTGATCTTAGTGCTGCGTTTGATACTATAGATCACACAATACTCTTAGATTGACTACAAAATTATACTGGTGTTCAAGGACAAGCATTAAACTGGTTCAGATCATACTTATCTGACCGCTACCATTTTGTCTATTTAAATGGAGAAAAATCGATCATAACTCCAGTAAACTATGGAGTGCCGCAGGGATCTGTGTTAGGCCCTCTATTATTCTCAATATATATGATGCCACTTGGAAATATTATAAGGAAACATAGAATTAGTTTCCATTGTTATGCTGATGACACTCAAATCTATATTTCATCACGGCCGGATGAAAACGCTAAATTATCCAAACTGATAGAGTGTGTTAAAGATATAAAAGATTGGATGACGCGCAATTTTCTTTTATTAAATCCAGACAAGACAGAGGTACTAATCATCGGTTCAAAAAAACGCCCACAAAACCTCTCACAATACAACTTTAACATAGTAGGATGTCCTGTTACTTTATCATCTACAGTAAAAGACCTGGGTGTTATATTAGACTGCAACCTGTCTTTTGATAATCATATTTCATATGTTACAAGAACAGCCTTTTTCCACCTTAGAAACATTGCTAAGCTACGTAATATGCTATCAGTTTCTGATGCAGAAAAGTTAGTTCATGCATTCATGACCTCGAGACTAGATTACTGTAATGCTTTATTAGCCGGTTGTCCTGCATCCTCAATAAACAAGCTAGTTAGTCCAAAATGTCGCCGCTAGAGTTCTTACTAGTTCAAGAAAATATGATCATATAACACCAATTTTATCATCACTACATTGGTTACCTATAAAGTTCCGTATTAATTATAAGGTATTGCTACTGACTTATAAAGCCCTAAACGGCTTAGCTCCAGTCTATTTAACGGATCTTCTATCGCCCTATAATCCATCGCGCTCTTTAAGATCACTAAATTCGAGGCTTTTGGTCATACCTAGAATATCCAGATCCACCAAAGGAGGGAGAGCATTTTCACATTTAGCTCCAAAACTCTGGAATAGCCTTCCTGATACTGTTCGTTGCTCAGACTCGCTCTCCCAGTTTAAAACTAGATTAAAGACGCATCTCTTCAGCCAGGCATTCATATAATACTTTTAATCTTAGGTCTCTAGTTCAAAACGCCAGAGGAGAACTGGCCCCCGACTGAGCCTGGGTTCTCCCAAGGTTTTTTTTTCTCCATTAGGTCACCTGATGGAGTTTTTCGGTTCCTTGCCACTGTTGCCTTTGGCTTGCTCAGTTGGGGATATTTGGGGATATTTAATTTAATTTAATTAATCAATCAACAATACTATTGATCAGCATTACCAAACGTGGACGTTTTCCACTAGAAACAAACATTGATGTATTATTTTAATTAATACTGTGAAGCTGCTTTGATACAACCTGTGTTGTGAAAAGCGCTATATAAATAAACTTGACTTGACTTTTTCTCTCGATAACTGATAAACATGCCCCCCTAACGTGCTATAGAATTAAAGGGTGTGATAACCCCTGGTTTTCCAATGAACTGTCTTCGCTGATCCATGAGAGAAATGCAGCCTGGGTCTTAGCAAAGACCACAAACCTCCAATCTGACTGGACTAACTTTAGGTATCTTAGGAACAAGTGCACTTATGCAAATCTGACTTCTACCTCAAATCAATGTCCTCAAACCTAAATAACCCATCTAAATTTTGGAAGACGATAAAATCCCTTGAACTACCTCCCAGTGACTCTGCTCTCCCTAAGCATATAGTTAAAGACACCCAACAGATCTCAAACAAGAATGATATTGTTAATGCTTTCAGTGACCATTTCATTAAGGCAGGGGACATGTTTGAACAATTATATCCTGAAGAAGTCTCACACAGACATGTCTCCTCACCCCTTCAACACAATTCACCTGCTTCTCTTGTCAGTGAGGGATTCGACTTTAAACTCATTCCCTCATCTGCAGTGCTTAAGGCTCTTAAGGAAATTGACACTAGGAAATCAGCCGGTCCTGATGGCCTAGACCCTGCTTTACTGAAACTATCTGCACATATCATAGTGGAACCTATTACATACATTTTTAATTTGTCCCTGTCTTCAAATGACTTACCAGATGTTTGGAAATCAGCACATGTGCTGCCCCTGCTGAAAGGGGGGGACCCCTCCATTCTCGATAATTACCGCCCAATTTCTAAATTGTCTGTACTTGCAAAGGTCCTAGAGTCTTTAGTAAACACCCAATTTAAGGGCTTCTTGCAAAATCATAACATACTTAGCCCGGCACAATCAGGCTTTAGGGCCAAGCATAGCACCATTACTGCAGCTGTCAAGGTGCTTGATCCCATACAGAAAGGTATGGGAGGAGCAGGTGCAGATAATTAACCCATTAGCACAAGTGGAGATCAATCAGTAATCAACTCAGGACAATATAAATAACAGCAGAACCCACCTCTGTTCATTGACAGTTATCAGCATTTAGCCCGGCAGTACCGTCCTAACAGGTCCGAATCGAGCAATTCCCGTCCGATGAATAATCTCTCGTCTTTGAGGAACCTCTGCCGCAATCCTCTGGTGTAATCTCGCGGGCGTCAGGTTTAACATACGGGATCATAACTGCGGGCGAAACATCCGCGATCTCCTTCCGTGTATTTCTCTACACCGGTCCATACTAACCATTTCTCTATGGCGGGAATTATTGTAAGGCAATGCCGCCCTCTTTCACGCGAGGGAAAGGGTCTTCCTTCTTCGTCAGGCCGCCACAGTGGGCCCTAAAGTAAGCCGTGCCGCGCCGCAGATTCAGTCCCGGCCAGTCCATACTCAACGTCTGCCGGGTCAACTCAGTGAGTGCTCAGCTCGGCCCTTCTCGTGTCTGTCCTTGGTTGAGCTTGGCATTGCTTCAGTTGTTTGAGTCACGAGCCAGTTATGCCATCTGTATACAAATTTTGATCGGGGGAATGCACGTTTTAAATTATTTCTGTACAAACAATTTACCGTCATACATAAACAGTAGGTCGCACGTTACGTGCAGATTGCTCACAGAATCATTAAGAACCTATCGTTAACACTGTCCTGCAATTTATCTTCAAAATCGCGTAGAATCTATATATAAAAAAATATATATAAAAAAGAAATTGTACTTCACTAAATGAACTTCAGACAATCAAAATTGTTCTAAACGCAAACTGTTATTTTTGCTCGGTCACTTAAATTTCAATGTGCATAATCCTGCAAGGATTCCATCTCACCTCCTTTTCCTCGCGTCTTTGATTTAAAGCACAAGAAGACGAGCATCGGCCCGCTAAGCCCCACTCTCCTCCTCCCTTTGTTCAGCCACACACCGCAGGAGCTCAGTTTCTCCAGGTAAGTTTATCCACTGCCACAGCAGTGATGTCTCCTCTGGTCCTGGAGGAGCTCAATTTCTCTGGCTAATTTTTCTCTAATATTGCAACAGTAATGTCTCCTCCGCTCCCACTAGAGCTCTGTTTCTCTGGCTAATCTTCTCCACTGCCGCAGCAGTGATGTCTCCTCTGCTCCCACTGGAGCTCTTTTACTCTGGCTAATTTCTCCACTGTCACAGCAGTGATGTCTCCTATGCTCCAGCAGGAGCTCTGTTTTCTCTGGCTAATCTTCTCCACTGCCACAGCAGTGATGTCTCCTCTGCTCCCACTGGAGCTCTTTTACTCTGGCTAATTTCTCCACTGTCACAGCAGTGATGTCTCCTATGCTCCAGCAGGAGCTCTGTTTTCTCTGGCTAATCTTCTCCACTGCCACAGCAGTGATGTCTCCTCTGCTCCCACTGGAGCTCTTTTACTCTGGCTAATTTCTCCACTGTCACAGCAGTGATGTCTCCTATGCTCCAGCAGGAGCTCTGTTTTCTCTGGCTAATCTTCTCCACTGCCACAGCAGTGATGTCTCCTCTGCTCCCACTGGAGCTCTTTTACTCCGGTTAATTTCTCCACTGTCACAGCAGTGATGTCTCCTATGCTCCAGCAGGAGCTCTGTTTTCTCTGGCTAATCTTCTCCACTGTCACAGCAGTGATGTCTCCTCTGCTCCCACTGGAGCTCTTTTACTCTGGCTAATTTCTCCACTGTCACAGCAGTGATGTCTCCTCTGCACCCGCAGGAACTCCTTTACTCTGGCTAAATTCTCAACTGCCACAGCAGTGATGTCTCCTCTGCACCCACAGGAGCTCTGTTTCTCCAGCTAATTTTTTCTGATGTCGCTTCTGTAGTACTTCTCTATTCATAATTAAAGAGCACTCAATCTCCTCTTTCTCCTCTTTCCTGTCTCCTCTTTCTGTCCAGCAAGCATTGGTCTCACAGCGGACGGAGTGAGAACTTTCCCAGTGGAGCACTTACTTTTTCTCTTTCATCCAGCGAGCATTTGGTCTCACAGCGGATGCAGTGTGAGAAAATCTCCTGGGCAAGCACTCATTTTCCTGTTTCCTCTTTCTGTCCAGCGAGCATTGGTCTCACAGCGGACGGAGTGAGAACTTTCCCGGTAGAGCACTTACGTTTTCTCTTACATCCAGCGAGCATTTGGTCTCACAGCGGATGCAGTGTGAGAAAATCTCCTGGGCAAGCACTCATTTTCCTCTTTTACGTTTCCTCTTTATGTCCAGCGAGCATTGGTCTCACAGCGGACATACTATGTACTTATCTCTACTCTCTTCCGTCCAGCGAGCACTGGTCTCCCAGTGGATGTACTATGTACTTATCTCTACTCTCTCCCGTCCAGTGAGCACTGGTCTCCCAGTGGATGTACTATGTATTTATCTCTACACTCTCCTGTCCGGCGAGCTCTAGTCTCCCAGCGGACGTACTATGTACCTATCTCTAATCTCTCCCGTCCAGCGAACATTGGTCTCCCAGCGGACACAGCATGTATTTTTCTATTACCTCTGTCCAGTGAGCATTGGTCTCTCAGCAGACAGCATGTATCTACCTTTTTCATATTTCTGTCCAGCGAGCATTGGTCTCTCAGAAGACTCGACACATATCTATCTTTTCTGCCCAGCCAGCATTTTCAAATTCATTCCACCTCACAGGCGACTGGTAGAGCCCAATATCATGACGCTGTTGAGTCACTCACGTCAGAAGCTACATGGGCCCTCCCGGTCAGCCGTTTTTTTCGAATCCCGCCGCTCCCCATCCTTTGGTCGGCAGGACTCACCCGTCAAAGCCATGGAGATATTCCGGTCAAGCGATCAACTTATTGAAACGCCAGCCCGCCAAATTCGCTGCGTCTTTGGGGGGTCTGTAGTCTGGCGGCTGTCCGTTTGCTCTTTTGCTTTTTGGGGGGAGTACTCTGGGTTCGGGCAGAAATTCCGAGCTCGGAGCCCTCCACCCGGACAGCACGCCAAATACGCATAACCTTTACCGTAATAATTATATGTAGATGTGAACTCGTGAAATTATGTTTTGTTAACAAGGTTCGGGAGGAGCAGGTGCAGATAATTAACCCATTAGCACAGTGGTTCTCAATTCCAGTCCTCGTGACCCACTGCTCTGCACATTTTGTATGTCTCCCTTATTTAACACACCTTAATCAGATCATCAGCTCATTAAGAGAGACTCCATGAACTGAACTGAGTGTGTCAGATAAGAGAGACATACAAAATGTGCAGAGCAGTGGGTCACGAGAACTGGAATTGAGAACCACTGCATTAGCACAAGTGGAGATCAATCAGTAATCAACTCAGGACAATATAAATAACAGCAGAACCCACCTCTGTTCATTGACAGTGTATCAGCATCCCACCTCCACCCCCATCTCCTCACTTTTAGTTCCATCTCCTCACTTCTAGTTCCATCTACTCTTACCAACGGGGGGAGTACTCTGGGTTCGGGCAGAAATTCCGAGCTTGGAGCCCTCCTCGCTGCCTGCTGTGAGTGTGTTTGTTTGATTAGGTGCGATAAGCTCCGTCTTAGCCATATATTTCTTTGTTTTGAACCATCATTTTACTACCATTTCTAGTTGTTTATACTACTACATTTTACCCAACATCTCAGATTAACCTGACATCGCTAGCTTTTGTTATTAGTACTACTAGCACAACACGCTAGTAATTCGCTAGCCTGTTAACGCGCCACCCGTGCGCTCAGCTATTTTATTTATTTATTTTTCTCTCGCGCGTCCGCACCTTTGAGTTCATAAAAAGCTCAGGTGAGTAAGAATCACTCAACAAACACGGTGAGTAATGTCTTGTCCTGTTATTGTCACTTGCACTTCATGTCACATGTTTAGTATAGGCTTCTCTGTCGACAATATAGGATTTATATGTGATAAATGTAAGGAGACAGTTAGGTTGACAGAGAAGATTTCAGAATTAGAAACACGCATCCAAACTTTAATTGAGGATAGTAAGAGTGCTAGTGCTTTAGATGTTTTGGATGCGCATAGAATAGTGCACACTTTACATGAGTCGGTTCTGGCTGAAGTAGAGCCCGTGCAGCCGGGCAAATGGGTGACAGTGAGGGATCGCTCTAGTCGCGGATCTAAAAACCACTCTTCCGTTCCGATTACCATAACAAATCGATTTGCCCCGCTCAGTGAAACACCCACTGAGAATGATTGTGCCCTAGTTATTGGCGATTCTATTACACGGAACGTGAAAATAGAGACACCAACCACCATAGTCACATGTTTGCCGGGAGCCAGAGCGCCTGACATCAAAGCAAATTTAAAAGTGCTGGCTAATGCTAATCGTAAATTCTCTAAGATCATTATTCATGTCGGCACTAATGATGTTCGACTCCGCCAGTCGGAGATCACCAAAATTAATATTAAAGAGGTGTGTGAACTTGCAAGTACGATGTCAAGGACTGTAATTTGCTCTGGCCCCCTTCCTGTTCGCAGGAGTGATGAGATAGTTAGTAGATTATGTTCGCTTAACGGTTGGCTGTCTCGGTGGTGTCCGCTTAATAATATAGAATTCATAGACAATTGGAAAAGTTTTTGGGGCAAACCTGACCTGTTGAAAAGAGATGGTATTCATCCCTCCTGGGATGGTGCTGCTCTTCTCTCTAGTAATATGGCTCATAGTCTTAGAGCTCAAACATGACAATCTGGGGCTCAGGTCAGGAAGCAGACTGACTGGCTTAACCGACTGTCTGCTAGCGGCCTCGCGTCACCAAGGTCAGATAAATCCTATCACATAGAGCCTCTTTCACCTAGCTATCATCATATAGAGACTGTGTCTGTTCCCCGAATTTGGAAATCCAAAAAACGTTTAAACCCAACTAAGGTTAAAAATTTAATTGATGTTCAACAAATAAAAAACAGCTATAATACAGATGAGCAAATGATAAATCTTGGGTTGCTGAATATTCGATTGCTTACTCCAAAAGCACTCGTTGTTAATGATATGATTTCAGATAATAACCTAGATGTGCTGTGTTTGACAGAAACCTGGCTAAAACCAAACGATTACATTACTTTAAATGAATCAACCCCGCAAGATTACTGTTATAAACATGAGCCTCGTCTGAAACGCAAAGGGGGTGGTGTTGCTGTAATCTATAGTAATAGTTTCAAAACCACTAAGAAATGAAGTTTTAAATATAATTCTTTTGAAGCATTGGTGCTTAATGTAAAAATATATAGTGTAAACGATAAATCACGTTTGAGATTTGTGCTGGCTACTGTATACAGGCCACCAGGGCACCATACAGACTTTATCAAAGAATTTGCGGACTTTCTATCAGAATTAATATTGACTGCAGATAAAGTACTAATTGTTGGTGATTTTAATATACACATCGATAATGAAAAAGATGCATTGGGATTGGCATTTAAAGACATTGTAAATTCAATTGGAGTTAGACAACACGTGTCAGGACCTACTCATCGTCGTAATCATACTCTAGATCTAATATTATCACATGGAATAGATGTGGATGCCGTTGAAATTCTGCAGCAGAGCGATGACATCTCAGATCATTATCTAGTCTCGTGTAATTTGCATTTAGCCAAGGCTGCAAAGCCGACTCCGTGTTACAAATATGTTAGACCTATCACTTCTGCTACTAAAGATTGCTTTATTAATAATCTTCCTAATCAGTTTCATCATCTCAGCATCTCAGATAGCTTAGAAGAACTAGATATTACAACAGAAACGTTTAACTCTCTCTTTTCCAGCACTTTAGACACAGTTGCTCCGTTGCGCTTAAAGAAGATTAAAGAAAATAGTCCAACGCCGTGGTACAACGAGCACACTCAGGCACTTAAGAGAGCAGCCAGAAAAATGGAGCGCAACTGGAAGAAAACAAAACTAGAGGTATTTCGCATTTCATGGAAAGAGAGCTCAATTACTTACAGAGAGGCTTTAAAAGCTGCTAGATCTGCTTATTTTTCAACCCTATTAGAAGAAAATAAACATAATCCTAGGTATTTATTTGAAACGGTGGCTAAACTAACGAAAAATAAAGCTTCAAGCACCGAAGTTTCCAAGCAACACAGCAGTAATGACTTTATGAACTTCTTCACTTATAAGATTGATAATATCAGGGACAAAATTATAACTATGCAACCGTCTACTACAGTATCGCATCAGGCAGTGCATTGTAGTCTCCCTGAGGAAAAATTTGATTCATTCGTTGCTATAGGAGAGGAAGAATTTACTAAACTCATTAAATCATCTAAATCTACAACATGTATGTTAGACCCTATACCGACTAAGCTACTGAAAGAAATACTTCCAGAGGTCATAGATCCTCTTCTTAATATCATTAATTCGTCTTTGTCTCTAGGATACGTACCAAAAAACTTTAAGCTGGCTTTGATTAAACCGCTTGTTAAAAAAACGCAACTTGATCCTTCAGAATTAGTCAATTACAGGCCGATCTCGAATCTACCTTTTCTGTCAAAGATATTAGAAAAGGCAGTATCCTCACAACTGTGTTCCTTTCTTGAAAGAAATGATATCTGCGAGGATTTCCAGTCCGGATTTAGACCGTACCATAGTACCGAAACAGCTCTCGTTAGAGTCACAAATGATTTGCTCTTATCATCCGATCGTGGTTGTATCTCTCTATTAGTGTTACTCGATCTTAGTGCTGCATTTGACACCATCGACCACAACGTTCTTTTAAATAGATTAGAACATTATGTTGGCATTACGGGAAATGCACTAGCATGGTTTAAATCATACTTATCTGACCGTTATCAGTTTGTAGCAGTAAATGATGAGATGTCTCATCGATCACAAGTTCAGTATGGCGTACCACAAGGCTCAGTACTAGGACCGCTGCTGTTCACTCTGTACATGCTACCCTTAGGAGATATCATTAGGAAACATGGCATTAGCTTTCACTGTTATGCCGATGATACTCAGCTCTATATTTCTTCAAAACCTAACGAAACTTATCAATTCACAAAATTAACGGAATGCATAGCGGATATAAAAAATTGGATGACTTGTAATTTCCTACTTCTAAATTCTGAAAAAACAGAGTTTCTAATTATTGGACAAAAAACTTCCTCACGTAATAACCTAGAATACTGTCTAACACTTGATGGCTGCTCTGTTAAGTCTTCGTCGTCGGTTAGGAACCTGGGTGTGCTCTTTGATACCAATCTTTCATTTGAAAGTCACGTGTCTAGTATCTGTAAAACTGCATTTTTCCATCTTAAAAATATATCTAAATTACGTCATATGCTCTCATTGACAAATGCGGAACAATTAGTTCATGCGTTCATGACCTCAAGGCTAGATTATTGTAATGCTCTACTAGGTGGTTGCCCTGCACGCTTAATAAACAAACTACAGCTGGTTCAAAACGCAGCAGCTCGAGTTCTTACCAGAACCAGGAAGTATGACCATATTAGCCCAGTTCTGTCAAAACTGCATTGGCTCCCTATTAAACATCGCATAAATTTTAAAATATTGCTGATTACTTACAAAGCACTGAATGGTTTAGCTCCGCAGTACTTGAGCGAGCTCTTAACGCATTATAGTCCGTCACGTCTATTACGATCTCAAAATTCCGGCCAGTTGATAATACCTAGAATATCAAAATCCACTGCTGGCGGTAGATCCTTTTCCTATTTAGCACCAAAACTCTGGAACAGTCTTCCTACCATTGTCCGGGAAGCAGACACACTCTGTCAGTTCAAAGCCAGATTAAAGACACATCTCTTTGACCTAGCTTTCACATAATACATTATAGACTTCTATAATTTAATGTTATGCTGCATAGATTAGGTCAGCCGGAACCGGGAACACTTCCCAAAAATCCTGATGTACTCGTTACATCATGAGAAGAATGGCATCTACGCTAATTTTAGTGTCTGTGTTTATCCCAAGGTTTTTCCTGCAGCCTGCCGGATCCGGGCCGTATCCAGATCTGACGAAGGACCTTCACCTGGACCGATGACAACGCAGTGCTGAAGTGCCAACTAGTCTCTCCCTATGGAGGATCCCACTACCACTCTACAGATAAGGCGTTGTCGGGAAAATTCGTCTTGCGGTCCTACCCCAAAGCAACAAATAAAATAAAATTCCTTATCAAAATTTATAAGGAAAGACAAGTATTTTGTTTAGGCTTGGCTTGTAGGGAATTCCAAACCTGCGTATATTCTAACGCACATAACTATAGAACCCATTCTAAATGCGCATGTGACCGCCATCAGCGTTTCTCACAGGTTCGCGTTTAAAGTCTGTGTAGAGAGAATGGTGTCGTCTTAGCGGCCCCTAATTTAATAACAAATGATCATTGCGACGGAACCAAATCAATTAAAACTAACTTTAGATGGAAATAACTTAACTCTGCTGTAAAGCCGAAACAATCTCTGTTACCTTAAATTATACGCTTATCTCTGTAAAGCTGCTTTGAGACAATCTACATTGTTAAAAGCGCTATATAAATGAAGATGACTTGACTTGACTTGACTCCACCCGGACAGCACGCCAAATACGCATAACCTTTACCGTAATAATTATATGTAGATGTGAACTCGTGAAACTATGGAAGTCAATGGGACCCAGAAACTGTCTGGTTACTGATATTCTTCTAAATATCTTCCTTTCTGTTCAGCAGAAGAAAGAAATTCATACAGGTTTGAAACAACATGAGGGTGAGTATATGATGACAGAATTTTCATTTTAAAGTGAACTATTCCTTTAAGAGGCTCTGGGACATTGGCTTGGGCAATAAGGCAGTTGATTGGTTCAGAAACTATCTTGCCAACAGAACTCAAACTGTAGTTGTCGATGGGCATGGTTCTGCCCCACAGGGGGTCCGGCGAGGTGTCCCTCAAGGGTCTATCCTTGGTCCAGTCCTATTCACCATTTACATAAACACCATTGCCTCTGTAGCAGATAATGGCAAAATACACCTCTATGCTGACGACACAGTACTATATTGTTCCGCCCCCACCTTAGCTCAAGCTTATCAATCACT
The DNA here is from genome assembly GCF_951802725.1 of Rutilus rutilus. Lineage (NCBI taxonomy): Eukaryota > Metazoa > Chordata > Actinopteri > Cypriniformes > Leuciscidae > Rutilus > Rutilus rutilus. The sequence goes on from NC_140209.1 coordinate 71,774,875, forward strand.
ACAGCAGTTTTTTTTTATTTATTACAGGCCACCTTCATTGAACTTAGACTGGTTTTAAACGCTGGTAAAACTAAGGTGATGCAGTTCACAAAGTCTCGCATCAACCGCCTTAGCCATTTCCACACTGGATGGGAAGTGTGTTGAAAATGTTTCATCTTATAAATATCTTGGTCTGTGGATTGATGAAAAGCTAAACTTCAAAGTTCATATTGATAAATTGGTGAGAAAGGTAAGAGTAAAGCTTGGCTTTTATTTTAGAAATAAATCCTGTTTTACTCTCCAAGCTATAGGAGGAAATTGATGCCACTTTCTTACCAGTCTTGGACTTTGGGGATGTTATTTATATGCATGCTGCCTCTACTACGCTGCACACACTTGCCACAGTTTATCATGGTGCATTACGGTTCATTACTAATGCCAAGTCACGCACTCATCACTGTCGTCTTTATGAGGCGACTGGTTTTAGCGCTTTAGGTCTGCGTAGATGGTTCCACTGGCATATTTTTATTTACAAAGCTATTAACGGTAATTTACCCAGCTATTTTACTAGTCTGTTGACCTGGAATCATTCCATTAACAATCTCCGCTCCGTTAACATTCTGGCTCTAAATTAGAGGTCTTCACGGGTCCACTTGGATCCGAAAACCCGAGGTCCGACCCGAGACCCGAGCGCGTTCGGGTCCAAAACTCCGAGTATCTTGGACACGGGTCGGGTTCGGTATTAGTGGCCTCGGGTCTCAGGTAATTTAAAATAAATATGCCTTTTCCAAATGGACCCGAGAAGACCCGAATTCTTTTCAACTATGTTGGGCATTTAACAAAATTGCAGTATTTAAAGTGAGAGAGCGAATCCGCGCTTCTACGTGCAATAGGCTCTATGCGCAACTTACTTCCGCATTCTGCAAAACGGGTGTCACCACGTCCGGTTCATGTCCGCTGTACCACGCTACGTTGGATATGGCACTGTTTTACTCTAGATGCCTTCAGGAATTACCCAAAATGAGCATAACTGATGTTTTAGTGATACCTGGCATTAGTGATATTTAAGTATACATATGTATTAGAATAATCTGTCAATGCCGAGTCCAACTTTTAAAGGGTCAGGAACTTTGGAGAGCAATGCAATTGAATACAATTTTGTTTTGCTCTCATTGTTTTAACATAGGCAGTTGACGCTCGGCATAAAGCATATGGGCTATGGGGGGGCGCTATGGAGTATCGTAGGAGGTAGACGTGTTTGCCATCTCCTCCACAGCCAAGTCGATAAAATCGTGATCTAAACGTCTCTAATCTACATTAGATGGGTTAAAAGCTTAACTTGATAATCATAGCACTACAGCTTAATCTTAAACTTGGTCGATGCCGTCAAAAAAGCAGCCCCAGGGCATTAAACCTTCTCAGACGCAGCCTGATGTTTCTGAAAAAATGGCGACGGCTGACCAAACGGCAGGCCTCGCGCTGGAAGAAAAAGACATGTCGCGGATGATGGAGAAGATTTCGGAAAAGATCATCAGTGCCTTCGATGAGAGATTCGATAAACTAGAGGCTACTCTTCAAACCATACAGACGGCACAACGAGAGTTAAGTGAGAGAGTCGAGATGGTAAAAGAGCAGGCCAGTGATCATGAAGCTCGTATCGTCTCTCTGGAAGCTTCTCTGGGTAACTTAAATAAGGAGAACAAGATGCTTAAGTCTAAGCTTAACGATCTCAAGGGCCAATCGCGCCGTAACAATATCAGAATTGTTGGTATCCCAGAAGGTGCTGAAAAGGGAAGACCAACTGAGTTCGTGGCGGAGCTGATCAAGCAACTCTTTGAAGACTTTTCCGATCCTCCAATCATTGACCGTGCTCTCCGAGTACCTCAGCCAAAGCCTCCGGAAGGAGCCAAATCGCGTGCAATAATCGCACGAATTCACTACTTCCAGGACAAAGAGCGCATCCTGCGCCTTCGTCAGGGACGTCAGCTTGAATACCAAGGTCGTAAAGTGCTGTTTTTTCAGGATTACACGGCTGAGGTAATGGAACAACGTCGGAGCTTCAGCGAGGCAATGCAAAGGTTAAGGGAGCTTAATGTGCGTCATACTCTGCGCTTCCCCGCTAAGCTTTGCATCACCTACAATGGAAATACTGAATTGTTTACATCTCCCACGGACGCAAAGCTATACATAGACAAAGACATACATTTCTTTTTTTTGCTGGTGTTTTTTTTTTCTTGGAGGGGGATTGTTACTGTTGTTTTACATTTAAATGAAAGGGAACGATACAACGAATAGAGGAAATCCTACTTTAACTTTGACATCTTGGAATGTTAAAGGGCTTGGGCACCCCATTAAAAGAGGCAAAGTGTTTACCCATCTCAAGTCCTTAAAAGCGGACATCTTATTTTTACAGGAAACGCATATAGCCGTGGGACAAGAACATAAGCTTAGGGCAAATTGGATATCACAGGTGTATCAGGCTACTTTCAACAGTAAGGCCAGGGGGGTAGCAATTTTATTTCGCAAAGGTATTTCATTTCAGCTGGATTCAATGACTACTGATACTCATGGCAGATATGTCATGATTTCAGGACAACTTAGTTCTTTGCAAATCACAATGTTAAATATATATGGTCCGAATATTGATGACCCTCAATTTTTTAAAAAGGTTTTTGATTTAATACCATCTGGGTGTAAAAATGTAATTATTGGCGGTGACTTTAATTGCTATTTAGATCCACTTTTAGACCGTTCATCCTCAAAGCCACCTCCCAGTATAACCTCAGTACAGATCCTAAATAGATTAATTGAAGAAAGGAATATGGTAGATATTTGGAGGTTACAACACCCAACAGAACGGGAGTACTCATTTTACTCGCACGTTCATAAGTCTTATACTAGAATTGATCGTTTTTTGGTTACTTCTGAACTGGTAAACAGAATAACTGGTACAAGGTACCATAATATGTTGATATCAGACCATAGGAGCAATCATCTCACTAGATGCCCAAAAGGCGTTTGATCAAATAGAGTGGCCATTCATGCTAAAAGCACTTGAGCGTTTTGGGTCTAGGGAGTCGTTTTATCAAGTGGGTAAAAATTCTATATTTATGTCCTCGTTCATCCATTCTGACAAACTCTAACAAATCTAACTCTTTTGAGTTGCATCGAGGAGTCCGACAAGGAGATCCCCTCTCTCCTCTTCTTTTTGATATTGCGTTGGAACCGCTAGCAGTGGGGATTAGAAGTCACCCACATATTAATGGAATAAAGATGGGAAAGGTTGAAGCTCTGGTTAGTTTATATGCGGATGACCTATTAATATATCTCTCTGATCCAGCCAAATCAGTTCCCTATTTGCTTGATTATATTAATGCGTTTGGTAAAATCTCTGGGTATACTATCAACTGGTCCAAAAGTGAGTTCATGTCACTTGCTAAAAACACTAGTTCCAGCCAGGTTGACTCTTTGCCTTTCAAAACAGTTGAAGACCACTTTACATATCTTGGCATAGTGGTACCAAAGAATCCCAAACAAATATTTAAATTAAACTTTATGGCTAAGATTGACAAGTTAAAAGATAATATTGAGAGATGGAGGCTCCTTCCGCTTTCTATGATTGGCAAAATTAATGCAATTAAAATGGTCACTTTACCGCAGTTCCTCTACCTTTTTCAAAACGTCCCTACTTATATACCTATATCTTTTTTCAAGCTTTTAGATTCAGTTATCATTCCGTTTGTTTGGGCTTACAAAACTCCTCGAATAGCAAAAGCGCACTTACAGAAACACACGCAGATGGGAGGCCTAGGGCTCCCAGTGTTTAAATATTACTATTGGGCAGCAAATGCCAGGGCTCTATCTTACTGGCAGAAGGGTATCCCTAATGAAACTTTCTCTGCGGCTGATCCTTTATGGCTTAGGATAGAGACATTTTCTTTTACAATATCGTGTCTCCCAGTTTTACTTTTTTCAAAAGTTTCTCCCTCATCAAAACTAATTGGTACCAAATTAATAATTTAAAATTCAATTCGTATTTTAAACCAGATAAGGAAACATCTTAAATTACCTGACGTCTCCGTTTTTACACCCATCGCTAACAATCATATGTTTAAACCTTCTCAGCTAGATAGTGGTTTTGTTGAATGGAAAAGAAAAGGTCTGATGTCTATTGGTGATCTTTATATAGATGGTAAATTTGCTTCTTTTAACCAATTGCAATCTGTATTTAATCTTCCAAGGTCTGACTTCTTTCGATATTTACAATCGGATCAGATTCACCGTGTTCACTCTGAAGGAATCACTCACATGACCTGTGCACTTGTAATGACACATCAAGGATGTTAAGAGGCTAAAAGCAGGTTTAAAACTTGCCCCATTTAAGTCAACAGGGTGCAAATTTTAAAAAGAGGATAACACCGTAGGCAACACCGATTTTTGTCGTTGATCTCTGTACTGACATCACTCCAAATTTACAAAAAAATTAGCTCAATGTTAAAATTGACCGGAGTTCTCCTTTAATGATTAAGCCAAAGTTTGAACATTTATGAGTAGGCTAAAACATCTTATTTTTAACGTGCATTGTGTGACTGTTTACAGTAAGCAGACACGTTGCTCAAATAAAGAAAAATTGCGAAAATAAAGACATGCCTACATGGTAAATTTGACCTGCTAATGCCCTGTTTTTAATCTGGTTTTATCTAAACAACTTTTTAACAACGGGACTGTAGGCTAAATAACACAATTTTAGTAAAAGTCAATGACTGGGAGACATGTGATATTTTATTGAAAATCTTTTATAGGCTACATTTGAAAAACAGCCATCGGTAAATTTTACCCTGTGGTGGTTCTAATGTTAATCATCGTATGGTCCGGTAAATAACATTATGCCACATTTTATAGGACGTAATGGGTTACAGTGTGTGATTGACATTTCAGCACTTCAGCGCGCCTATACTTGCGCGTCTATGTTAAGTGCATTTTTGAGAAACGCAGGGCTGCAGGCTGTGCACAATGTAAATGGCGTTTAAGTTCGGGTCCAGTCGGGTTCTAAAGGAAATGCCGTCAGGTCGGGTCGGACTCGGGTCTAATTTTATTGGGTCTGTCTCGGGTCGGGTTCATCTTAAAAAAAAAAAAAAGTATGCACGTCGGGTTCGGGTAAGTAGTGATTCGGGTCGGGTACAGTTTTTAGGACCCGAGAAGACCTCTACTCTAAATATCCCACTGAATTTGGTAAGACTGCTTTTAGTTATGCTGCTCGTTGGTGTTGGAATTTGTTCTAAAAAGGTTTGGCGCTCTCGGTTTTATTCCACTTGAACATTTTAAACAATTACTTAAATGTTCCAAATTTGAACAATGCACATGGTTTCAATGACCCCTTTATGTCATTCTTAAATTGTTTTACATGTACTGTAAATCTGTTTTGTTTGTTGTGTCTGTTTCTGTGATTCTGTGTAACTTGTGTAATTGTTGCCCCAGGGCTCCCTTGTAAAAGTTATTTGAATATCTCAATGGGACATCACCTGGTAAAATAAAGGATAAATAAAATAAAATAAAAAAATCTGTGGAGATGCATTCAATGGACTGTGTCTATGTGGCTAAGTTGGATAAAGAGTAGAATTAAGGGATAAGATAGGAGAAAGTTAGGGGGAAATGATCAATTTGGGAAATAATATTTATAGTGGTGCCAATGTAAAACATACAGATGGATAGATGGGCGAAATATGGAAAATATTGAAATTATGCGAATAAAATTACAAGTGAATTATCAGCTTGCTGTGAAATATGGGTTAAAATATCCAAAGACCTGGGATGAATCTTCAAAGGCAGGAGCAGACGGGTTTTCATCTTACATTAAAATAAACCCAACCTTGTCCATTAGGAGCCCTGAGGCCACCAGTTTTAATAAACACAATGTGGCAATGTTTATCAGAAAACTTGATGAAATAATGAAAACAACTGCAAACAGTCAGTGTGTGATTGCAACGCGTGGCACTAAACAGGTTGGGGCGATGACATCAGGCGAAAGGGGTCAACTGGTCAGTCTCACATTTGCAGTCAATTGCACAATTCCTCCAATATTTGTGTTCCCATGCATTCATTACGAAGACCACTTTGTATGAGATGGGGCCGATAGGAAGTATTGGAAGTGGAAATAAATCAGGATGGATGCAGGAGGAGGATTTTGTCATCTTTCTGAAGCACTTCTTTCTGGTGCAAAACACACCAAGGTCAACCCTGAGAAGAGTTGCTTCTTCTTCTAGATAACCGTTGCTCACACTTATCAATTACAGCCATTGACTTCAGCAAAAACAATGGAGTTGCGATGCTAATATTCCCCACACTGTAGTCATAAACTTCAACCCCTTAACAGGAGTGTAAGTGATCGCTGGATGAGAATGAATCCAGGGAAGACCATGACAATATATGATATTCCAGGTCTTGTGAGGATAGCAGCTACACCAGAGATCATTCAAGATGGCTTCCAGTGCAGTGGGATTTGGCCGTACAATCAAGACATATTCAAGGATAGTGAGTTTACACCTTCACAAGTCAAGGCTCGTCTTGATCTGGCCGTCCACTGGAAGAAGAGCAGCGAACTGACAAAGTGAAACAGAAAATAATCTTGCCTGAGAAAGGTCTGGGCAACTACCAGGATAAGTCGACTTGCACAAACCAACAGCGCCCTAGGCTGTCTAAGAAAACATACAGAAACTGCATAACTTTGAGCCACCGGACACAGATTCCTCAGATGCTGAGGAGAATTTCTGTATTGTGTGCATGAAACACTTCAAAAACTCAAAGCCAAAGGAAGGTTGGGTTCAGTGTCTGAACTGTACTCAGGAGTGCCATGCATCCGTCACTCTGAAGGTGAATAACACCTTGTTATAATCCTTGTTTCATTATGTTACATCTCACGCCTAGGGTGTGTTACAACTAAACCGGAGTGTGGGTGATTTATAACATGTCACTTCTCATGTTTGAATCTAAACTATGCATTTTCCCACCAAAAAATAGCTCATCTAAAGCAAGCTCAAGCTGAAAAGCACTCCAGCTGTTCTCATACCCTCCCAATCCTTTGTACCTATACAGCAGATCATGAGAAGATGGCCACATGGCATAGACCGAGACCATTTTCGTTATCACGGAAGAGGACAAGCATGGGAACCGTCTCCAAAAGATGGTCCAGCATGGGCTCCGCAAAAAAATCACTTGCTTGCAACACCACATTGAAACTTGGATCCACAAGGAACACGCCCTCCAATCTCGCATAGGTCCTGGTGTAACACTTGCGAGCCAGTGCCCGGTTGCATAAAGCACCTCAAGTGTAATTTTCCCTTAAGAACGCCCTTAGGTTTCTCTTAACGAAGTTACTTAATGGTTTCTTTAGGTGAAATGTCATACACCCTCAGAATTTCCCTTAAATATCTATTTTTCCCTTAAGTAATCTCTTAAAAAAACGACAAGTTTTGCATAAAGCCCCTTAACAGTAATTTTCGTAAGTATAACATAAGGTTTGGAAAACTTCACCTTAAAGGGTTAGTTCACCCAAAAATGAAAATTCTGTCAGTAATTACTCACCCTCATGTTGTTCCAACCCTGTAAGACCTTCGTTCATCTTCGGAACACAAATTAAGATATTTTTGATTAAATCTGAGAGCTGGATCACTCCTCCATAGGCTTTCTAAGGGTTTGAAACTTGCTGGCCCAGAAAAATTTATTAAAGACATCGTTAATATAGTCCAAGTGACTACAGTGACTCAGTCTTAAGTTTATAAAGCGACGAGAATACTTTTTATGCGCAAAAAAACAACAAAAATAACGACTTTATTCCACTATTCATTTCCTTCTCTCTGGGCCTCGAGTCTTTTCACGTAGTATAACTGCGTAGCTCTTCTGTGTTGCACGTCATGGCCATGTGCCAACACAAAACGAGACATGAACACGCAGCTAACGAGAACACTCATTAGCCACGTGTTCACACAAAACATGACAACTTGAAAGCACACAGCTGATGTAAACACGAACTGCGTGCTACACAGAACACAACAACACATGTGGACAGAAGAGCGTACGGTCCGAGCGAACTCGAAACCACACGCTCACATGACAAGACAGAGCGCACGAGAACAAGCGTAAGCTCATCCTGTGCGCTCACAACAGAGGACAAACACGCGGAGCATGAATGTCCGAATCCCGACACAGAACCGAAACCAATCTAGACTGACATGCCGGGATCCAAACACCACACCCCGCACATGAAACACACAGACAAGAGAGGACAAAGCAGGAGTGTCAGGGCTCTGTCACAAAACCAAGAAATAAACTAGACAGAAGTGACAGAACCTTGACTTGACCTTGAACCTTGACAGATTGCATGGGCCTTAGCCATTGAGTCGCTGCTGAACATGGGGTGCGGGCACATTGGCGTGACACAACTCACGTTCAAAAAGTACCCACCATCCAAAAAAGGAGACCTCGAGTGTTTTCCCCGCAGGCAACGGAAAACGGCTCAAATTCCTCTCTAAAATGTAAATAAAACATGGATTATCAATAAGATTTGTCGCACTACTACACTCTGGTCCCATAGCTATGCACCCAAACATCAGAATTACACTATACTGCTCTAGCATTAAAGGACTAAATATTTAGAATTTTTATTAAATAAAAGATGAAATATATATAGGCTATATACATATGGAAGCATGCATAACAGAGATATCGGAGTAGGCTCGTTTGAAAGGTCTGTGCAAGTGTCTGTGTCACTGACCTTAGCGGAGATATAGGACCAAATATATTTGTGTTTCAAAAATGTGTCAGCCTAGGAACATCGCAGAGATACTAGCACTCACCGAGACCTTTCCAACGACACCAATCACGTGTCGCTTCGACCTTCCTAGGCCGATATAAATGTTGTAAACACAAACACATTTGGTCCCATAGTTCCGCCCACAAACGTCAACACATGAAATGCGATTTTTACTAATCCATTTCAAGCTACATCCATATGTGGTTTGAAATCCTATTTAATTCGCATTTCTGGAAATACGTTTCAGTCTGACCGATCTGATCGGATTCCACGTGGTTTATGTGACTTTCTCACGCCACGTGAAATGTAAACGTCAGAAGTTGTTATAGGAAACATGCTGAAAATGACAATATAATGGAAACATGTTTTGAAACCGGCGGAGACGGTGCTCAATGTTGTACAATTTTAATAAGACAACATCTCTATTGCAATATGTTGCGGTTGACGGTGTTTTTGGCGTATTCATACCAACTTGGGGTGAATGGAAGGATGAATGGACTTAACCCTCTGGTTATCTTCGGGGTCTTTTTAACCCACAAATGACTTTTGCTCTATAAAAAAAAAAAAAAAAAAAAATTTGGAATGATATCTGTTATTATGTTAGCGTGAAAAAAATAGTGACACTAGTTGTCTTCGGGGTCCCTGGAGACCCTGCAATGTAAATATACAAAATTCATCACCAAAACCAGAAACAACGCAGAACACATAGACAGAAATAAAGTGGCACACTTCCAACAATGCAAAGAACATCCACAATGTAAAATGATCATGCTCACATGCGCGCACACACACACACACACACACACACACACCCACACACACCCACACACACACACACACACACACACACACACACACACACACACACACACACACACACACACACAGGAATACATTTGTGAGACTATAAAAACTGCTCTCTAATAATTTGTCACATAAAATAGTCCAAAATGCGGAACCACCACAAGAATAAATTTGGTGATTCTGAATCACCAAATTGTGAACACACAGTTAGTAGCTGAAGTGTAGATTACATTTGTACAATTATATGAAGAAAAGAAGATTGAAATAAATGATACACTCTAAAAATAAAACTTTTATCTTTTTCAGGTTTGATTATAATCATAATGTAACTATTGAAAAAATAATAATTTCAATACAAAAAAATGCTAAACTTTGACAAAAAAGTTTTTTTGTCAAAATTTTTTTTGTTGTTGTTGTTGTTGTTAGAATTGTGATTTCATAATATTTAGATATGAATCCAACTGGAAAAACTTATCTTTCTGGAAAGATATCTTTCAGTTAGTCAAATAGCAAATAGCATATAATGGAGCTCTATAGCCATCTAGTGGCTAAAATGATCATTTTTTACTTTTAAAACTACATTTTACAAAATATTTAAACACAATAAAATAATAATAATAATAATAATAAAAAATAAACCATGTAAAATTATCCATGTTATCCCCATGAATGAAAGTTAGAAATATGGGTCTTTTATAAAGTTAATTTTACATAAAATGCTGTTTTTTTTTTTTTTTTTTGTAAAAAGCCTATTTAAATAAATAAATATTTATTAATATATATTATAATAATTTAAAATATATCATAAATCCTCCCAAAACTTCACAAATGTTGAGTAAAAACCATAGACGTAAAAACATTAATAAACAGAGTAAAATTACATCTGTAAAAAAAAAAAAAAAGACTATTATTCTGTTACAAAATTAAATGTTATTGTTTGGGATCCCTGGAGACCCCAAAGATAACTAGTGTCGGCCCAAATGAAGATAATCAGAGGGTTAAATGAACATCCATTTATGAATCTGACTGAAATGAACGAATAAAATAAAACTCTCATGGACAGTTACAGTCCTGGAGGCTTTCAAATGTGAAGCTATACCTCATTCAATCGCTGGCATTTTTTAGTCCAGATGAAATGTAAAAAAACAAACATTTAGGGGTAATTATAAAGAAATGTTTGTAATTATGAGGCAATATGGCATTTTGGAAATACATGACATCTTTAAGTATTTGTTGTGAATGGCTGTTTGAAAGCATATATGGGGAGAGTGGGGTGATTTGAGCCTGTATTTCTGGAAAGTATTATTTTGAAAAAATTTTAGATCCAAAATGATTATTCCTAGGGATGCACCAGATCCTGAAATGAATGTACATAATTGTACATGCCCTCACTTTACAGACACCTCAACTAAAACCTGGCTTAACTGAACCATTTCCCCCCATAACAGTAACAATAGTGGAATACAATCATCCAAGACACTTGAATCTATACAATTTTAAGAACATAAGTCTGCATTTTGTATCAAAAAAATCAATCATACAGTACATCTAGTATTCTTTTCAACAGCTGAGATGTCTTAACAGCTTTACGATTGTTCTTGAATATTGAAGTCAGAGAGTCATAAAAAAGGCCTAACTGAACCAGCTCTCTAATGTTTGACTTTCTTTCTTCTCCGTGACTCTTTCTGCTGCTCCACAAGCGCCACCTACTGTCAGACAGTGGCCTTTCATTCTCATTCAGCTACTGTGTTCAGACCATTGTGAAAAGTTTTTACCCACAGTTGTACATGGATGATGAATAAAAAGAAGCTAATGTGCATTCATTATTCTCAGTATGTTGAAGTGCCCACGACAACAACATTGTGCTTGTTGTGTTTATTTGTTTGTTCATTATGATCCAAATGGACACGTACACAGTATAATTTTAAAATAGATGAAGATCTCCCCCAGCATTATACAGAGGAAAAGTAAAATGTAAAAGCTCCAGTATACAGTGATCATAACATCTGACAAGAGTCTAATCACAACTGGTATAATGCAGATGCCAAAGAAATCTGAGCCATCTATGCTAATGTTGTTTGAGCTGTGAAAAGTTGAAATGCCTTATATAATGAGCCAGTTGAGGGCACTATAAACACATTTACATGACCATGATCACAGCACATCGCTTGCTTCAGTATCCACTGTACTAGAACAGGCTTTAACTGTGCAGTTTCTCACTCCACAAGCTGGACTCATCACTGCTGGCTTCGCTTCTTTTGGGAACTATTTTCATTGGCAAGTCCTTGATATTAGCTTCTTTATAGGACTGTTGTATACAAATAATATCACACTCAAAATCATGCCGATTACCTGAAGCCTTTTATCACTGAATTCGTCTGTAAATCAATGCACATCTTAAATAAGATATGAAAATGCTTTCTTAGATGGGAATAAACCTGTGCAAAACATATCATGTCACTTAACTCATAGGCTACATGACTGTTTTACGATGCAATCTGAAGTATGTTAACATTAGCAGAGGCAGTGAGGTACCAGAGAAGTTTGGTGACAGCTGAGGAAGAGTCGCTTCAACACTTTCCCTGAGTTACTCCGTGAGTCCGGTATTTTCCACACGTGTTCCCGATGCTCAGCGGTAAAGCCCTCGACAGCTGAGATTGGTTCAGGCTCGACTGCAGCTGTTTCCCGCGCTTACACATGGAGCTGCTGCCAAATACTTTCAATGGAAAGGCGCTAAAGCCTGCTCGAAGTCACTTAATGATGCAATATGCCAATTAGCATATTCATAATGACCACACTTCATTTGCATTCTGCCTAGAGTCAGCGCTTTACTTTAGTTTGCTTCTCTCCTACTCTCTGTGCTAACACACTGTATTTCAATCCAGACAAATTCACAATAAATTTGTCTCGTTTACATATCAGAACAAATCTGAAATGGTGACAAATGATGTATAAAGAATTAGAATTTATTAATAAAATGAATAATAAAATACAATTTCATTATTAGGTAAGAAGGAGGTATCTGAACTTAAATAGTCACAAAGTAAAATAAAATAAAATAAAAAACATAATGGGCCACTCTTCATGCGACTGCAACACATGAACATAAACGACAAAAACAACAACAATATTAACGCCAAACGTCTCTCCCGTCTCTCTTTCCACTGTTGTCACTCCTCCTTATTATCATATTAGAAAAAGAGATACAAATAATTCAGTCAGGACTGCTCAATTTGATTAAGATTATTGTGGACCAAAAGTGCTGTACATAAAAAAAATAAAAAATAAAAAGTATATTTAATAATCAAATGTAAAAATAAAATTTTGCATAGTCTTCACTGTATGAATTAAATATAAATGTATTCTTCTTATAGCTAAAAAAGAGCAGTGAGTTATTTTCTCGTTTGTTTCATTCACATGAATGAAACAGAGCTGCAGGTTTATTAGGCTACCGTCACTTTAAGACCAAACACACGGATCCATTACACTGACACACATCCGGTTTACACACCCAACTGTTTACTTTCACTGAGACATAACAGAGCCCGTCTACGGAGAGCCTGCCCACTCCCTATTAAGTCCTATTGCACCCAGTTTTGGTTGTAGTCCCACCAGAGTTCCACTGGGGGCGATCGCCCATGAGTGCAGAATGAATGGGAGTCTATGGCGCTAGACGGCTAAATTTGTCTCTTTCACCCGATTGCCGTTGAGAAATCTCAGATTTGATTGTAGGTTTTGCAAGTTCAACATGGGTTATAGGTCGAAAGTTGAATGAACGAGTGCTTATGTCCTTTTGATTTCTTACAGGTTGAGTTGTTGTTGCCCATAACACGCTAGCATTCTGCTAATGAACGCTGATTGGTCAGTGAAGGACTGATTACGACCAGAGATACCGCTTGATGGCATCGTGTCATCCGAAGCGGGACCAGAAACAAACAAAACAAAAACTCTTCTAGCACGTGTATTTACCTGTGTCAGCTGTGTTGTCGATGCCTCGAGTGGAAAGAAAGTGCAGAGCGCGAAAGCACCAAAGTGACTGAAGGATTGCCGTAAAGCAGTATCTCTGGTCGTGCGATGTGTATGACGTCATTGACACTTTAAAAGACTTTTTAAAGCAAATAAGTGACTCTAAAAAATCTAACACCCAGCAATGTGTAATTTCTTTGCATCTCCTTTCGAATACAACATTCAAATTACTAGACGAAAAATTATATCCTGAGAAAAGTGGATTTTTATTGGTATGGCACCATAGACCTCCATTCAATCTGCACTCGTCCTGTGAGCGCCCTCATATGGAATCAGAGTGGAGCTGCAACCAGTTCAGAAGCCGGAAGTGTACTGAGAGTGAAACTTCTCGCCTTATTAGACATTCTCTGGACATAACCACCTGTGTTTGCATGAAGTGTCAATAGTGCTATATATTTACATACTATACATACAAATCTAATTTTATACTGTGGTAACGATATATATCTCGACGTCATACCGCCCAGCCCTACAACAGTTACATAACTCCACGTGGAAGTAATGCAGGTACTGTAATGAGCTGGACAAGAATGAGCACACTTGAGCTGGATAGAGAGATAAATATATCTCCGTTGACAGCAAAAAAGTGATCGTGTGTCTGCATGAGGAGGAGTTGGGGATGGAGGACGGGAAAGCGCACGGATTAACTCGTATGTCTTGCTTAAGTGGGAATAGGAGGAGTTACAATCAGCTGAGCGTCAGCTCCATTCGGTCGCTCAAACTTCATTTCAGTCAGGACCGCTCTGTTTGATCAAGATTATTGTAGAGGCTCTGAATGTTATTTGGTGGCAGCTTCACTCTGAAGGGATCAGCTTCCATGTCCACAAGCAAACCTCGCTGTCGTTTCCCCCGAACACAACGCTCGTATGTCCGGTTCTAAGATTGATCAAGGAGTGCGGCCTTTAAAGGGGTGGTTCAGGATTTTGGACATCGGACCTCATTTACAAGTTAGCCTGTGTGTTATTTATCAGTGGAGACAGTTTTCAAAAATGTTCACCCAGTCCTTCCAGTTGCATAGTTCGCCGGTGCTAGGCTAGCGCGAGTCAACGGTATCTGCTAGCCTGCCATTAAAAACAGTTTTACCCACTCCACAGTACACCAAAAGCAAATTAATTATAACGCCAGACTATCGATGTAAATGTCTGTTGAGAGAATAATGTTAGAAATCAAACTACTCTTGCATCTCAATGATCGCATTACATTTACAGGAACTAGTTTCTCAGCAGCGGCGGAATTTTACTTTGCTCCGGTTAGTACTGCGCCAAAAAGTAAACACAGAACAGAAGCGCACTACAGTCGGGACGTCTAGCTAGCTATATGTAGCTATACATTTTCTGCACTGGCACCACCGGTCTCCCGATGTTCTGTCCCGGTTCTCTACGGCATCTCCAGCTGCTGTTGTCTCTACAGACAGACATTCTTTCTATTTCTGCCCTTTTAGCATCCATCTCGATTAGTTATTCGTCTGTGTATTCCGGCTCATACATGTAAGTTACGGTTCGTTGAATAACACACATTCCTCGCCTGCAAAACAAGTCCAAAACATTGCCATGGCTTTCAAACGTGGCCATAGTCCTATGTCTTGTTGATTTCTTCGTGAAATATACTCTGCTTCTGTGTCAGTGGCAGGTAAATACACTTGCGTGATTGTCATGTGGACCGGCTCTCTCGGTTGCCTAGGTAACTTAATATCACTTCGCCGCTGTTGTAGACTGTGCTAATAAATACAGGGAAAAAAGTATAACTATTGCAATGCGATGAAAGGGTAGTTTGATTTTTAACATTATTCTCTCAACAGACATTTACATCGGTAGTCTGGCGTTATAATTAATTTGCTTTTGGTGTACTGTGGAGTGGGTAAAACTGTTTTTAATGGCAGGCTAGCAGATACCGTTGACTCGCGCTAGCCTAGCACCGGCGAACTATGCAACTGGAAGGACTGGGTGAACATTTTTGAAAACTGTCTCCACTGATAAATAACACACAGGCTAACTTGTAAATGAGGTCCGGTGTCCAAAATTCTGAACCACCCCTTTAACTCGTGTGGAGCAACACAATCAGTGCTCACATTATTCAACGAATTCACCACTTCATCTGGAAAGAAATAGATGTAAACTTAATAATGTCAGTTAATTAATGAGCTTTAAATAATGATGAAAAATAGCTTAGTGTATTAGATGTTATTACACGAGAATAATAAACATTGGCCGCACAGTTTTTTTTCTTTCTTTTGGGAATCTGTTAATTACTTAAAGGATTAGCTCACTTTCATACATTTTTTTGCTGATAATTTACTCACCCCGATGTCATCCAAGATATCCATGTCTTTCTTTCTTCAGTCGAGAAGAAATAAAGGTTTTTGAGGAAAACATTCCAGGATTTTTCTACACAGAATGGACTTCAATTGCAACCAACGGTTTGAAGGTTCAAATGTCCGTCTCAATGCAGCTTCGAAGTCTCAACACGATCCCAGTGAAGAAATAAGGGTATTATCTCGCGAAACGATCGGTCATTTTCTAAAAAAACGAAATATATATATACTTTTTAACCACAAATGCTCGCCTTGTACCATCTCTGAGATGTGCCATGTATTACGTCATCACGTTGGAAAGGTCACGAAAAAAATTAAAATAAATGTTGGACGATTTTGAAGTTGGAGGAGAAAATGAGATGAAATTTTTCACCCTTCCCTACCTTTTTGAACCGGAGTACACAGACAAATAACTTAGATGACGTGACGCGTGACCTTTCCAACGTGATGACGCAATGCGTGGCGCATCTCAGAGATGGTACACGACGATCATTTGGGGTTAAAAAGTATATATATATATTTTTAGAAAATGACAGATCGTTTCGCTAGATAAGACCCTTATTTCTCGACTGGGATCGTGTCGAGACTTTGAAGCTGCATTGAGAAGGACATTTAAACCTTCAACCCGTTGGTTGCCAACGAAGTTCATTATATGTAGAAAAATCCTGGAATGTTTTCCTCAAAAACCTTGAAGGACAAGTTCGGTATTTTACACTTAAAGTCCTGTTTTCAGATCGTTTCTGATGAAATACATTTTCATCAGCTATAAGAAATTTGGACAAATGCTGCTGGCCCGAGAATTTTCGGTTTCTGTGGTAGCACCCCCCCCCCCCCCCCCCCCACCCCCCACAATGGCTGCATAGGTGCACTGGAACAATCCTTCCTAAAATGCATTAAACTTTCGTTTACAAAGACGTGAAACTCACCGAGTGGTCAGGGGTGTTCACTGATGCTCACACAAAAACGCCTCACACCCGTACATTCTTCCGTTGAGAGCTTAAATAATAGACATTCCAGCCCAGCGGAGTAATACCGTACCTCACAGCACATCCAATACAAGTCAATGGAGTTGGACAAAAACTACGATAAAACCTGTTGGAAAGCATCTTTTGCAGAAAGCTACCACAGAAACCGAAAATTCTCGGGCCAGCAGCATTTGTCCAAATTTCAATCTTAACCATTGTATTTCATCAGAAACGATTTGAAAACAGGGCTTTAAGTGTAAAATACCGAACTTGTCCTTTAATTTCTTTTCGACTGAAGAAAGAAAGACATGGATATCTTGGATGACATCAGAGTAAATTATCAGCAAAATTTGTTTGGAAAGTGAACTAATCCTTTAAGTGAAATATATTTTGTGTAGTGCTATTTATTTTATTCCTTTTATATAGTTATTTGTGTTTTTCTGGGTTCGCAGAAGCAGAGGTGATGTGTGTCGGTGTGTGAATCCTCATGTTCTGTTGTTGATGCTATTTGCACATATAAAGCTAAAGTTGAATTGCAGCATTTTTAATGGGTCACAGACACCCATTTATTATAATTTAATTTAATTTTAATTTGACATTCTAATCTTAAAGATTAATGATCGACTAATGAGCCGGAGCACACGAAGACGACGAACTAGGAAGTATGCTTTAATAAGCTTCAAAGATACATACAAATTACTTAAGGTTACTGAAGAAACAGAACCAATGAGAACTGAAATAGAGTAATTTATATACAGATTAACACAGCTGAAACTAATGACAAGTCGTATTAGTAACCATGATGAAAAAACAAGGAGCGGGAAAACTGAACTAAGGAAAACAGGAACCAATGAATACTAACTAAAAGTCCAAGAAAGTGAAACTAAGAACAAACATAACTGAACATCCCTAACAATATGAGTCACGTTTCTTTCTTCGGTATTGTATTATCAAATTGTGTTATTCGATAAAGTCTACAGTATAGAACTGAAACTAAAAGTATAGCCACAATGGACCAAGTGTCTTTGTATTGAGAGAGTGTGTTTAATCCCAAATGCATGTGTGTGTAAAGCATGATCAAGGCTCAAGACATAAAATTCTTCATGCATCTTTCTGTGCCAAACACTGACTGGAGTCCAAGAGAGAGGAGAGATTACTTTTATTTCTAACCCGTTCTCTCTCAGATCTCTCACTTTCTCACTTCTGGTCTCTCTCTTTGTTTCTCCACCTCCGTCCTGTGAGGATATGAACACTCAGCCAATGTTCCTCCCACACACTGAATTCCAGGGGCAGTGAAACACACTGATGGAGGTCTGAACAACACACACACCTCCTGATAAATCTGCCTCTCACTTCTGCTGCGCATCAATGCATTTCCTCGGGGAAAATATTTCTGTGACAAACCTATCGTGTAGAAATAAATATAAAATGAATCCAAGTGTACAATGAGGTACAGAGAGTCTCTTTTCCACAATATACTGTGTGTTTGAAACTAAAAACCAGCATTAAATGTGATTATTCATAAAATTGTATTATATAATTTCAGTTATGATCATGATGAAATATCAGTTAATCAATTTTAATCGATCAGTTTGTCTGTTTGTGTAAAGATACAACTGAATATCCTGAACATCAAACAAGTTCTAAAGATTAGAAAGCTTTTTTTTTTTTTTGTCTTTATGCTACTTGATCCACATTATACAGTATAATCTCTATAATTTGTGCATTCCATCCCAATTTGGCCATTGATATTTCTGACATGCTATTTTCACCTGCAGATATACTCCTCTTCTTCATTTTCTTCATATAACGTAAGAGCAAAATGTTTTACCGGTACATTTCAGCTGAATTTATGTGGGATGGATTAGCAAACTCATCTTTGACATGTTAGGTTTGAAGAATAAGGCAACATTACAGCTTTTCTCAGTCGCTTTGGTACATTTCTTGAATCATCCTTAACATTTGCATAATGGTACACATTACTGTATGTTCCCTTCACACAGCAGGGCTTCGCTGAAAATGCGGTTGTGATTCCTGAAAATGTATGGGCGTAAGTTACAGAATGCAGTTGTCACTGCTTTAATCTCCCATGTATAAAAATTAAAATAAAACAATTATGATTTTCTTGCAGCCATAGGCCCCTGGGCTTCAGCCCATGGAAGCCGGTGCGTTAATGGGGAGGCAAGGGAGGCCAATGGGGAAAAATTTATATCATTAGTCTCAGCATGCGGCCCCAAATCTAACGAGAACACTTTTATGATTTTTGGGCGAATCTTTCAGAAGTTATAAGCAAAAAAGCAAATTTTTCGTGTCTTCGGACCAGTAGGTGGCGCTGTGCCGAAACGCAGCTTGTAGCCTCTGGTTATGATTATGATGAAATATACAAAGTTTGGTCTCAATACAATAAAGCATTGCAGAGATACAGCCTTATGTCTATTTTTGCAAACGCTACATAAAATTGTTGTGCGTTGTTCGAAAACCGTTTGATTAATCAACTCGACTTCCATTACTTTTTGTTGGCATGGTCTGAAGACTGAATTTTCTTGAAAATCGGCAAAACCGTATTGGAGGTGTTCGAAAAAACGTAGGTTTATCAAAAAAATTCTAAATTCTTGCGATCGATTCGTCTTGAGCCAAGGAATCAGATGAAAAAAGAATTTTGTTTCTAACACTTATGACTCAAAAGTTATTAGCATAAAGGTAAGAGAAAATTTGGACAGTTGGTGGCGCTAGAGAGAGAGAGAGACTCCAAATTTGCTATAGTGACATTTCAGACTGTCCTCTATCAGTGTCAAATTTCATAGCTTTTTACCATACGGTTCTATGTGCTGCATAGAGAGCTGAAGAAGAGGAAGAACGGTCTGGTTTCACACTCAACTTGATTCTGCCGATCCCTGGTGCGTTTGCATGCATCTTACGTCATCGCAAACGTGCACGGCGCATGATAGAAAACAGAACGTAAACAACTGAGTAAACAACACAGGTTTCCTGTGTGTGTGTGTGTGTGTGTGTGTGTGTGTGTGTGTGTGTGTGACGCATACGGTGGCTTTCTGCTGCTTGCAAACGGACTCTTCTGAGGAGACACTGGATTTCCATTCATTTGTTGCCCTGATTCCACGCACTATGAGCGAATACAGTGCAGGCTCACTCTCGCTCGGATCCAAGGTAAATCATCGGGATCATGCCTATGTTCCCACAGCCCTATGTACCCACAAATGAAATGGCCTACCCCAACCGAAGGTCTCAGGTGTGCTCCCGGGACCACATGACAGCGTTCACATTAGCGATTTTTCATGCGAACCGTGCCTTTTTTTGAACGTTTCCTGCTTTTCTGATGGCCAATCGATGTTTAACTTGGCCACTGCTCTGGTCACAACTTCCAGCAGCTCCTCGAAGGCAGTCCTCAGATTCTCCTGCCTCGATGCCCAAAATATCGAACTTCTCGGAGCCAGATAGTTCGAGCATCGGGTCTTCGTCCTGGGCGGAAGAAGCCACAGAGTGGGCTTCCGACTCCTGTGCGGGACCAACAGAGCTGACCGTTGAATGTTGAGAAAGGGCCGAAGCCGTCTCAACATGGTCAACCAGCTCCATCTTTCGACGTAGCGCGAGTTCCCTCGAAAGGGAACAGTCCTCGGATCTGATATGTGGTACAATCTGTCTCATGGTTAACATTTTGAACTTATAATTTGAATTCAGTAAATCTAGTAATGCATTACAACATAAATGCCTTGACATCATAAATGTGTGAATTAACTTTCCTGCATTTGGCAGGCATATGGCATATGTCATAATTTAGAGATATATTTAATATGGAAAAGCACAGGAAATGCTATAAATGCACTTTCAAATGACAGATTGCTATCTGACTGACAACAAAGACTTGACAGAGCATCTGAATTTAGTAATAGGAAATTGCTAGTCATCCAATTTTTAATATCAGCTATGAATTTTGTGAATTGGTATGCTTTGTCAGGCCTCAAATGAGTCGATTATTGTCAATTAAATCCATGTTTTTTAATGAATCTTCCAAGGGTAACATGTACAGGGTGAAAAGCAACGGTCCTAGTACTGAGCCTTGAGGCACTCCATACTGAACTCGTGATCGATATGACATCTCTTCATTTACTGCTACAAACTTATGATGGTCAGATACATTTTTTAATAGGAAAATAGCATGTACAGGGTGAAAAGCAACGGTCCTAGTACTGAGCCTTGAAGCACTCCATACTGAACTTGTGACAAATTGATGATGGTCAGATAAATTTGAGCCATGCCAATGGAAATGCTGTTTTGGAAATGTCTGAAACTGTTTATGCTTTATTTCTAGGGCTGTGAAAAGATTAATCGCTATTAATCGCATCCAAAATACATAATTCACGTGTGTGTACTGTGTATAATTATTTTGTATATATAAATACACACACATGCATGTATTTATTTAAGAAATATTTGCATGTATATACTGTATATATTAACATATAATTTATATTATATATAAATATAAATATTTGTATATATAAATAACACATTTTTCTTAAATATATACATGCAAGTGTGTGTATTTATATATACAAAATAATTATACACAGTACACACACATTTATTATGTAAACACAAACTTTTATTTTGGATGCGATTAATCGCGATTAATCTTTTCACAGCCCTATTTCTTGTCGATTTAGCCACTGTATCAAATAAAAACATAGGGTTGTGTTGGTGTTCTTCAAAGAGAGTCGAAAAAAGTATGTAATTGTGTGTTTGCTTTACTCATAACTTGTGTTTCACATTGATTTCTAATCTAAAGGATGTTTGAGAGTGAAATGAGACTCATGTGCCTTTATTTAATGCACTTGAGTCACGTCTGCTCTCTCTTAAGAGTTCCTCCTCAAAATATCTGGCCAACGCAAGAGGAAACGAGAGTTTAACAGAGAAAAACAAGTCTTCCTAAAGCCACCCACATCCCATCTGCTCATTAATTATCAGTTTTATTATTATCATCACTGTTGTCAAGATTATGAGCTGAAGTTTTCCTAATTGCCATACTGGTCACCGGACTGTATTCCAGTTAAACAGTACAGTATGGAAAGAAAAATCCACCCGTGTGCATGTAATCATCCATTCACATCCCCCCTAATGACTGTCAGTTTTTCTGCCCCTCCATTTTCTGTCCAATTAATTCTTTTCTTACTTGCCGGAGAAAGAGAGACAATAGAGCCCTCCACTACATAATAGAATAGATCATTAAAATTCAGCAGTTCTTTGCAGTGGCACCGTGCTTCCTCCTCTCTGGACTGGGGCATGAATGCCAGACCTCGCTTTGAAATTCTACCCAGCAGACCACATGCAGTCCCAGACACTCCTCATCCCTTCTGTACTCGCACACTTAACTCTGAATCTACCCCTCACCAGAGGTTTCTGAGCAGCTGACGTAGATTTCCATGTGTTCACACTGTAAGGATGAACTGTGGTACATATGAGTTTCTGTCCATTTAGTATGACTAAAATCAAGTGTGATTAAAATATGAAATATCTATGTGAAACATGAATATGATTTACCTCTTTGTGTCGATGACTGACAGACAGTCATTGAAATGGATAGATGTGTAATTCTCTTAAAGCACATCTTTAGAAAAATAATGATAATTCTTAGAATCACACTGCACGTTCACAGATGAGAAACGCTTGCAAGGAAAATAAGTTTCCTCTCGTATCTATTCATTCGTTTGAAATAAACAGCACTAAAATAATTTCACTGCCTAAATGGTCTTTAAACATCCATCCGTTTTCTAAATCGCTTGTACTTTATAGGGTTTACATTGTTTATGTCTTTTAAAATCTTAACTGAAATGTTATCATAATTAGTTATGGTACGAAAATGACAAAACCTTTTGTTTAATAAAATCATGGCAGCCCTTCTTGACACTGACAGCTGCTGCTTTCGCTGCAGATGTAAGACAAACTCCAGCAGCTGCCGGGAACAGCGACTTATTATTTCCCAAAGCTGAAACAATGATTTTAGATCTTTTGGTGATGGTATATATCTATATATAAATTATCTACTGTATGTATGTAAAAGCTCTTTATTTAACCAAATTATATTTCAGCTATGATATATATTTTTGCTATGCAAATTTTTATTAAGTAATGTTCTCACAAAAACAAAAGGCTCTAAAACAAGCTAAATGCAATAAAAGGAGCACAACAAAAATGAACCGGCATGAACTTACTTAAGCTGGACTGTGACGCTAGTTTTCTTCTGGAAACAAACTTTGTTGCATTATTTTTCTGTTATCCCTGTAAAGCTGCTTTGAAACAATCTGTGTTGTAAAAAAGCGCTGTATAAATAAATGTGACTTGACACAATAGTAGCCATCAGCTTAGATAGTCAAAGTTTAGACGGTAAGTTTTAAGAGAAAGTTTTATTTTTTTACACAAATATTGTCAGCGATTACTGTTAGACAATGTTAGACCAATGTTTTGTGTGTTTGTTTCACAGCCTAAAATGTAATCAGAACGGATTTCTGTATAATTAATTAATTATTTATTTAATTCATGGCAGTCATTGACAATAAGCATGTGATATCAATGACTGGTGATGTTAAAAATGCAATAATTAATGAACTTACAGCAAATGAAGAGCCTTTGACATGTTAAAGTGCTCACTGAAATTATGCACACATAAAAAGACAATAAAAAATAAATTTTTCATTGCTAACCATTTATGTCACCCATTATTTTTCAATGATTTGATTTAATTTAGAGTTATCTGGTGACAGCTGAGCTGAAACACAAAACAAGGTTTCTCTGCAGATATCATTTTTCCCCACAGGAATACTCTCAAAAACAACTAAATCAAATGACGATCCAACAAAATACGCTTGTGATTATCAAAAGGAAACGTTTGTAAGTCCTCTAACTGGATTTCTGCTGGCTGTACAGGCACACATTCACACATTTAGCACCGACAGTCAATGTTTGGATGTGTGTGAGCGATCGAATGATGTGGAAAAATCAGCAGGCACTTGTTTCATAGTTAGTTGGCACAAATCCCCTCAGCTAATGCTGTCCTTTATCATACTAACGGACACAGTCAACGGCGCGGCTGGGCCTTATGGCCTGGATAACGTGGTGTAAATGGGCTGGTCCCAGTTGGTGTTGGGACTGTGGGATGGGGGAATGGACAAGCTGTTGAGGATGGGACTCCCGTACGGTCTCCGTGAGGAATGGAAGTATGGGTACTGGTAGAGGCCGGACGGGTAGCTGGAGTAAGGGCTGTAGTAGCTGGAGCTCTGAAGGTCTGTATAGTCACACTGAGTGCTGGTGAACGCATGCGGGCTGTAAACGCTGTACTCAGAATGTGAGGGCGAGGGCTCGCTGTAGTGGCTCGGGCTCAACTGCTCAGTTTTAATGTGAGCTCTGTGCATGTTCACTTCACTCGTGCCCGGGGGTGAGGACGCCACGGGCCCTTTGCGACTCCAGGACGCCCCGTTGCTGTAAGGCGAAGCGTAAGCGCTGGCGTTCTGCCCGTGCCCGTGCTCTGAGGTAATCGGCGTCGAAACATGGCCGGTGAGAGGCAAGTATTGGTCAAACTCGTGCACATCGAAGGTTTCTATGTTGCTGATGACGTCTGTGCTGAGCTCAGAAATGTCAACATTGCTGAAGTCGATGTTCTGTCGGCTGCTGTCGAGCAAACGTCTTCCTTCATGCTTTGAATCTTGCTTTCCTCCATGATGGAGGTCTGTTTTGGGCGTCGTTGGGGGTGTCGGGGGTCCATGAGGCTGGCCTATGGATAATCACCACAAAATGATGCTTCGGGTTATTCATTTTATTTTGCATGCCATGCATACTTTAAATTGCTCCGTGTGAAGAGTGTGTATCTCACCTGTATGATCAGAGATATGATCCGAGGAACTTGCCAATCGGCCCATTCCAGGTTCGGCTTTATACATGTGATGGGACAGATCAACGCCGGCGTCAGACTCACTCTGCCCTGGCTTCACTCCCTTCCGGCGCCTCGGCTGGTACTTATAATCCGGGTGATCTTTCTTGTGCTGAACTCTCAGTCTTTCAGCTTCTTCCACAAACGGCCTCTTTTCATTCTCCGTCAGCAGTCTGTTGAGTGACATAATTATCAAACATAATTCACTTTCAGAGTGTTATTCATCAGTTAGTTCAGGAATCGACTAAAGAGGGATCAAGTGCCGTACATGGAAGCGCTGCCCACTAGGATACAGTTCTGACAGCATTCAGTATTTACACACAAAATCTATATTCACTGAATAAGGAACTTCAGACCAAAAGATACTGAATTAGAACATATACCTTTCAGAAAGCATAAACATTACTTAATCTTACGTCTAAAGAAAATGTAATAATAATGCACTAAAATAAAAAGCTCTGACTTAGAGAGTATACCCAGTGTATATCATGCATAATAATAGTAATAGAAGTCAGGTTAACTGAAGAAGGGTTTCTCATTTTTCAAGGGTTTATAATACAAGGGTGTTACCTCCATATACATTATTTTTTTTATTTAAATATTTATTTATGTCAGGTTATGCCAATATTTAAAACAAAGAAAATTATAAGATTTCCATGGCACTCTTTCGTATTAAAAAAAGCTTTTTTTATCAGATGGCTACATACAAAAAAATCTCAATATTGAAACACATCTCCTAAAACTACGCTGATCACAGTAAGCATCTGTTACCTCCAGAGTTTGCCGAGTGTTTTGCTGAGCTCGGCGTTGTGGAGGTGCGGATACTGGTCCGCCAGTTTCCTGCGAGCGGCTTGAGCCCAGACCATGAACGCGTTCATGGGTCTCTTGACGTGCGGTTTGCTCTTGCTGGAGCCGCTGCCTCGCGCTGGCATGGGCAACAGAGACCAGTCATAACCCTTCAGAACCTGCGACACCGCATCCCTGATACACGCCGGGAACCTGTCATCCTCCTCCTCCAGCTTTTTACCCATCCTCGTGATCAGGAGTGAGGTGTGTGTGGCAGACCCAGCGGGAGATGATGAAGACGCGTCCGAGTCCGAGTCTTCCGGGGACATCGAGCTGCATGACCCGGCCGGGCTACTCGGAGTCTCCGCGCTGGACTTGTCCTGCTCCTCGGTCATTATCACTTATGATTGAAACCCGAGATACTCAAATCCAACTTCAGTGTTTTTCCTAGATCCAGAAACTTTCAGAGAGTGTTACAGTCCATCCGAGATGATGCCTCAATGATAGAGCTCATCTGTTAATATGACTTTGAAGCTCTTTACGCGAGGACTGTGTGTGTGTGTGTGTGTGTGTTACTCCTCCTGCCGCTTCTCGTTGGTGGACAGAGTGGCCATAATCAGTTTCGATTGGTTAACCACATTTCACAATGAGGTAATTTGATACGTTTCACTTCAATTTTATTTATTTATTTTCTTTCTGTCACTTTTTCATTACCAGAAACTTTGCTAATATAAATATGTATATGTAAATATTAGAACATTTAACATATAGGCCCACGTTTATTTGTTTTTGGTTTAACTGTGTTAGTATTTACTTACACTTTTGACATTAAAAAGTAAATACAGTAAAAGACAGGGATGTCATATTTTCAGTCGCAATATGACATCAATTAGAAATTAATATAAACAATTATTCATTTAGGGTCATATCCAAGTCATCTTAATGGCAAAAAGTGTCCCAGTCACCCTGAATTCACCCCAAAATGAATAATTGTTTATATTACCCAGGTGAAAAATACGTACTGTTAAATGTATATAAAAAATGCATTATAGTACAGTATACTTGTATTTGTACAAAAAACATACTAGTACATTTTTAATACATTTAATAGTACGTCTTCTTCTAATGGATGTCATATTGCGACTGAAAATATAACATCCCTGTCTTTTACTGTATTTACTTTTTAATATCAAAAGTGTAAGGGAACACAAACACAGTTAAACCAAAAACAAATAAACGTGCTTTTTATCTTCTCATCTTATATTTCAAAAATATACAATCCATCTGAATTCACCCCTATATGTATAAAACATACAGTATGGGGGAAATAGATTTATAGAACTTAAAAAGCATAGGTGTCAGGGTTCTGTCTCTTCTGTCTAGTTTATTTGGTTTTGTGACAGAGCTCTGAGACTCCAAGTCGAGTCTGTCTTGTTTCCCCCCTCAGGGTAGTTTTTGTTTGTATTTTTTTCTTATTTTTTTAAAACTAATAACTTCAAACAGTCCCGCCCACATAAAGCATACAGACATAAATTCGACACATTTATAGGATAAAAAGAGTAATAAAATAATGTTTTAGTCCAGTCACTTATATGCTCTTAAGTTTTTCTGCTGTTCTAAAAATTATACTAATTATACTATATTATTATTCTAAGCTCTTCATTAACTTCAGTGGGCTGTACAACAAAGGAATAGCTGGCTGCTTTTTCTGCAGAAAGGTGTGTATTTGTTTATTGATCATTTGTTGGTAAAGGGCGAGAGACCTGGCGAACCACAGGTTCCTGACCGCTGGTTTAGTGTATGATAGAAGGCTTGCTGAAATGGCTGGCTGTCTAAGTGGTGTCCGCAGAATAATATAGGCTTCATAGACAATTGGAAAAGTTTTTGGGGCAGACCTGAGGCCTCATTTATAAAAAATGTGTTGAATCCCTACTAAAAGTGAATGTACGCCAGAATGCTGCAAATGGTGTACACAAACAAAGATTGAGATTTATAAATTCTTGCGTACGCACACCTGCACGCAATATTCCCTTTATAAATCACAGTTTACCTGAGAATTTGCACACGTGGAAAAGTCTCACATACTGCCCTTTACACGCCCACATTCAACCACAATTAGCCAATGCAAATCACCTCATGAATGGCCTTGCGTATTAAAATGAGCCAGCTAATTAATGGTTATTTGCGCTCAGTCATGGCAGCAATGGAGAGCAAGGCACAGAAATGCAATTTCTCCGAAACAGAAATCAAGGTTCTTGTGAGTGAGGTAGAGGAGCGAAAAGGTATATTGTTTGGTGGCCCCAGCAGTGGCATTACTATTAAAAAGAAATGTGTGGAGTGGCACTGCCGCAGTGAATGCAGTTGGTTCGGCCAACAGGACAGTTCCCAAAATAAAGAAGTGGTTTGATGTCAAAAAAGCATCGCCTCCCACCGGCAGAGTGTGTCTGAGACTGGTGGGGGCCAGGGCGTACCCAATCTGTCCCCACCGGAAACCCGGATGGCTTCAATTATTGGAGACACCAGCTTGTGCGGCATTGTGTCTGAGAGGGGGGGAGTCAGGGGAACCAGGTTAACCACTTTACTGCATGTTTCTGGAGCTTTTCTTCAGCATGTGTGCGCTCCGACCGCATGGCACGGATGGAAGTGGCCGAGTGCTGACTGAAGCCGTCCTTCAAACACATTGGGACACAACTGATGCAATTCCTCTGTGCCATGTTGTGTAGATGATGATGATCTGGCAGACTTTTTTGGGTGATATAAAAGTCTACCACCCGAAGCATCAAGGCAAAGGCATCAACACTTGAGGAGGCCGGCCTCAACTACTGAGCATTGTAGTGCATTTCCTCTGCATTCTGAGATTTTGTAACGGGGTGAGGGGGTATCCACTGTCACCTGCACGGTGTAAAAGATGAATTGTACCCTAGGCTTGAATTGTTAGAAGATAGACTGTTATTTGTAGTTTTAACTTAACAAGAAGCCAGCCCATCATGCACGATGCTTGCCCCAAGTAATTTCGCTACTCTGTTGTGCGCTAGAATAAACTAGTCGTGTGTGGAAACTGGCCAGTCAAATTTCCTGTCAGGATTTAGACCGTACCATAGTACTGAGACAGCTCTCGTTAGAGTCACAAATGATTTGCTCTTATCATCCGATCGTGGTTGTATCTCTCTATTAGTGTTACTGGATATTAGTGCTGCATTTGATACTATCAACCAAAACATTATTTTGAATAAACTTGACAATTACGTTGGCATTAGTGGAATTGCATTGGCATGGTTCTGTCATGTCCCTGGGCTGATCTGTCTGTTTTTTCCTGTCTCTGTCATGTGTTTGTTTGGAGGACATGGGTTCGATTTGACAGTTCATCATGTGCTTCACTGTCCTTATGGCATCTTATCCCGCCCCCTTGTTATTCCATTCTTTACCTCATTATTGTTTCACTCCCTCCAACTGTTCAGTATCAATTAAATCCTTTAGTCTCCTATTTAGTCCCCTATCGTGTGCTGTCTTTTGCCAGATCGTTGTTTGTGCACTGTGCAAGCAATTGTTCAAGCAAAAGTTTTGTTTTCATCTTTTAGTTTTTGTTTCCTCTACTACTCCTACTGATTTCCCAGTTGGTTCCCCACTGCATTCAGCCCTGGTCCCTCTCTCGATCTGAGCGCCACCAGCAATTATTTCAATTAACCTTTTTTTCCCGTGTCCGTGTCCTGATCTGACAGGTTCAAATCATACTTATCTGACCATTACCAATTTGTAGCTGTAAATGAAGAGGCATCATATTAATCACAAGTTCAGTATGGTATACCACAAGGCTCAGTACTAGGACCGTTGCTGTTCACTCTGTACATGCTACCCTTGGGAGATATCATTAGGAAGCATGGCTTTAGTTTTCACTTTTATGATGACTTTCACTGATGATACTCGGCTCTACATTTCTTCGCACCTTCATGATACATACCAATTCACAAAATTAACGGAATGCATAGTTGATATAAAAAATTTGATGACTAGTAATTTTCTACTACTTAATTCAAAGTAGTACCAAAAACCTCTGCACATAAGAATACTGTCTAACACTTGATGGCTGCTCTGTCAAGTCTTCGTCGTCGGTTAGGAACCTGGGTGTGCTCTTTGATAAAATCTTTCATTTGAAAGTCACGTGTCTAGTATCTGTAAAAATGCATTTTTCCATCTAAAATAAAATAAACTTTAGATAAAATATATCTAAATTACATCATATGCTCTCAATGAAAAATGCGAAACAGTTACTGTAGTTCATGCGTTCATGACATCAAGGCTAGATTATTGTAATGCTCTACTGGGTGGTTGCCCTGCACGCTTAATAAACAAACTACAGCTGGTCCAAAACGCATCAGCTCGAGTTCTTACCAGAACCAGGAAGTATGACCATATTAGCCCGGTTCTGTCAACACTGCATTGGCTCCCTAATAAACATTGTATAAATGTTAAAATATTGCAAATTGAGCGAGCTCTTTGTTTCTCCCAAGGTTTTTTCTCCATTATGTCACCTGATGGAATTTGGTTTCTTTGCCACTGTCACCTCTGTCTTGCTTAGTTGGGGAACACTTAACATTCAAAAATAGTATTGTTCTGACTGTACTGACGCTGTTGTATGAGAACTGAGCTGAGCTGGATGATGACACACTTTTTTTGCAGAACTGATTCATAGAAGAAATTAACTAACTTAATAATTGATGATCTTTACAACAGAACTGAATCAACGCTGAACTGACTTCAGCTGAACAACAGCCGAAATACCTCATTTTCCTGTTATCACTGTAAAGCTACTTTGAAACAAATACATCTGTATTGTTTAAAGTGCTGTATAAATTAATGTGACTTAACTTGATTTGGCTTGTACATCTTGAGACAGCAGGTAAATGTCAAACCCACTTTGGGTCAAACAATATTTGAATACAAGAATGAAGCAATCTGTCAGTCTATTTAGTCTTAGTTTTAGTTTAGTTTAATTTATTTATGGAGCACGATTTAAACAACAGAGTTGACCAATGTGCAATACAATAATAAAATTATCAATATTAAAAGAGATAGAAAGAATGAACTTAATCTCATTATAAGCAGACAGCATTAGTAGACTGTCTGCTTAATATCTGCTAACACTTTATTTGTATGCTACCCTAACTACAAACTATTAGTAACTTTGCAACTACATGTCAACTTATTCTCCTAACCTGAACCCCAACCCTACCCTACCAGTCTACTAATACTCTAATGAGAGTTAGTTGACATGTAGTTGCAAAGTTACTTATAGTTTGTAGAATGTCTAAAGTGGACCATCGAAATAAAGGGAAACAATTTTTTTTTTTTTTCTGTTAGAAAAGGAAGTTAAACTCTTACTGACGACTGTTTGATATAAGGAAATACACACACATTTCACTTAAAATTAAACAGATGCTTAAAACTAAATGTATTAAGAGAGAGAGATGCAGATATAGGGGAGGCTGAATCATGTTTGGCAAATGATTTTATCAAACAGCTTTCCCATGAAATGTCTCGCTGGTCAGACATTTGAGTTTGCTCACAGCTGGAAAGAGTCCTCGAAAATAGAAGCATAATAAGACTTTTGGATTCTTGTGTTTACAAACATAAATTGGAGATGGCTTGGAATGGTAAGTGTGTTAGACTTTGTTTTTTTTGTGGGTTAATTAATAAGTAGACATTTGATGAACACTGACTGTAAAAGTATACTTTTTTTGTATTTCTGTGAATCTGATTTCACTGTAAATGATAGAGAAATAATGAAAACAAGGAAATCTTTTCTTGTGGCAATGTTGACCATACCAATTGATGTAATGAACGAACCGTCTTCATTTTGTTTATTTAGGTCTTTGGGGAGAGAAGTGTGTTTGATGCCGTTTCTCTCATGTTTTCTGTGATCTGGATAAGACTGCTGCATTTGTTTGGCACATATGTCTGTGATACTCGTTTATGAAAGAACATCCACTGTCATCTGTTCCTTTTCTCTCAGTCATGTTATTTTTTTTTATATTTTCTTGTGAAATCAGATTTACCTTATAATACCTCCTACACTTAAGCTGTATGCAAGGGTTACATTACATTTGAGATTTATAAACAAGCAAACATTAACTTGCCATTTTTTAAAGTATCATTTAAGGCACTATTTGAAAAATTTTGTTAAGACATTATAAATTCTGCATTATTTTCATACTGTTATCTTATAGAACAGCATATTTTCATTTTATTTTCATTCATTCATTTAGCAGACACTATTCTAAGTACAAATG
The DNA here is from genome assembly GCF_951802725.1 of Rutilus rutilus. Lineage (NCBI taxonomy): Eukaryota > Metazoa > Chordata > Actinopteri > Cypriniformes > Leuciscidae > Rutilus > Rutilus rutilus. Next base: position 71,806,781 of record NC_140209.1, read on the forward strand.
AGTGACATAATAGTTGTTTCATCTCAGAGCAAAGAATATTCATAGTATACAATTCCAGGTGTACGATTAAGAAAGTGATGATTAAGAAAAAAAACGATTAAGAAAGTGAACTGCAGAAGAGAATTTTATATATATATATATATATATATATATTTTTTTTTTTTTTTTTTAGTGCCTTGGTTTTTAAGGTTGTTGAGTAGTTAAGTGCTTGCTGAAGAAGTCTGTCTTAGTGGAGTGGACTGAGATCAGATTACGTTCTGTTTCATCTGCAGAGGTTTAGTCGCACCGGTCGGTAGGTAAAGAATTGCAGTTGTCCAGTCTTTAAATGACAAGAGCTCAGATGAGAAGCACAGCATACTCTGAGAGGAAGGGTTTGATTTTCCTGATGTCACTAAGATATTACGTCACACACTTTGCAAACGGAGCAGTGAAAAACAATGTGATTAGTCTGGCTTTGTCTGGGACTAAAATAAACGTAATATTCAGTAATAGTATCAATTTGACTTCAAACTTGAACTGAATTGAGATGCATGATGACACCATTGTTTTCTGCATAGCTGATTCGACTTTGTTCCATAATTGATGGGCTTGGGCCGTTATAATAATAAACGGAACAAATCTAAGAGGGTCCTCGCACCATTGGTGCTTGCTTGGACCCTTAAAGGATTAGTTCACTTTCAAAAATGTTTTGCTGATAATTTACGCACCCCGATGTCATCCAAGATATCCATGTCTTTCTTTCTTTAGTCGAAAAGAAATTAATTTCCTGAAAGTTTTTGAGGAAAACATTCCATGATTTTTCTACACAGAATGGACTTCAATGGCAACCAACTATACCAATGTTCACAGAAGGTTCAAATGTCCGTCTCAATGCAGCTTCAAAGTTTTGACACGATCCCAGTTGAGAAATAAGGGTCTTATCTCGTGAAAGGATCGGTCATTTAAAAAAAAAATATATATATATATATATACTTCTTAACCACAAATGCCTGTCTTGTTTAGATTAGATTAGATTCAACTTTATTGTCATTACACAAGTACAGGTACAAGGCAACGAAATGCAGTTTAGGTCTAACCAGAAGTGCAATAGCAGCAAGTGCAGGATATACAGTGGTTCATAAGTGCAGAACATGGATATGTACTGAATAAATATAGAGTTGAATACTATTATAAACAAAAATTTACAGATAGATTGTCCTATGAATATAATATACAGATAACTATTACTGTGAACAGAATTTACAGCTAGATATGTACTGAATATAATAATATACAGATGGCTATTACTATAAACAGAATGTTTACAGATAGATATGTACTGAATATAATATACAGATGGCTGTTACTATAAACATAATTTTACAGATAGATATGTACTATGAATATATATACAGATGGCTGTTACTATAAACAGAATGTGAGCATAATATACAGATGGATATTACTATAAACAGAATTTTACAAATAGATATATGTATAAGTTAGGCTAATGAGCAGTATAACAATGGATTTAAAGTAGTGCAAATAAAGTTTGGACAGAAGCTATCCGAGTGAGTGCAGTGGAAAGTAATTGCATATTACAGTTAAGGTACGATATTGCAATGTATATATAAACAGTCGGTACTGTAAATAAACAGTCGGCAGTGCAAATGAGCATATTCCAGTCAAGGTAGTAGTGCAAGATGCATATGTAAACAGTTGTTACTGTAATAACAGTCAGCAGTGCAAATGAACATTATAGTATTGCAAATAACAAAATGGAGGCAGGTGTGAGGAGGGAGAGGAGAGTCAATCAGTATATAAGGGGAGTGGGATCAATGAGGGTTAGAGTTTAATAAAGAGACAGCTCTGGGGAAAAAACTGTTCTTTAGTCTGCTGGTCCTGGTCCGGAGGCACCTGAAACGCCTGCCGGAAGGCAGGAGAGAAAACAGTCTGTGGGCTGGGTGAGAGGAGTCCTTAAGGATGCTGCGAGCTCGATGCAGACAGCGTTTCCTCTGGATGTGCTCGATGGCAGGTAGTGGAGTCCCAGTGATGCGCTGGGCGGTTTTCACCACCCGCTGCAGTGCCTTGCGCTCTGCAACAGAACAGCTCCCATACCACACTGTAGCACAGTTGGTCAGGATGCTTTCTATTGCACAGCGATAGAAGTTCACCAGGATAGTGGAGGAAAGCTGATTCTTCCTCAGTGTCCTCAGGAAGAAGAGGCGCTGGTGAGCCTTCTTGACCAGGCTGGAGGTGTTGGTTGTCCAGGTCATGTCCGCCGAGATGTGGGTCCCCAGGAACTTGAAACTGGAGACACGCTCAACAGCCATTCCATTGATGTGGATGGTGTCGTGTGTGCCTCTTGACACTTTCCTGAAGTCCACGATGAGCTCCTTCGTTTTGGTGGTGTTGAGGAGCTGGTTATTTTCGGTGCACCATGTGGCCAGGTGCTTGATCTCCTCCCTATAGGCAGTCTCATCGTTGTTGCTGATGAGACCAATCACCGTAGTGTCGTCCGCAAACTTGACGATGGAATTAGATCCGTACACAGGCTTGCAGTCGGAGGTGAAGAGGGAGTAGAGGAACGGGCTTAGCACACAGCCCTGTGGTACACCAGTGTTGAGTGTGATGGATGTGGAGCAGTTGGAGCCTGATCGAACATTCTGGGGTCTGTTGGTCAAGAAGTCCAAAATCCAGTTGCACATGGAGGTGTTGAAGCCCAGGTCTCCAAGTTTGGCTATTAACTTAGTTGGGATGACAGTGTTGAATGCTGAGCTGAAGTCAACAAACAGCATGCGTGCATAAGTGTTCTTATTGTCCAGATGTGTGAGCACAGAGTGCAGTGCCATGGAGACTGCATCCTCTGTGCTCCTATTGCTACGGTAGGCAAACTGGTGTGAGTCCAATGTGGATGGTAGAGAGTCTTTTAGGTGTGCCAGGACCAGCCGCTCAAAGCACTTCATTACGATGGGTGTGAGTGCTACAGGGCGGTAGTCATTAAGGCACTTCGGGCTGGAGTGTTTTGGCACTGGCACAATGGAAGTGCATTTAAAGCATGTTGGTACAGTTGCTTGGGCAAGAGACAGGTTGAAAATGTCTGTAAAAACCCCAGCGAGCTGCTCCGCACATGCCCTGAGTACGCGTCCAGGGATGTTGTCTGGTCCAGCAGCCTTGTGCGCGCTGATCCTGCTCAGTGCATTGCAGACATCTGTGGAGGAGAGTGTGATCGGTGGGTGGTCAGCTGAGGATTTGAGCTTGGTGGCAGTTTCTCTGTTGTCTCTTTCAAAGCGAGCATAAAAGTCATTTAGCTCGTTCAGGAAGTTGACATCAGTGGCTGCGGGGGTGGAGTGAGAGGGTTTGTAGTCACTGATGGCCTGAATGCCCTGCCACATGCGCCGAGGGTCAGCGTTGGAAAAGTGTCCCTCTATCTTAAGCTTGTAGCAGTGCTTGGCCTCTTTGATGCCCCTTTTCAGATTTGCTCTGGATGTGCTATAGGCTTGTGCATCTCCTGATCTGAAGGCAGTATTGCGTGTCTTCAATAGGAGTCGCACTTCCCTGTTCATCCATGGCTTCTGATTTGGGTATGTGGTGATCTGCTTCTGGGTTGTAACACTGTCAATGGTGGTATTAATATAATCCAGTACAGAGGAGGTGTAGCAGTCAATGTCCGTGTGAGAGCCACTGGTGGCTTGAGAAGCAAACATACTCCAGTCTGTGTGTAGAAACCTTTCCTGGAGTGAGAAATCTGCCCCCGCAGGCCACACCTTGATGGTCTTCACTGATGGCTTCACGCGATTGATCAGAGGTGCATATTTGGGGGTGAGGAACAAAGAAAGGTGATCTGACTGTCCCAAGTGGGGGAGGGGTGTCGCGACGTAAGCTTCAGCCATGTTTGTGTAAACATGGTCTAAGGTTTTGTTTCCTCTGGTGTGACAGGAAACATGCTGGTGAAATTTCGGTAGCACTGACTTTAAGTTTGAATGATTAAAATCACCCGCAACAATAAACGCAGCTTCCGGGTGAACGGTCTGTTGTTTACTGATGGCTGCGTGAAGTTCTTTCATAGCAAACTTGGCATCAGCATCCGGGGGAATATAGGCTGCAGTTATAATAGTGGAAGTGAACTCCCGCGGTAGATAAAACGGGAGTTGTACCATCTCTGAGATGTGCCACGTATTACGTCATAATGTCGGACGATTTTGAAGTTAGAGGAGAAAATGAGATGACATTTTTCGCCCTTCTCTACCTTTCTGAACCAGAGTACACAAACAAATTACTTAGACAGATGACGTGACGCGTGACCTTTCCAACGTGATGACGCAATGCGTGGCGCATCTCAGAGATGGTACACGATGAGCATTTGTGGTTAAAAAGTATATATATATATAATTTTTTTTTTTAGAATATGACCGATCGTTTCACTAGATAAGACCCTTATTTCTATCTAGACTTTGAAGCTGCATTGCTTCTGTGAACATTGGTATAGTTGGTTGCCATTGAAGTCCATTCTGTGTAGAAAAATCCTGGAATGTTTTCCTCAAAAAACCTTAATTTCTTTTCGACTGAAGAAAGAAAGAAAGACATGGATGTCTTGGATGACATCGGGGTGAGTAAATTATCAGCAACATTTTTTTTTAAAGTGAACTAATCCGTTAATATTTCTGCAGAATAAGCAGTGTGCTTGCAAAGTGAATTCATGTTCACACATAATTATCTTCAAACAGCAGAAAGAAACAAAAGGAAATTCTAACATTGGCCATAGGTGGATTCATTTCCTGTCAAATGTTAGAAATAGTTTGAAAGTGTCTGAAAGTAAAAGTGTCAGCAGAGGTTACAGACGACACGACAATGAATCCGGCCTTCATAGCGCTCTACATTGTGGGGAATATTCCTGCTTTGTGTTAATAATAAGAGAAAAAGAAAGAAAGAGTAACAGATGAGGAGGAAAGAGAAGCACATGAACTCACCATGTTCCAGCGAGACAAAGGGATTTCATTCCTCAGGGGAAACTCTTGGTTTGTGTCTGCCATCTATATGTCTTTGTCCTGGCCATTTCCTGTCAGACACAGAGAATCAGTTGAACATTTTCAGTGAACAGATGGAAGTGTTTTTACAATTACTTTTCCCCTTCATTTTGTATAAAAATACACTCTTTTTGCAATAAAGTTTTTGTAATAGTGTGTATGCTATCTGTATCTTGTCATTTATACATTCTAATTTATTAATTATCCTAAGTGGATTTTATATAGTAGAAAATAAAATAAAATTTCACCCAAATGTTAAAAATCTGTCATAAATTACTGATCCAGGGGATGTTAAAGGCAGGGTAGACGATTTGGTCCAGAAACATCTTTTGTTATGCTGGTCTTTGCATCCTGATAGCAATCACTAAGGTAAGTGGTCTAAATGTATTTATATATGTCGCCTTTGGTATTGCTTAGTTGGGGACACTTAATAAATATTTGGCAATATTATTGATTTGACTGCACTGACACTATTGGACGAGAACTGAACTGAGCTGGATGTTTTCATCAGAATTGAATTCTGTTGGCATCATTGAATCATTATGTTCCTGGTATCCCTGTGAAACTGCTTTGAAACTTTCTGTATTGTATAAAGTCCTATATAAATAAAGATGACTTGACAAAGGGCAGCTGATGTGTAGAACTTTGTGAATGATGATCCTTTCATGTGGTCTTATAATGGGTGTCTAATCCTGCTCCAGGAAGGCCACAGTCCCACTGTCACACTAAACTGTGGCTGTAATGAAATGCACGCCGATCGGAGATGACACGAACAGTCTTTAATATAGCTAATCCAAAAACAGGAATACACAGGATAATATCACAGGGAGAAATATACACAACCACGTAACTAAAGACCAGGCTGTCTCAGAGAGTGATTTGTTCATTTTGTGTTGACCACGCATGCGCAACATCCTGTAGGTTCCCTTTCGAGTTGGTCTCTCGACACTGCGTCACCTTTAGGTGGCACTGTGTAGTTATTCCTCCTTCTCCGAATCTACTGAAGCCTTATGAAATCACACGGGCGAGAATAAGCCCGCCAATGGCATACAATGTTTAACATTGTGGATGTTCCTGGCAATACATATGTTGTCCGAAATGGCACCAGCTGCCTTCGGGTTTCATCCGCATGGTGTTACCACGCTTGTATTATGTTCATGGCAGCACCGGCATTGCCGCGGCAGCGGCCATCAGTACTAGGCGTTGGGCCGACCTCCGCCATTATCCGAGAGACCGACTCGAAAGGGAACGGCCGGTTGGATGTACTGCCAAATTCTCTGAAACGCCCTTGGAGATGGCTTATGGTAGAGAAATGAACATTCAATTCACGGACAACAGCTCTGGTGGACATTCCTGCAGTCAGCATGCCAATTGCACGCTCCCTCAAAATTTGCGACATTTGCGGCATTGTGCTGTGTGATAAAACTGCACATTTTAGAGTGGCCTTTTATTGTGGCCAGCCTAAAGCCTGTTTTATGCTTCTGCGTCGAACTGCCGCCGTAGCTACGTCGTAGGCTGTGTGTAGCGCGCGTACCCTACGGCGTACCCTGACGTGCACCTCTCCAAAAATGTAACAACGCGTCAATTCTACGCGGACACAAGCGCTGTGATTGGTCTGCCAGAACCCCTCCCTCGGGGTTTCATGCTCCCTAGGTACGCGTCAACGCGGACAACGACACAGAAGTATAAATTAAAACCAACACGTTGCCTACGGCGTATAGGCTCCGGCGTAGGTCCGACGCAGAAGTATAATGAGGCCTTATGGCACACCTGTGCAATAATCATGCTGTCTAATCAGCATCTTGATATGCCACACCTGTGAGGTGGATGGATTATCTCGGCAAAGGAGAAGTGCTCACTAACAGATTTAGACAGATTTGTGAACGATGTTTGAGAGAAATAGGCCTTTTGTGTACAAAGAAAAAGTCTTAGATCTTTGAGTTCAGCTCATGAAAAATGGGGGCAAAAACAAAAGTGTTGCATTTATAATTTTGTTCAGTGTATGTTCCTTTAAAAAAAAAGAAGGATTTACAGTCACGATTTAGATCATACCATAGTACCGAGACAGCTCTCATTAGAGTCACAAATTATTTGCCCTTCTCATCCGATCGTGGTTGTATCTCTATTAGTGTTACTCGATCTTAGTGCTGCATTTGATACTATTGACCACAACATTATTTTAAATAGTCTCAAATTATGCTGCCATTAGTAGAATTGCATAAGCATGGTTTAAATCATACTTATCTGACCGTTATCAGTTTGTAGGAGTAAATGAAGAGATGTCTTATCGAGTGCATGGACCTCCGAGCAAAACTCCACACATTGGGGCGACTCTCTATGGAGAATTTGCTCCAGGCACAGGACACACAAAGTCGGCTGTACAACAGGGGCAATGTCAGTTTACACCAGGAAGTAAAGTGTGTGTATTACTTCCAACGTATAGCTCTAAGTTACTCGCAAAGTGGCAAGGACCTTTTTGTGGTCCTACGGCAAATTGGGGATCTTGATTATTAGGTAAGATGAACGGACAGGGGTGATTCATGTCAAATGTCACAATCTTTTAAAACGCTGGAATGAGGTGACATCGGTTGAGTTAGAAGCGGCCGTTCTGGCAGAGGAAGATCTCGGACCAGAAGTAGTAGTCAAAACCAATCCGCTCGCTCTGGTCCCGGGGGGAGATCACCTCTCGTCATTTCAGCTCACCGATTTAGACAAGTTGCAATCGGGTGAAAACACAAGAAAAAAGCAATGTTAGCGACGGCCCTGTCCATTTCTGTGTTGATTATAGAGGGGTGAATGCTGTGTCAAATTCGATGCTTACCCAATGTCCCGAGTTGACGAGCTGCTTAATCAGTTTGGTTTGGCTCCCTTTTACTTGGGAAAAGGGATTTAACACTGGATTGTTGGCTGATCCCCTTATCATCATTATCCAAAGAAAAAACAGCCTTTACTACCCCGTTCGGATTACACCAATTTACCATAAAATTAGAGCATACAGTAAGCATGAGTTGTCAAGTAAAAAAGTCCCAGATGTGTATTCCAGAAAGCAGGTTACGTGACAACAAATGACAATCATTTGAAACTTACTCTTTCAAATGATGTTTTATTAACAAAGTTCGGGAGGAGCACGTTCAAATAATCAATCAATCAATCAATCAATCAATCAATCAATCAACTCATCAAACAATTACCATGTCTACCCTATCAGCATGAGGAAGCATATATATATTCACTCTGTCAACTCACCTAACTTCCTTGACAGTTTTCAGCATCCCTCCACCACCCCGACTCCTCACTCTTGGCTTGTTCTTTCACAGCCAGGAATACGGGGGGAGTACTCTGGGTTCGGGTCAAATACCGAGCCCGGAGCCCTCTCCTCGGACAGCACGCCAAATACGCATTTATTCTATCTGACTTATTTGTAAGTGTGAACTCGTGAAATGAATCAGTGTCACTGAAGACAACCCATACCCTAAACAGACTTACAATACACTATCCTCATACTGCCCTCAGAGTCAGGGCCAAATCCTTTACCTTTAGCTCATCCATCCCTGAAACTGGAAACTTGAGATAACATACCACTCATACTATTTCTACAGCATGCATGTATGCCGTGCATGGTATTTATATTTTCTGCATCCACAGATTTGCTGGTTATTGAACCCCACAGTACAATGTGTACAACTTGACTTCCTATTTTGTGGTGAATGAACTGTGGTTTTTAGCATCTCTTTCTTGACCTATTATTTAATCATACTGGCAAAAGTTAAGAGATTTTTTTCCAGAAAATTTAAATAAGCATCAGATTTACCATCTTTTTCAGATACCATTCAGACAAAACAGGGGAAATACAATATTTTTAGAAGAACAGATCTGAACATTGGTAGGTTCCTTTAGGGACATTTCATGGTAGTGGGATGTTTCTCATGATGAGCGCTGCTATACAGTAATGCTAGTCCACTGGAGGCAAGCATGTTGAGAACCCAAGTGCAGTTTATTTACAAAAACGTGATTGAACATAAAACAAAAGCATGGCGAGGCATGACATGCAAAACAAGACCATATACATGACATGGAGCAGCAGTTACAATGAACTAATACTTGACAAAGACACACGGCAAACATGAGGTCTTAAGTACACAAGACTAATGACTAGACAAGGGACACCTGTGAACAATGAACCAATGAAAACATGACACATCAGACAAGGGATCTCATGACTATAACAGGGAATCACATGACAACAGGAAACATGACCAAAACAAGACGTGACATGTACAATCTTAACAGCAACTTCTCTGATTGGATCCCGAGTCAGGATTGTGGATAGTGTAGTTCTTTACCAGTGTTTTTGGCACTTAAAATACAGTTCTTATTTTAACAATGTAGAAATCACAATGGCAGGTTTTACATGAGCATATAAAATCACATAACAATCTCACCCAGTTTACTTCCAGCTCCAGAATACTTTTGTTAATTGCATTAAAGCACAGAGTGCTTTAAAGTTTGCATGATATCGTTTTCAATTAAAGACGGAAAACTTTTTACATGTTTTGGCCATTCATTTACACGACAACGCCATTTTAGGGGCCTTAAAACACAAACTTTAGTTTTTGCTTACAAAGTGCAAGTTTTTGAAAACGATACCATTATCATCTCCGTGTAAACTACAAAAATGCTAAAATTTGTGAGAGCTGTGACACTATGTGCATGTGTATTACATGTACAGTCTATAGACGCATAGGGCCCTATCTTGCACCAAGCGCAATTGACTTTGTACACCGACGCATGTATCATTCCTATTTTGCACCCGACGCACAGCGGACTTTTCCCTCCACAGACGCACGTCGATAAATTAGGGAATGAACTTGCGCTCCCGGGGGGCGGTTTAGCGAAAAGAGGAGGCGTGTTCCGGCGCAAACGTTCCCTGGTGCTATTTTGCAGTTTCAGAAAACAATTCCGCCACAGACTAGGATAAACCTAGTCTAAAGTCAGTGGCACGTTCAGATGCTATTTTAAGGGCGCATGCTTGACCATAATGTAGCGTGTGCTTGCACTTTGATTCTCTCATCTACACTCGCTTATCAGCGGTTCACATTTTTGCAAACCATACATAATTACAAAGAAAAATATTCCACATGAGGGAAATCATTGTTGTGTCCATGAAGATGTTAAAAAATAGGCATAAATCTAGCTTACACATTTACCCAAATTATCATACGCCTATTTAACCGAAGCTAATTTGTCTGTGTTTCCCCATCCCCAACGTCACTTCTCTGTGTTTTACGGCCCTGACGAGAACGTCGTCTGTGAACCGCTCCTGGCGTGCGTCTGGCAAATCCGCCGTTATAATAGCAATAAGCCACGGAACAAGCGCGCCTGCTCTTAAAGGTAGGGTGACCAACCGTCCTGTTTTCCCAGGACATGTCCAGTTTTCACGTCCTGTCCTGGCCGTCCTGTCTGTTTTTTGTAAAGTGGTGAAAATGTCCTGGTTTTTATTATTTTTCATTGGGCCATTAAGTGTGTACTTTAAATACATGCTTGCCTTTGCACACAAAACATATGAAACCGACTTCGGCTTCGCCCCGTCTTGTTATAATCAGCGCGTTCCTCAATCCGCAGCGGCAAGCAGAGAGCACGTCAGAATACAGAGGCCTGTGTGTGTGTGTGTGTGTGTGTGTTCACTGTTCATCTCAGCCTCATTGGTCTGTCACACTGCTCTTAAATGTCAGAATATTTGAAATGACCAATCAAATCAAAGTAGGCGGACTTTACGTTCACAGACACAGAATTTCAATTTTAGCAGCGTGACTTGACCAGGACTCGACGGTCGACACTTCAGTTTATATGTAAGTAGCTAACAGCGTTAAAAAAAAGCCCAAATGTAAATTCACAGATGATTTACAGAGAAAATTCCCGTGTTTTCGTTTCGGTCGGGATCCGTGTAAAGCAGAATGCTTGAACTGCAATGCTGGCACGTACGTGTCAGTGTCAAATAAAGGTGCTAGCGATCTAGAAGCCCACATAAAGAAATTATAGGCTACAAGAGAACATCAGGAGGATTGATATATATATTTTTTATTCTGAAATAGTGTAGTAGATTTTTAACCTATGACCATGAAAAGAAATAGTGTCATGTAAAAGGTGTTAAAAGCTAAACTTTTTTTTTAATAGTAGGCCTATTCTATTGTTTCGGTCCAAACATTGAATGGAAAGGATGTATTACTTTATGTATTAAAGTACAATAACATAGTTGCAAGGTTGTGAATGCATTTGTCAAGTATTTTTTTATGCATTCACCCCAACCACGCCCCCAACCCCTTAACCACGCCCCCGTCCTGTTTTCTGAAAACTAAAATATGGTCACCCTACTTAAAGGGAATGTGAGATGACGCTCTGATTGGTTTATTTCACGTTACGCCCAAATTCTTGCCTGGCATTATAATACAGCATTCTTATTTGTTTTTGCGGATCCGTGTAAATGGGGAGATAGTTTTGAAAACGTTGTCGTCTGTGCGTGAAAAATGCAAAGGGAATTTTTTTCTTGTAAACATATCATGTAAACATACCCTTAGTGGTTTATCTTTTTGGATTAGCTGTCAAAATATTGAGCAAGTTTCTTAACGTTCATGTCTGTGTGGAAAGAGGCGGTGTAATGTTTTGATTGGCATGAGCTTGTCAACGACCTCACCTCAGCCTAAGGCTTGTTTCACAGTTTTTATTGCTTTCATTTTGTTGTTACCTGTAAGTCTGTGCTTGTCCATGGACTCCATGCATTTGTTTAGTATGGTGGATTTTTATACACATTTTGCCAATGACTGAATGCCGAACACTAAATGAAGGATGTGGCGTGAGGTCATATGACGACAGTGTTGAAATATGTATTGTTGCATATTGTTTATGATATCTACTAATTCCTTTGCTGTTTGAAAAAAATCCAGTATACAAAATATAGTAAGCTAGTAATCCTGTGGTTAAGTCATTAAAGTGTTTGACCTCTGCTGTGTGTCTGACACTCTCATTGACCTCTGACCCCACACTAACCTAATTTGAAAGGCTTACTGTTCTAATTAGAGATTTTCTTTAAACGTATTAGTGGAAGATGTTAAAAGGAGCAGGAGGGGATCGAGGATTCAGACTGAAGGAAACAATTAGCGTGAATGGCTCTGAGTGAACTGGCTTGAAGCCATTTCTGCAGCGCTGTGTGGAAGAGAGTTCAAGTACTTCCAGATTTTATTGGTTGTATGTGTTTATTCCCAGATACTTCACTGTCTTGTTTGTTCAAGCTCAAGCTGAAGGGATCATGTTCAGCCACAGATCAGATAATTCAAGCTTTTGTAGAATCAGTGACCATACAAGTGTTTCAACTGAGAGTCAACCAAAAGAGTAATAGTTTATGTGCAAAACATGTTCTTTTTCTTTTGCCATGAAACTTTTGTCCGATTCATTGGCATCCGATCAGCATTTTCATTTGATTTTCCAATATCTGAAAGATGTTTGGTCTCTATTGACAGGTTAAGTACTTGAAAGAGTGTAGTAAATTCTGCAATGGGACAGCTAAGGACACATATCACCACCTCCCCCCATTCCCACTACATATGGTCCGGATAAAACTTGTGGCATCCCTCGTCTTCCAACTCGTCTGCCTTTTTGATCCCATATTCTCATAAATCAACTTCCTAATTTTCATGTTGAATTAGATTTGTATGGGATGCTTGTTTCCGAGCACTGCGATCCACCCCTGTGCTTTTTACGGGAAACGGGATGCCTCCACACAAACACACAATCACAGGGGACTCTTCAGTTTTCCACAGGCTTGTCTTTCCATCGCAAGCCCAGCATTCCCATCAACAGCCTTATGCTGAAATACTTACATCTTTTGTCACATCAATCTACACTCAATAGCCCATAATGACAAAGCAAAATCCAATTATTTTAGGGAGAAGGGAGAAAAATAAAGTATGAAATATTATATTTGCATTAGTATTCAAACCCTTAACTCAGTGCTTAGTTGAAGTGCATTTGAAGCCTTAGGCCCGGGTTCACAGACAGGCCTTAGGGTTAGGCCTTAGTTAAATTAGGACATTGAAGTCGCTTTTTGAAATGTGCCTTAGAAAAACAAGACATTATTGGTGCACTCTAAAAAAAATGGTGGGTTGTTTTAACCCAATTGTGGGTCAAATATGGACAAACCCAAACGTTGGGTTAAAAATGTAATGTAAAATTTTGCCATATTTTACTCAAAGTTGGGTTGAAACAACTCAGCATTTTTTATAGGGTGTGCATCTTCAGACAAAACAATGACACTGATGTGGTTTTCAGTGAAGACAGCTCAAACATGCATTTTAGTCTGAGACTAGGTTTAAGCCTCATCTGTGAAACTAGCCATTAGTCTTTTTGGGTACACTGTCAGAAACAGTAGGAGTCCATTTCTGTCCCCCAAGGTACAATCTACACTAATGTACCCCATAGGGCTTATTATTATACCTCAAGGTACATATATGTACCTTTTTGAGGGTCAAAAAGCATTAAAAGGTACATATATGTACCGTTTCTTTTAAAGGTTAAGGTACAATATTGTACCCTTGAGGGTACAGCCCCAAAGCCATCGTACACCTAAAGGTACAATTATGTACTTTATTTCTGAGAGTGTATGATGCAACAAGTTCGGCACACCTGGATTATTCCCCATTCCTTTCTGCAGATCTTATCAAGGTTTGTCAGGAGAATCAGTCGCTACGATTACATGCAACCAAATAACCAATGGGATTGACGGCTCAATCGGACTGAAAAGCCTTCATGTAAACTCCTTAATCGATCCGATTCTGCTCGATACGAATGACATTCGGATCAGATTGGACGGGGGTGGTTCCTTTTCTAATCCGATCTAATTCCCAGAACTTTCATGGTTAAAAGGGGCTGTAAGACCTTGTATAAGCAGGTATAAGCCTTTCCAAATCATATCTAATCAGCTGAATCTGCCTGAGAAATGTGACGCTCCTGAGCTAAATTTCAAGTGTCATCTCAAAGGGTCTAAGTGTTTTCTTTTTAATATTTGTGCAAAATTATCACAATTCAGATATTTGCTGTGTCATTATGGGGTATGGAGCAGAGATGTGGGAAAAAAAGCATTTTAGTTTAAGACTGCATCATAAAAAAGAAAAAAAAAAGAAAACAAGGGGTGTGAATACTTTCTGAACGCACTGTACTTTTCACAAATAATTGAATTGTGTTTATAATGTTGCACTAGGGGTTTGTCACTATGATGAGTGACTTAAAGACAGCTTGAATGAATGAATGAATGAGGTATCTATATTGCGGTACACCCAGCTTCTATAATGTGCACAACTTTTTAGTTCATTCCTTATGTTTATTTGCGGTTTATTGTACAATAAAATTTTGCCATCTGTATATGCTTTGACCACTTTGGTTTGTTAACTTCCCTCTTCAATTATTATGTATTATTAGTTCCTCTTCTTTTTGTGCTAATTAGCTCAAACGGTACACTGCTCTTACTTCACTATTTTGAACTGCTGACAGTCACTCTCACTGGATGCAAATTTTTACCTGCAAAAAGCAATAAAATGTGTGCGTGTGTGTGTGTGTGTGTGTTCAGGTATTCCTTACGTTGTGGGGACAAACAAATTTTGTGACCCTGTGGGGACATTTTTGGTCACCCTGAGGAAAAAAGCTTATAAATCATAGTGATGTTATTTTTTTTATGTAAAAGAGCAGAAAGTGTCTGCGATGGGCAGGTTTAGGGGTCGGTATGGAAGCTTGTTTCTGCCACAAAATAAAAAATAAAAAAGGTAATTGTGACTTTCTATCTCACAATTCTGACTTTCTCACAATAGCGAGTTTACATCTCACAATATACTTTTTATCTCAGAATCGCATGATATAAAGTCACAATTGAATGATATAAATTCGTAATTGTGAGATAAAAAGTCTTTTATAATGTTTTATTCTGTTGTGGAAACAAGCTTTCATAGGTAGGGTTAGTGTAAGGGGACAGAATATAATATTAGGGGACAGAATATAATATTTTGTACAATATAAAAGATCATTATGTCTATGGAGAATCCCCATAAAACATGATAACCCAGTGTGTGTGTGTACAGGTGTATGTGGTTTATGAGGGTACGAATGTGTTTAATGACATGGGTATTACAACTTAAACATGATTTATGAGGACATCTCCTGTGTCCTCGTAAACCAAACGGCTTAACAAACACCAAACAGTGTTTTTTAGATATATATTTTTTATTCAAAATGAGAAGTTTTGTGTGATGGGTGGGTAGGGTTAGTGTAAGGGGAGAGAATATCTACAGTATAAAAACCACTACGCCTATGGAGAGTCCCTGAAAACCACATATTCAAGAATGTGTGTGTCTGTGTGTGTGTGTGCGTGTGTGTGTGTGTGTGTGTGTGTGTCCATCTTCTGTCCATTTATGAAATTCCCTATGCCATCACTATGAGCACATTAGATACACATTAAAGAGTAACTGTGATCATCATGATATGTGCGTCTGTATGATTGGCAGTAACCCAGGCCAGCTGACATGCGTGGGAGTGATGTCACTTCCTGTGAGCTGCTAAGAGCTGACATCAATAAAGGGGATTATGTCCATTTCCTGTTCGTATTGTGATCCATCCACATCTTCTTCAGTATTATATAATGTGGCTTTTAATGTCAGCATTTTTCAGCACAGTTATCTTTCATATAATTAATTATTTTGCGCATTTATTTAGAGCATTCCTTATGCTGTTCATTGTCACTCTTAATAGCTATCGATGGGTTTGTGACCAGGAGTTAAATTGGGATTAAACATTCATTAGACCAACATATACTGGGCTTAGACTTCTATATTAGATATAAATTTATATATTTTATATATGTTCATGTTCAGCTTCGTTTCCAGGTGTCACAATATAGATGATTTCAGGTTTTACTATTATTGACTATAAAGAGAGCAAAAAAAATCAAGTTATATGCCAATTAATGTTTCAAACTAACACAAACTAACCTTATTATGTGTTGAATGTTGAAGTGACAGTGGCAGACAAAGGCATCAAAATACTGCATTATTGGTCAATATATGTTCTTTTTATTTTACAATCAAGTTTGTCAGATCGTTAAAGGGAAGTTTAGTGGATGTTCACACATGTTTTGTAATGTTGGTCAGTGTGGACTGTCGTACATTTACACGACAACCATGTGCTAAAAACGGAAACGTTTTTTTCTATGTACGGATGACGACGTTATCCAAACGATCCCCGTTCACACGGATCCGTGAAAACAACTAATAACGCTGTATTATTATTCACGCCAGAGCCTGCGCACACACGCATTCGCAATACTACATCATTTCTTTCGTCTTCAGGGTAAATTTCATCTTCACAAAGCCAGAAACATTCACTGTAATGCCAATTTTAGGATGTTGTCCTCTGATATAAAGTCGCTTTTTACTTCTTTTAAGAAAATATCAAATGCTTTGAACACAAAGCCTTCGAAAACACATCATCCTTGAGTCTGTTGTAAGAAACCTTCCGGTTTCACAGATTCACGTTTACACTGAGATGATAAGTGTCGCGCTTTGTCGTGCCACCGAAACGGCAGTGTTGTGTAAATGAACGGCCGAACCGCATGAAAAGTCTCCAGTTTTTGGTTGAAAGGGGTGTCGTGTAAGCGGCCCCTCAGAATACAGGTTTTAAAGCAGATACTGTAATGCTCTACGCACACACACCTCACTCAGAAAATTTGACTAAAGTCCATCAAACAGGCTCAGCTCCGGCTATTTCGGCCTTGGTCACATTTGCAAATACACTTTGCATGTTGCGGGAAGAACACAGGTTTGAATACTGTTCATCTGCATGTGAAATTATGTGCAGTTCTCGTTCAGTTACTTGGATTTGTCCGTTAGTTTTACCCTCGACATGTAACAGGTGTGTGTGTGTGTGTGTCAGGTATGAAGGTATGTGTTCATCTAGTAGCATGAAGGGCAGTGGATGTGAAGTCAGCAAGATGAGCTGTCTCTGTGTCCTCGCTCCTCGTGTCCGTCAGCCGGATTACAAAGAGCTGTTTGTGAAGATCTGCAGCTGCCGAAGCGCCACGAGATCCAGCTGAAGAGAGATGGGAGCAGGTGGGTCAACAACATGACCCCTGCGTTCCCACACACACACACACACACACACACACTAATATGCCTTGTACAAATACACAGGAAAAAATAACATGTTTACTGAGCTATTCATACGAGGACTTATATATGAATAAAGATAATAGAATGACTACAAACTAACCCATAAAAAAACCCTGATCTGCTAAAAGTATAAAAACACAACCTTAATAGTCATGCTTTCCTGTAGCTCAGACAGTAGAGTGTTGGCACTTGCAATGCCAAGGTCACGGGTTTGATTCCCAGGGAAAGCAAGAACTGATAAGAATGTAAATGTGTACCTTGAAACGCTTCAGCGTCTGATAAATGCATAAATGTTAATAAGCCAAATATTGGTAATATTCGTCGTTCCCAAATGGAGGTTGTGTCACTTTTTGTCTTGAGTCTACATTGGTGGGGTAGACCTCCCTTTTTAGATAGCTTTTAATCTAAAGTCTAATACTCAAATGTTTAAAACTAGTTTTATAATTACATATAAACTGTGCAAACCTATTTAATTCTTTAACCTTCGCGTGTCGGTCAAAAATGGCAGAAAAAATTATTTTTCTATTTCAATACTATATTTCAGTTCGATAATGTTTTTTATTATAATATTTTGTATTTTTAGGGGATTTTATGGTACTACATTATATTTGCGCTGTATTTATAATCCATTTATTCATGTTTTGAGCATTGACCTGAATATTTAATTTCCAACTTAAACTGTGTTAAATCTCGAATGCTTTAGAGCGACAGACTGAAGTTTGATCTCTTTTCAAAGATGACACTCGGCAGATTATTGCTGACGTGAAAAAAGTTTTAAAAAGTGAACTTTAAAAAAGTTACAGAATTTTAAGTCTATTGTTATGAAAAATGTGCAAAAATACTATTTTAAAAACTATTTTCAAAAACATGGTTTACTCTAAAACTGTGAGAAAATCAAAGCCATAAATCTAAACAAGTTGTGCTCTAAATTTGAGCCTGATATCTCAAAAAATTTGCTTTATTAAGAACCAAAATTCGTCATTTTTGACCACGAGGAGCACAAGTGTGTATTTTTGTGTGTGTCTTGCTTCACATAAGAAAGTGCCAAAACCTTTACCAAGTTTCGTACCATTCTGATGATGAATGTAACAAAAAAAACAAAAAAAAAACAAATGCAAAGTTTTTCGGTCAGAAATGACAGAAGAGCACCAGTATTTGTGTAATTAAAGAACAGAAAGCAGTTGTAGGTCATTATAATTCCTTTGCATTATTTCTATTTTTACCGTTGCATTATTACTACTTTATTACTATTATCCTCAAATGAGAATTCAATCAATCATTATAAAACTAAAAAACACACATTACAGAGTAACAGGCTTGTGTTAATGTCAGCAGTGTGACCGGCCTGACGTGTCTCTGTAAACCTGCACTCGTTTGCAGTGAGTAAATCAAGCGTATCACTAGCTTTCTGAGTGAAACAGTGGTGGATTGTGGATGTTAACAGGTTACAGGGTTGCACAGAGATGACACACAGCTAACATGACCTTCATCCAACCTTTGAAGGTATTATATATCCATCTTTTTCTTCTTCATATCTAACATGTAGAACAGTATCATGAACCACATGACTACATTAGCCCGTTTTTCTTCATTCATCCAGTTTAAAACACCAGGAGATGTAGAAGCGTCTGAGTGATTTAACACACTCTCTCTGTCACACACACACACATTTTGAGCTTTGTAGTCATGTTTCATAAGCTGGTCTTTTGACAATAATAAAAGCCAAAGTAAATGCTGTATAGATGGAGGGGTTGTGTGATGTTCGTAAGTGTTGTGTGTGTGTGTGTGTGTGTGTGTCGTGAGCAGTTCCTCTCAGTGTGTTCATGCTGTTCTGTGCATCTGTGATGAGAACGAGCTTCTGTCGTCACGTCTACAGGCGTTATGGCTGATCCAGATCCTGAAAGACTCCAGTGTTTACAGCACACTTAGTATTCTTGCAGCAGTTTGCAGGCCACATCCTTACACACACTCACACAGACACACACTCACGCTCACACGCACTCGCACTCACTCACACACACACTCATTCTTGTACATCTATCTTTATGAGGACATTCATTGACACAATGCAATCTCTTGCTGCTTACCCTAACCTTACCCATCACAACTAAGTGCCTAACCCGACCCCTGACCCTAAACCGACCCTTAACCTCATTATAACCTTATCCCTAAAACCATGTCTTGACCCTCAAACTCTCCTTTAAAGGCTCTCAGAAACTGAGGACCGGCCAACATGTCCTCACTTTACTCTCTCTGTCCTCACTCCAATGGTCTAAAACTCAAACTGGTCCTCACAAAGATAGTTGTACAAGTACACACACACACACACACACACACACACACACACACACACACAATATATATACTTTCTGCATTTATACATGTTCAAAAAACCTTTAATTACTTTATTTTTATTCCAGGGAGTTTTTTGTAGATTTTGTCAGGTTTTGGTCACTTCTGGGTATAAATTTGTCCCCAAAATATAGTTAAATACACACACACACACTTTAATGATAAAAAACCTATAAGATATATACAGAAACTGTTTCTCTTGGATGTCAGTTTGGACTGCAGTAAAACTGGATATATAATGACTCGGGGAATCAGAGAAGGGTTTAAAGGATTTTGATTCTGGTGTGTATGGCTGTTATGACATGAGCAATAAGGTACATGTAGCCTACATATTACAGGCTCACCTGAGGCCAGATATAGGGTGTATTTGCACACTTGAATAGTTAAGTTTTATTTCAATACATCTCTGCTTCCTCTTTTCAGATGTCTATAGCTTTTGGATTCTCGTAGAACAGCAAAGTGATCATGAAATGACATGAAACTGTCACTGATGTTACAGTCTGATGAAAATGATTGTGAACGAGTGAAGACACTTTGCATGGACAAATGACAGGCCGCTGAGGGCTGACTATGACTGTGTGATAAGCTCAAGTGAAAATAGGGCTCATTTGTTATTCAAAGCGTCTCAGTTTTCCCCACACCCAGGGGAAGTTATCCCAGGCCATCAAGGATGTTTTGGATGCAAAGTGACATGCAAAAGCTGCAACATTTGCATGTCTGTTCTCACCCCACCTGTAGTCATGCAGCGCTGTTATTACTGCTTTTACAGCCTTGTGAGATGTGTCATGTTCAACATTCATATTCAAGGTTGGCGTTTAGAGATGAACACACAGTGTGTTCCCATAGTTCCGTTTCTGATGTCTTGTTCATCTCATTCAGGGTGTAAACCAAGAGCCCAACTAAATCAAACACTGATCAGCATAATGGTGACCTCAAACTAAATATTTCCAACCAAACATCAACATCTAAACCTCTGATAATTCTCAATAAGAACTGCTGTAGACATAAAACAGAAATAAAGTCAGTCTGGTTAGTAATAAGTAAAGCTGGTAATGCTGTTTGTGGAGTCGTTTAATCAGATCTTGAGAGATTTAATGTCTTATTTTCTCTTCGGTTGATTTCATCTAAGGCTGTGGCTGAAGTCAGTTGTAGTTTGTGTTCTTCTTTCTCTTTCTTTCCGTGCTTGTTCACAACAGGTGTTTGAAGGATTGAAATAATGTTTCAGGAACATCATACAGGGTGTCTACAGATATAAACAAGTTAAATTTAAGACTTTTTCAAGACCTTTTTAATGCCACTTTGAATTAAATTTAAGACCAAACCTGTGATGGAAATACACATTATATTACATGTGTATATGTAATATTTAACCGAAGTAATTGAAATAATTTTATGTTAACTACTTGTTTATTTAACTAAAATCAATTTAACATTTGCAGTCGTGAGAATATTCATCAAAATAGCTCCTGACATGTTATGTTACTTAACTATATCACATATGCTATAAATAAAAAACTCAATATTTAGAATTTTTACCTCAGTATGTTTCTTCTGTGAGTTTTTTTTATGTGTGTGTTATGCTCATTTGTTTTGATTTCTTACTATAAAATCTATCACAGAGACAAGCAGCGCAAGCCTCAACAGCGTTACCAGAAATAGCCTACATTATCACCTACATTATCATTATCAATAGCTGTTTATGTAATAAAATCTGAATCACTCTCGTGATTCGATGCTTCACTGGTTATTTGACGGACATTAGGTCCGTCAGACTGGAGAAATTTTAGCGGTAATGTGACCAGAAATATTTAAGACCTATCGAATCTGAATTTAAGACATTTTAAGACTTTTTAAGGACCCGCGGCCACCCTGATCATACTAACCTTTAAATAACACTCTAGTAACATTCTGAAAACTGGAGATTTTTATGTTCTTGGAATGAAATATCGTTCACTCCAATATCGTTCGAACCACTCGTCCGTTTCCTGTCTTTGCCTGTGTTTGAAATCGCCCTCTAATCGCTCACTATTCCCTACATTTGTCCACTAATTCAGTTCATTTGAAGGAGTGAATGAAAGCGAGCGAGTGAATTCGTACACTGAGTGCCGGAACGGCTGCCGCTTTTGCATAGTTTGTTCTCGCAGTTTAATAAACATTTAAAACTTAGCAAACTGGCAGCTCCGTTACGAAAAGATTGATCTTGAACTCTGCCATGGAAGCTATATATAAACCTTAATTAAACAATTTAATAATCAATTAAAAACACATTTATACCTGTATAATATAACGCTGTACGCCGTGGACCAGTGGTTTGGGAAATGGATGAATGATTCAGATGCGGCGCCATCTCCTGGTCAGACACGGGAATTCATTCAGGCCACGACTCTCACAGTGCATTATGGGTATTCTTCTCTAGCCGATGAGGACACATCAGTTGTACACTCGTTATTGTGGTGCATTATGGGATTGAATGAGTGCACTCGATGACGTCCACATGGTTTCGGACACCATTACAAATGGCGGTTCCCTCAAATAACGCCCTATTTAAGGGGCGTTATTTAATATTTATTATTTAACAGGGGGCGATTTCAGACACAGCCACAGTTCTAGCTTGTTTACATGGTTTTATGTTAATATGTTAATGAAGTATAGTGTTCACATTGGTGAATATTTACTGAGATAAATGTGAACAAATGCTATAAATGGAGTTCGTACCGAATGTGATTTTTGTATAACGCGGTTCATTCTTTTGATTCATTGTAGTAAAGTCTAAGACTGATTCTTTTTCTTTTTCTTTATTGCCCATATTAAACATTGCTGGCAATTTATGCAATACAGGAACACTCTCTCAATGAGAGGTTGAAGAAGAAAAAAAAAAAAAAAAAAAAAGAAAAAAAAAAAAAGGGGGGGGGGGGGTCACCTTGTGGTTGAGCTATGCTCAAGAGACATATTGACTACATAGAAGCAGAGTAAATACATCATTGCATATCACAGTATGTTTAAGCTATTATTCTAAATCAAGGCCTAGAATGACAGGAGACCATCTTCTTACAAACACAGGTAATTTCAACTGTAAATTAGCACTCATATTTTCCATTGTACGGACCTGCTTGATTTTTTGTATCCACTGGGCAATTGTAGGGGGTCTAGGCTTCATACAGTTAATAGTGATAATTTTTTTTGCAATCATTAACAAAATATGTAACATATGGTGTTGGTCCTTAGAAAGCAAGTTTTCAGGTATTTTCTCCAGTAAAAAAATTAAAGGCTTCCAGAGGGAAATCCACCCTGAAAATGTTGTCCACTTTCTCTTTAATGTCTTTCCAGTATGTCTGTATCACAGAGCAGTCCCAGAATATGTGGGTATGATCCCCCACCATGCCACAGTTACTCCAGCAAATGTTGGGGGCATTGTTTTTAAACATTGATACCTTAAGAGGGGTCCTAAAGAATCTTATCTTCATCTCCCAGTCAAATTCTTTCCACATTGGACTTCCAATCCCTGTATGACTAGCCCGACATATGTCTTCCCATGTTTCATCCTCTATAATTGTATTAAGGTCCATTTCCCATTCATTTTTAATATGAAGAGTATTATCTGATGTGTCTTTCATAAGACTCTTATGTGATACCTGATGCCTTGTTGATATCACTTGTTGAGAAATATGTATAAAATACCGTTCAACATCAGTTGGCTCTCTTTTAAGACTATCCCAATCTGTGTGCTTTGTGATATATTGTCTTATTTGTAGAAACCTATACATGTCATTTGAGGGCAAGTCAAACTTTTCTTGCAGTTTGTGAGAATGCTCGCAATGTGTTGTTTTCAAACAACTGATTTAAAAGACTGATTCTTAAGTGCTGCAAACTAAGGACTACAATGATGGCAACTCAAAATGGCCGCCTCGACCTCTGCATCAGCCAATAGTGAGCCTGCAAGGGTGAGGTCACTGCAGCATGACACCAATCATGTGATTATAATCAAATCATTTAATTAAGACACTGAAACTATAATATTTAAAATTGTTTTAAAATAAATTGCTTTGCATCGTGCAAAATTATCACAAATTAGTAGTGATGCTGTGGAAACCTTTTATATTTATGTACAGTATGTCTCCTCATTTACAGCTGGAGTGATGAGTTTCATCAAGGGAAGCCCGAAATCCTCATTAAAGTGGCTTGCTTTTGCTGCAAGATTTGAAGATCAGCTAGAAAGTCAATGAACTGCCGACAGTATTGGCCGAAAGTGATGTCCAGCATAGGAACATTTACATATTCTCCCTCTATTCAAATATTATTAAAAATGTGTTAAAGAGGTTGTAAGCATATTGTGTGTAGTTGTGCTTGGAGTCAATTGTTTTATTTGTGATAACTCGATGAAACATGTCAAATTGTACAGACAATGTTTTGCAAGGCTGTCACACAAAGAAATTATGAACATATGAAAAAACAAGAGAGGACCAATGAAATATTAATAACTAATGACTTTGTTGCAGTCAGTCTATGCTTTTTTTTCCTGTGAACTTTTTTGTTTGTCTAAAACCTGTAGCACACAGTGTATTTAGCATGCAATTTATACTATATATATATATTATGATATACATGTAAAAACTATTTTTCGTGTATAAATTGCACGATAAATACAATACGTGCTGTAGAGACGCATTTCATGAGATTAGGCTGGCCTTGACACTTAGGATCCTTTATGAATTGCTCATATTCTTAAGTTTAGGAATAAGAGTAAAATTATTTCATTGTTAGAATTTTGACACACTTAAGACTAAAATGTCGCTCTGAGTGGCTTTACACATACGGCCCCAGATCTCCATCTTCCTGTTCTTCCTACAAACTAAACCGTGTCGCTTCTTCTCCCAAACTTTGTTTATAAAACATAATTTGTCGCTTGAATCCTGCAATCTCTCGGGATGCAGACCTGTGAGAGGCTGGCGATTAGCTTACTGTTTAATAGTGACACTTAGTCCACTTTTTCAAATCTTTTTTTGAATATGGCAACATTTTTATTTTAAAAACCTTTATTTGAATATGGTATAATGATACCTCGATTGAAAAAAAGAAAAGAAAAAAAGGATTTGGACATCATTGCTGAAAATATATCTCTATGCATTAACCATGAAATTATCAAGCAAATAATGCTAGATGTTTTCTCGGAGCTTAGGGGCCGTTTACACGACATCGTTTTCCACCAAAAACCGGAAAACCTGGCCGTTTTGGCCGTTCATTTATGCAAAATCAGCATTATGGACATGTTTTACTAATGTTTGCCAAACAAAAAGTGTCACAATGATTTTCACAACGATTGTTTGATCAACTATCAAGCTTTGTCATATGAAAGTGTGCTTGTGCTATCTTTCTGTAAAGATAAATGACACTTGCTTTAACATTTTGCAATATCCTTTTGAATTGACTTCTGAAATGTTTAAAGGGTAACTCTCGCCAAAATGCAACCTAGGCTCTTTTTGTTCATCCACCCGAGGCAAACTTACGTTTAAAAGCATCATTAGAATGGAAACGCCACTTTTAAGTTTGACCGTATTTTCGTTTTAGGTTAATTGCTTTGTGAATGGGAGTGAATGGGGCACTTCGATGATAGCATCAAAAATCGCTATTTTTAAAACACTAAGAAGGCTCGACACAACATGAAACTGTGCTGGAAGTATCACCAGCGGCTCTACACATGAACTCCAGCATTGAGAACATTGTTTGCGTACACAGAGTTTACTAAAAGAAAGATTTTGAACAACTCACTGTGTTTCTGTCCGCGGGCATTTTGACAGTCAAAAATAGTCGATCTCCGTAACAGGGAGGAGAGTAAAGATGGAAAGCTCCTAAAGCTTAGTTCAATACAAATTCACGGATAATTTGTTGTTTTCTCGTTAGTGAAAATCAATATTGACCTTGTGTTTGAAAAAGGATCCTCATATAAGAAACAATACTAAAATTCAGAGTCAGTTCATTCGCATTCGGAGATTGACTATTTTTGACTGTCAAAATGCCGGCGGACAGAAACACAGTGAGTTGTTCAAAATCTTTCTTTTAGTAAACTCTGTGTACACAAACAATGTTCTCAATGCTGGAGTTCATGTGTAGAGTGTAAAGTGTAAAGTTTCATGTTGTGTCGAGCCTTCTTAGTGTTTTAAGGCATTTTAACCTAAACCGAAAATACGGTCAAACTTAAAAGTGGCGTTTCCATTCTAATTATGCTTTTAAACGAAAGTTTGCCTCGGGTAGATTAACAAAAAGGTAGGTTGCATTTTTGGCGAGAGTTACCCTTTAAAAGTGACTCAGTAGTTTGTGGGATCATTGTACACACACCTGACACCTCCACTGGTCTGTTTGTTTTTCCCATTTCCTGAATCTGTCCATCTTGTGCTCGGAGATCCCCTCATCGGCCCTTGCATCATCAGTCAAAGCTCTGGCTTCTCCTCGGTCTGCCTACTCACTGTGTCCACCGTGACCCCGATCATGTGTGAAGGAAGCCTCGGACCCGAGCGCTCGCGAGGGAAGTCCCTGGAAGGAGCTTATGTTCTGTTGTTGAAGGGTGAGGTTCTCCACTGAAGACCACACACAGCCCGATGAAGACCCAGCCCTGATGGAGTGGGTGTAGAGGACGACACCCGGGTCAAACACACACACACACACACACCATTACACAGAGACATAAGCCTGCTTTCCACCGCACTGCTCAGATATTACGCTTTGTTCACACACACTTTACACTTTACATTAGTTAACATGAACTAATAATGAACAATACTTCTTCAGCATTAATCTTATTTCATAATAATTTCAACATTTACTAATATGTTATTAAATTCAAAGGTCGTATTTGCTAACATTAGTTAATGCACTGTGGACTAACATGAACAAACAATGAACAGCTGGATTTTTATTAACTAATATTAACAAATACTGTAACAAATGTATTGCTCATTGCCAGTTCATATTAGTAAATACATTAGTTAATGTTAAGTAGTTAACCTTATTGTAAAGTGTTACCGTTAGGCCTACATCTTCTCATGATGGAAAATGGCCAGAACTGATTTTTATTTTTGATAAGATCCTGTTCACAAATGATCTCTTAGTAATTCCCCAGATAGCAAGCAACCATTGAAGCATTACTGAGTCAATGTTGATTGCTCAACATTAATTGCACTGAATTAATGTTACAAAGTGATGTTGCTTCAGGATCAGGTTTGCACCCTCAGTTAATGTTGAAGCAATGTGGAGATTTCAACCACAAATCAATGGTAATATTATTGATTCAACATTATTAAGTGATGTTTGTTCAATATCACGTTTGCAAACGCATTTAATGTAAGACAATGGTGAGATTTCAGCAAAAAAAATAATCAATGGTAATGCTATTGAATCAATATTACACTATGATTGATTCTACTTCACTGATGCTGAATCAACACAGAAATTAAGACAAATAATCTTTGGAAATATTGTTCGATCAATGTTACAATGTGATGTTGAGCACTTTTGTTGAAACACTGAGAAATGTAATGTTGCATAAAACAATGTTGCCATCTGATATACCAAGTTAATGTTGAAACAACATTAATATCTCAGCTAGTACACTTCAATAGTGCGCCAATTCCCGACCATTTAAAAGTTTGGGGGAAACCTTTTCAAATATAAATGACACCTTTCCAACAGAGTCAATTTATTTTATTTAACAGTTTCACACAATCAATGACGAAAAGATATAAAATATCACTAAAAATAGAAAAATGGATGCTTTATTCAAACACAATTACAGTCAGTAACAATAAAAATCAAACGCAAATAAGCATGCAAAACAAAGGAACAGAGAAATCATAAGGTATATGCGATATTGTTTGAAACTAAAGTCATGCTGGTTCAACACACAAGGCTTCTGTGTAGGATACACCTGTGTTTTCTCTCTAATGAGGAAGCATCAGTTACACTACTGAGAAGTGCACATGCAAAACCAAAATGGGCGTTTCCCAATCAGTGGCCAATTTCAAATTACACTGGATGTTTTTCAGCCATTTTCCAACAGACTTGCTGAAATCACGAAGGCCCTCCTCTAAACGAAGCCCCCGGTGGATTAGAGCAAATCGGGTAACGCGGTTGAAAACGCCGTCGTGTCTGAAACGCCCCAGTGATTGAGAGACACCCACTCGTGTTCTGCAGAGATACATGCCTGAATGATCTTCTGCTCATTGACTATCACTGTTAGTTCAGTGTCAGTAGGCGCGTTTCCATTACAGATTTGCGCAAAACTTTTGCGATTTTTTCTAAATGTTGACAAAAAACTATTGCGAAATGACGGCGTTTACTTAACGCCTGAATTTATAAAGCTGTATATAAAAAAAAAAATTCTGTGTGTTTTTGACTTTAAGTAGATGGTAAATAATGTTGAGATTATCAATTTCACTTTTGCACAACAAATAAATAGAAATTTTGGTATGTTGCAAATTTGCGACAGTGGGCATTTAGGGTATTTTTTTACAAAATGGAAAAATTAATAAAACACATTTTCCCATCTCAGGAATGTAGATTTTATTCATGGCACAAAGTTGTTAGAACTTATAAACTTTATACTTATAAACTTTGACAAATTAATGAATCTTGACAACAGCAAGAAACAAAACACTCTCCTACTCCCTAACATTGACAGTAGTTTTTATACATTCCATGTTACACTCTGTTTAACTCTTTCCTTGTTTCTCCAGTGCATACATTATATAATCTTATAGTTATATCCTAACATTCTATTTTTTGTGGGAAAAAATAATAATTTTTTTTGGCTGAAACCATCTAAATACAGCATTATTATAATATGTAGCCCATTAGCCCAATCCAGCCGTTATGGACCAATGTCGCAAATTTGCTACAAACAGAAATCTACAAAGTACGTAAAAAATATTCGTCACATGAAGTCTATATGAATAACATAGCTATAGAAGCAATCAATAAGCTGGTACATATTTTTATCTTAGCACAACTTAACTCATTTTGGGAAATTTCTCCACATTTGCGCACTTGATGTGCGGATTTTGCAAAACAAAATATTAGCTTCGGTGAACCGGATGTAGTTCCCACTCCGACCGCTCCTACGATAAACCAGTGCGTGCAAAATGTTCCTAGGTATGTATCGAATGTGCACAAACAGGCATTGGGGGAAAACACACGCTATCTCGCCTGCAGTCTGAATGGAAGGGGTTTGTTGCAAATTCGCGACTGTGGGCGTTAAGGGGTTAACTGATGTTATGCGACTAAAACTTAATTTTTCCTCTCGCGATAAGTAAAATCATTCCAAAAATCATGGCAATGGACGTTGGTAGGTTTATCTACGGTGACCGGGAAGGGACATGTCCGGTCACTTAGTTTTGTCGTGGCCACAACATATAAACTTGTGGGAACGTGATAATAAGTTGTTGCCATGAGATATTAATTCGTGGGAACGTCATATTAAGTCTTAATGGGAACGTGATAATAAATCGTGGCCACGAGATCATTTTGTTGAGGTAACGACATCATTATGTAGTGGCCACGCGATGTAAAGTCGTGGCCTCGAGATCATATGTTGAGGGAACGATATATTTTTCTCGTGGCCACGACTTCATATTTTGAGAGAATGACATCTATTTCTCGTGGCCACGAGTTATGTTGAGGGTAGCCTACCACACCGGTCAATACTGTAACCATATACAGCAGTCGGAGATGGAGATGACTGATGAAATAACATTTTACTTTGAATTAGGAATGTCATATAAAGATATAGTGCGGTCTCTGGCATTAAGACATGGGTACATAAGCGAAAGACACCTGAAGCGCACTCTTAAGTTGAATGGGCTTTTTGTCGGAAATTTGCTGGCTTGAATGAAATACTCGGGTCACGAATAAAGTCCCATTTAAGGCAATAAACAAAAACAAATTATGAGAAACTTAAATTAACAAATAACAAAGTAAATTATGACCGGGGTAAAAGGAGGAAGCCCGTATCGCGTGTGAAGATTCGGTTCCCACATGTTATATCACTGGTAGCCACGAGAAACTGATGTCATTCCCTCAACATATTAATTCGTGGCCACGAGAAATGGATGTCATTCGCTCAACATACGTTCTCGCGCCCACGAGATATTATGACGTTCCCACGACTTAATATCACGTTCCCACGAGTTTATATGTTGTGGCCATGACAAAACTAAGTGAACCGAACATGTCCCCTCCCGGTCACCGTATTTATGTACTATATCCCAGCCACTGCACTGGCCATTATTATTAATCGAAGGAGATGTATGAGTGTTTTCCAAGCATTAATAGTAAGGATCGACCCTTATTATACTTGTGAGCGGCACATATGAGGTGTTTCTGGGTGTTTCTCCCTCAGATCTGCTTCCAGGTCTTGATTGTGGCATTTATTTGAGGTTTAGAATCCATTATTCCTGTAATTCTTTTGTCTTATATGAATTTAATAAATTGCTCTGTCTCGTATTCTGTCCAAACACACCGCGTCGTCTACGTCAGCTGAAATGCGCAAAAACTGTTTCCATTGCAATTTTGCTAAATATTTCTTTTTCGAATTGCCTGAAAAACCTCCTCATACGAGCGTAAAAACTTTTTTGCGATAAATGGCAGTTTTTGTGAAATTGACGTGTTTCCATTGGGCGTATTTTCAATTCACAATTTCAATTTGCGCAATTTGAAGGGTAATGGAAACACAGCTACTGTCTCACCCATGTGTGCTGTCGACTTTCATCACAATTTCAATGCTGATCCAACACGATCCAAAATGATGGATTGGATCACAACTCAACATTGTATCAATGTCAGGGTTACCATGTGTGAAGGGGACTATAATCTCAGGGCTACGAATCAGAGTTTAAAGGTCATGTATGGTGATAGACTATACAAAGCTTACCGTATTTTGGTACTAATGCGTGAATGGAATCTCAGCTGTAAAATTAACGCTGTTGCTCACGTGAACTGCATATCTGGTATATTTACCAGTAATTTACCTGGTTAAATGTGTAAAATGGGCTGACGATTCAATCAAGTCAGAATACCAAAAATGTGTAATTCAGGGATGTACAGACCATTCTGGCAACAGTCAATATGAATAATGTACCATTAGTAAGAGATTCCACGATTCTGGTCTTCCAAAGGAAGCCAGAAAGGAAAACGCCTCAGCTAAGAAACAATACAATGTGCTCTGGAGAGATGAATCAATGGCGGATATTTGGAAAAACCAAAGATTGCATTGGCAAAAAATGACCACGCACCAAAAGTGACCTTCTCTACCTCCCGCCTGGTCCTTTCCCTATCATTTTTAATGCTGACAGACTTTAGTATTTTATGATGTCCCCTTCCTTCTGCCATATTTCAATACCTTTCTTCTTAACTACTGCTTAACTGGAACTGTTATTTACCTGAATCCTGCTTCTTCTTCTTCTTCTTCTTGAGTTTTATGGCAGTTTGGCAAACCAACTTAAAAGGTGCAATTCAGCCACCTACTGGCCTGGAGTGTGAAGTGCACATAGGTTTAACTATCTAAGAATATGATATGGGGAAGAAAAAAAACAAACTTGTATTCTATCCATTACTCCTGTCTTTTTTAGATACTTAAACAATTCCTCATATACTTTTGATTGCATTAACACATTTCATAATAGCACCTGCAGAGATATATTATTAATTCCCATCATTTCTAATTCTTGAGATAGCTCAAATCTTTCTCTGTCATTTTGCATCACATTTTAGAAGAATATTCTCTACTTTTTCTGCGAGTCCACATTTTACACAATTACCATTCTCATGTTTCCCTATTATACGCAAACTGTAATGTAATGCTGCAATCCCTATTCTCCGTCTTGATATGATCACATCCTTCCTTCTATTTGCCATCCCTTATTCCCTCAGCACCAACACACTCCTGAACCTGATATAAACGACTTCCTTCTTTTTCATCAGCCCAAATGTTTTGCCATTTCTTTCTTACTTCTATCGTTATTAATCTCTTAATTTCAGCTATATTTATTGATACCTTGAATTCAGCTTGTGTTTGTTTCAGGGCCGTTTTCGCCAGCTGGTCCTCTTCCTCGTCCCCTTCCACACCCAAAGGAAATACACCAGTATCCCGAACTGCCTTATTCTGTACAAAAACAGCACTATTTCATATAGCATGTCTTGTCGTGCTTCAGATTTTCCACTCTGTAAACCTGTAAGGACAGCCATCGCATCTGTACATATCACTGATGTATAAGGTTAGACCTCTTCAATCCACTGTGAGGACAGACATGGCTAATAAATCAGTAGAAAATACTGAATCATGATCAGATATTCCCAAACTCTGTGCAGTCTCCCAACATTCTTTTAAAATGTTCCTAACTGGATGATATTCTTCACTCCGGTTCATCCTCAACTGAAGTCTACATAATTCTAGTGGCATTTCTCTCATTTCAACCTGTAAT
Source organism: Rutilus rutilus (assembly GCF_951802725.1). NCBI lineage: Eukaryota > Metazoa > Chordata > Actinopteri > Cypriniformes > Leuciscidae > Rutilus > Rutilus rutilus. The sequence goes on from NC_140209.1 coordinate 71,838,809, forward strand.
GATATCACGGGTTATCTAAATATCTAAATGGTCTGCAACACACTCTCATTGCCTGTGTTTGAGTCTTCTCAATCTTTGTAATCCATGTTTTATTCACGGAGCTATACACCATAATACTGCCATAATCAATGTCAGATCTTATCCCTAATCAGTGTTAGATCTTATCCCTGCTTTATATAATCTTTTCAGTGACTGACTACTTGTTCCCCATTTTACTCCCAATAAGCACCTTAATATGTTTAACCTTTTATTTATTATCGGTTTCTAAATATGTATTCTGAAGTTTAATTTTGAGTCCATCCACATTCCAAGAATTCTGACCACATTTACTTGCTCCAAATGATGCCCATACGGTTTAATATTCATAGAGAGATTCATTTTCTTATTCGAAAAACATATTACCGGAGTATTTGCCACAGAAAATCGATTCTCAACCTCATTTACAGCCTTTTGCATTTTCTTTTCTACATAAAGAAAATGTTTTCCATAATGCTCCATAATCTGCACACACTGACCTAGTTTCTCCCACATCAATATTGCAGTTTTTTTCAGTCGATTTGACACATTTCTCCAAATTACTGTAGTTGCTCTCAAAACAATTAACACAGCAAACTAAACACTCTTATGTTGGCCAAACAGTTTTTCTGCATTTTATTCTAGTAACGCATTTATCGAAGATAAATAGTAACATCAAAACTACAAGTGTGTTCTCTGTTGATTTGATAACAAATTCAGGTGCGGATACACACATACGTGAATGAAAATACATGTTCTTTGTGTTCTTTAATCGTGTTCTTCAAAGTATACATTTACACCCCAAAATAAATAAAATAAATAAGTAAATAAATGAATGTACTGCAATCATTGAATCAAGGAACTTTATAGATCTTGCCTCATTTACATCTGGTCAAAGAATTCCATCAACATCACAGCATATATTCACACGAGTTGTGGGGGAAAAAGCCGTAAATGCTGGATCCAACTTCTCCACAGGCCTCTTCCATCGTTTGAAGAAAACATACTTGGCTGTAAGGGTTATGATGATCACATACCCCTTCTCCAAGAGGAGAATATGCTGGAAGGAACACCATCCTGAAATGTGGGTCAAGTCACATTTATTTATACAGCGCTTTTTACAATACAGACTGTTTCAAAGCAGCTTTACAGAGATAACAGGAAAATATGCAAAAAAGTTTGTTTCCAGAAGAAAAAAGCGTCACAGTCCAGCTTAAGTAAGCTTTAGTTCATTTATATATATATATATATATATATATATATATATATAGCTGCTCTGGAGTAAACCGTGATGTCATCGTCCAGCTCAGCTCAGTTCTTGTATAATAGTGTCAGTGCAGGCAGATCAATATTATTGTTGAATATTAAATTAAATATTAAATGTAATGTCCCCGTACCAGTGCTGAATGTTGAAATGGGGAATTTGTCCTGAACTACAACAGAGTTTCGCTCAGTTTGCTCCTGATCACTTTGTGGAAAGTGGATTTCATTGAGGGAGTTTAAAACATTTACGGGCCTTTCTGTGTTATGCGTCTCCAAGACACAACACCACTGGTGCACAGATGACTGTGATTTTTGTAAAACCATTAAAAATCAAAACCATTTTTTTTTCTGATATATTAAAGTTTTGGTATGAACTATTGTGAAAACATTTGAGAATTTGTGCACAGTGATTTGAAAAAATTATGAATGTGATTTGCAATTTGCACGAAATAAAGGAACATTTACAACCTGTTAAAAACAATTACAAGGTGTTCAGATCACTGTAAACTGTTCTGAGACCAGTGACCTGAGTTTACATTTACTTTACATTTACATTTATTCATTTAGCTGACACTTTTATCCAAAGCGACATAATTTTTATTTATTATTTTATTATTATTATTATTATTATAGAACAGAATAGAATAGAATAGTAGAGAAAGTGTTAGTTTGAAGAAAGTTTGAAGAAAAGTGTCAAATCGATTGAGAAAAACTTGTCATTTATCATTAAGTTAAAAAGAACAGGACTACTTGCACTTCCTTGGGGAGAATATTCTCTATAGGATACGTCTGAGAATATGCGAACCCCACTCATACTTGAACTGTTCTCCAAAACCCTTTAGTTCTATCTAACTTCATTAATATACCCTCCTTACACAGCATAATCATACGCCTTTTCAACGTCGGAAACACTCCTACTGCCGCCTCTTTACTTACTTGGGTCTTTCTTATTTCATTTTCTAGACATAAAACTAATCCATGGTATTTCTCTGATAATGAGACAACAGGTTCTTGCTCTCTGTAACATGTGACAGTCTGATCATAACCATCCGTTCCATTAGTTTGCATATATCATCAGGCAACTTTCCTTTCTCCCATACCATATTAAAAAAAGTCTTCATATTATATTTAATGATAAATGCTTAATCATCTCATAACATATATATTCCTTGCAGGGAAAGTCTGTTTAATCCCTGCCAGTGCTCTCTTCATCTCGTACAGTAATATCGGAGTCTAATGCGCCTCCTGCTGGTTTCTTGTTTTTACCCAAATATCTGTGTATTGCTGTTCCCTACTCTTCCTCATATCATCTGAGATATTTGCATTGCTGTGCACCTTTACAGATGATTCTACTAACATCTCTGCTTTATCACTGTCTGTTCCCACTTATGATCTGTAACCAGTTACCCAAGAGTGACCCCTACTGGACACACACTTACATGCCAAAGTTTAAAATAAAGACAGAATGGCTTTTACACCATTAAATATTAGTGCTTGTATTCTGTGTTTTAGTTAGGGTCTTTTGTTTTATCTACATGCAATTACTATCACTCTACCTCTGCCGTTTGTCATTAAAGCTGCACATAAAACACTAGCAAAGGTGTAATGTTATAACTCTGGAGAGGCGTGATGACATTAAGGTCCAGGTATGGTTTGTAACTAGAAAAGAGAACCTTTGGGAACTCTTGGACAACAAGATAAGGTGCACTTTCTTTAATTTACATATGTTGTTTCAAGCCTGTGTGTGAAAGTGAAGTTATGTTTTACAAAAATAACACTGTGACAATATTAAGATTGAATTTTTATTCAAGAAAAGAAGTTGCTCTAGTGTTTTAGCCTTTAAACGGTTTATTTTCTTGCACAGAACTTCGCCTGCTTTGGAAAACACTTGATCACATGGCACAGATTGAAGCTGGTAAGGTGGAAGAGATGAGGGAAGAGCGTTTAATGTTTCGCCCAAAACTCCAGTGGATCGCTTGTTCTGTTAATGTAAGGTGTGTGTGTTGGTAACACTTTAGTATGGGGAACACATTTTCACTATTAACTATGACTTTTGCCTCAATAAACTCCTAATTTACTGCTTATTAACAGTTAGTAAGGTAGTTTTTGTAGCGTTTAAGTTTAGGTATTGGGTAGGATTAAGGGATGTAGAATAAGGTTGTGCAAAATAAGGCATTGATATAATAAACAGCCAATATGCAAGTAATATGCATGCTATTACTGTATGCTAGTGAGAATTGGACCCTAAAATAAAGTGTAACTGGTGTATTTAAGTATCGCTGTACTTCAACTGTTGCATCTGAATTGGATCAGTACAAACACAATTGACTTATTTCAGTTTTGTTAACATAATAAAACTGACCTGAAATCAGTTAAATCCATCGTCGACACTGGTCCACGGGTTCACTTTGAGATCAACTCCCCCTAGTGGCAACCATCAGAGTTTCAAAACGTTTCGAAACAGTAATGACGTAACAAAGCCTAGTTTGCTGAAATCTCGTGACTTGCCCAATCTGATGCACGCTCCGAACCAATGATTTGAAACAAAGATTCGAAAAAGTTTTCGAAGCTTCATGAAGCAGTGTTTGGAAAGTGGCCATCACTACCTGTTCATCTTCATCTTCTGGTTCAAATTCGCTGCGATCGCTCGTTAGAGCCTGGATTTCCTTGCTTTCACCGGAAACTTCTGTTGTCTTACCGTCACCAATCCCTTTCGACGATAAGACCCTGAAGTCTTTGTTCTGGATCGGGGGTAACTACCATCCCATAGACCTCCCAGGCACCCCTGGACTAAACTGGAGGGACTAGGGTCTAGAGAGTGTCTATCCGGACATCTGTCCAGAGCTTTTTTGTAATCTGAAATTCAAGAATGAGACACTAAGTAAGATGATTAGTCAATTTGTTGACAGATTTTTTAAATATTAATGTTTGTTAGAAAAAGATTATCAGCCGAATAGTTTGCTGAACAAGAAAACTATTTATTAATTACAGCAGTTGTTTTTATGTTGATTTTATTTATTATATTTTATAATAAACTGTATAAACTCATATATAAATACCTGCAAAATACACCAAACAGGCATGTCAAGACCCTGCTCTTTTGAAGTGTGTAACCAGTCTTTACATCCCGGGACAGGGCTGTGCTGTGGGTTCTCCACATCCAAATGGTCAAATGTGTATTATGGTTAATGTTCTGGCCTGTACAGGACAGTCTGGTGTAATCCTTGAAAGCTGCGACCACATTTGAACCATTGTCGGTCACTACAACAATATCCTTGCTCAAGATGCCAAACTCCTATATGTTAGGTTAGATAAAAAAAAAAAAAAAAAAAAAAACAGCACAAACATAAAAGATTAATCCAAACACAAATAAATTGAACATAATGATTACTTTGTAAGTAAATTATTGTTAAAGCTTGAGCTAGTCAGAACAGTTAACAAGAAATATAAGAGACTTTGAATAGAATATTACCATATTACTTGGACAAGCCAATAAATACAGTATAACACCGTTAAGTATGTGCTACTCATATATGTGGGGGACACTGGGGGTAAAAGACAGATACCTGAAGGATGGACTCCACAGTTCTTCAGATATTGTCATGGGATTTGACACCAATGATCTCCCTTGTAGCCAGGACCTGGTTCAATAATTTCCATCCAAGAATATAATGAACTATAACTGAACTATCCTTTCTTCTGTCCAAAGGTCATTTGTCAGAGTGAGGTTTGGGCACTAAAGGAATGATGTAAATGTTATTTAAGGCTTCACAGGATCTTACAGAAACAGATAACCATTTGACAATATTGCTTTTAATATACAATCCCATAAAAGTAGGCTCCAAAAATGGCAAAAAAAAGAGACCAAGATTAAACAAGCAGTGTAGCCAGGCCTACCTGTTGTAGCTCTTCCATAACAGGCTTCTTGACTTTCTCGTATTCGTCTTCAACATGGCGAGCACTCTGTAGCACATCCTCGACCTCAATGCTGCTTCCATATTTAGCGTCGATATTAATGAGCTCTTTCGCAACTTCAATGAACCCTCGACCCTCAACAATAGCGAACGGTCTTAGATCCTGGCTGCACATACGAGCCATCACGTCTGTGAATCTCTACTTTACTGAGTCGGAATGGTATTTGATAATGTGTCTACATGTCTTGCAGCTGGCGTATGGAGTTTTTCTCAACTCGTAAAAAAATTATGGTAACTTCAGACTGCCCAGAAATGTCAGTGGGCACAACTGAGGTATAGTTTTCCAACAGTAGTCATTGCAGCGTGGCTTTCATGCCTGACCCCATTTTGATTTTTGGGGCTACAGAGTGCATGGGGAACCTTCATTGCTGTTTCTTGACAGCACTAAGAACACCTTATGTCTGTACCTGAGTTTATTTTATAATTAAAAGATATTTCGTATTAGAACCTGTTATCTTCATCTTCTATATCACTGTCACAATCTCAAAGTAAATCAAACAGTGTGTCCAGATCAAGTTGAAACTTCACAAGTCAAATGACTGACTCGTGACTCAGTGTGAGAGTAATTACAGTCCAGCTGTGAATTTGAGCTCTTATAAAGATGCAGTCTTGTTAAGTCCCTGGATGTATGAAGTTTTTCATCCTAGGGGTGGTTTCCCTGACAGGGATTAACATTAGTCTTAGACCAAAATTCACATTTAAACTGGACTAATTGAAAAAGCATTTCTCAGACATGGTTTAAAATAGTTTCAGACTTTCCTTAATCTTGATATTTAAAGTCTGATTTCCAGAAGGAGGATCAGAGCTAGTCTAGGTCTAGGTAAAGGAACAATTTAAACCAGGCCAGAGGGAGGTTTAACTCCAGATTAAATGATGTTGGCCTCCAGGTTGACCTTGGCAACCAAGGAAAATGGATTACCTGGACTATTTCAATGATGATGAAAAGGCACCACCAAGACCAGACAGAAGAGCAACTGGAGCAACCCGCTGAAAGATTTTGATGAAATCAACTTTCGTGATTGCTTTCCTATGCACAGACAAAATGCAGCAGACATAATTTGTTTGCTTGAACAAAAGCTTTCATCTCTATTACCTATTCCTCCTAACCTGCAAGTGCTGATCACTTTGAGGTATATGTCATGTGGGACATTCCATTGTGAAATATTGTGTGGCGTAATTGTCCAGTCATTTTATGAAAAAAGGTTGAACAGACTGCAACAGAAGCAAACTCAACTGATTTTGTACTGTATCCTGAATATGTCATGAGTAAAAAAAAAAAAAAAAAAAAAAAAAAGTCCAGAAGAATCCCCTTAGGGGAAAGTTTAGAAAAAGACCCAAATATAGTCTATTCATACGCCTAGTCATTCTTTTTCTCACGTGAATAGGGTTTTTTCACCATTTTTTGGTCTGGATTAATTTAAGTATAATTAGTCTAGTTTTGATTTGATTTAATCCCTGTCTGGGAAACCGCTCCCTAGTGTTTGGATGCTCTAGTTAACTGGAAACATGATTGTAACCAAATTCCATAGACTATTAGTGGAAGAATGATGCATTTTATTTCATTTAACCTCATTCTCATTCTCTCTCTTTATTTGAACTGTTCTGAATGTTTCTAGGCTTTGTTTTGTATGCTTTGTGCTAATGTGAAACCTGATCTAATGCTGCTCTCTGGTGGCAAAGGCGGCACAGAAACCAAATCTGAATATCTGGTTTCATAGGCATAAAACCACAAAAATGTGAGTTTACAAAGACTGTTTAATGCTGTCCTGAAGCGGCATAAATAGATTAACACAGTATTTAAAATTGCGGGAACGATCATGGGGATGTTTTTGGAACATAACAATGCACTATTACTGTGACACTGATTGCGCTAAGCTTTTTAGGATAAGTCAACGTGCCTGTCCTTGACTAATGAACTCAAACCAGCTCTTCAAAAGAAGACTGCAAACTGGGCATTTGATGACATTTGATGACATCTGACCAACCCTTACCCTTCACATGGGTAGGAAAGGCAGCTATTGTTAAGGAATTAATTCACCGGGAATCAGGATTACGAGGCCATGCTTTAAAGTACATAAAGAAGGGATGGTGCAAGCAACAGCTAAAACAAACATCTTTCGTGATGTAAGCATACTGGACCCAGAATATCCCAATGAATATCAAATTCTTGCACAGTTGTGACTGTGGTGGCCCGATAAATAAATTCAAAACCAACAAATGATTTAGTTTTTCATAAGCTTAATTCATTTGTGTGCCAGACAGGGGTAACTGTCGATATTTTAAGAAAAATAACACAGATAGGATACCACCCATTACAAACACAAGAAAGGACAAATGAACAACCACATCGAACTCTCAATTCTGCTTAATAAACACATCAAAAGAATAATAAACAATAAAAAAAAAAAAATCATTTTCAATTCAAGATCCATGGAAATTCAATACTATAGGGCCTATGTCAATTTCAATAAAAAAAAATTCACAATTCCCCCAAACTTTTGAACAGTAGCATATATATTATTATATCGAAACCAGCACAAGCATACTTTGCAATCAAAGCATAAAAAAAGAAGAAATGTTACATTATTTTGCCTGTACCTATATTTAATTTTTGTGAACATCAAATAAAGCTTATTCTATTCTGTAAAAGAATGTGAAGTGTTTTTCTAACTACAGTAGCCTAGTTGTACCAAATATTATTTATACACTTTTGTCTAAACAATTTTGTAATTAAATATAACATAAGTACAATTTGGATTAAAGCAACCCATTCATCCTTGTGTGTGGTCTTAAATTATTTGGCTTATTTAAATGAACGAGAATTTAAGAACAATCACACCAGGATATATTTAAAAAACCTTCAATGTCCATAGATACATTTATTCAAGTTTATTCCAGTTATTGAATTCAACAAATGATAAAAATGAGTAAAAGACACAGTTTTAAAGTATTGCAAGGTATAAAGGTGTATACAATCTGCTTGGAGAACATTTGGTTCCTATCTAAAGAGTGTTAAAGTAACGCTGAATCAGAGTTAAAGTTAATGAGATAATTCAGTGATCAATTAAGTGATGAACACCTGCTGTCAACAAGCAGAATCACTGAAGGAAATAAAAACAACAAGAACAGAAAAAAGAGAAACACAAGAACTACAACTGACTTCATCCACAGTCTTAGATTAGAAGACATTAAATCTCTGAGGATCTCAGCAGAGGAGGATTAAACTGCTCCACAAACAGCATAAATGTTAAATTCAATTTAAAAGAGTTAATTGTAGCAAATTTAACATTTAATATTAAACAATAATATTGATCTGCCTGCATTGACACTATTATACAAGAACTGAACTGAGCTGGACGATGACATCACGGTTTTCTCCAGAGTGGCTATATATATATATATATATATATATATATATATATATATATATATATATATATATAATGAACTAAATTAATAACTTTTTTAAAAACAAAAATGAAAGATCACTGAACTTACTTAAGCTTACTTAAACTTTTTTGCATTATTTTCCTGCATCTGTATCAAATTCAAATTTAAGGCTTTTTAAGACCTGAAGAAATCAAAATTAATACTGTACATTAGGGGTGCGCAATATTGACAAAAATATGTCTAGATATTTTTTAAAATTTGTTTATAATAATTAGATGATATTTTACTGATTGTGTTTTTGTACTGGTATCCTGGCTGGTTTAGGCCTGTTGTTGACAGCAGACCCACGAAGATATTCATATTTTTTATATTCTATGCAGTGGTCAGTTCACAGTAGTGACCGAAATTAACATTTTTATTAAGGGGCAATATTTGCCACCTTAAATTGATTTCCAGGGGCATTTTCACCTATATATGGACATTGTTTCTAAAATTGACAATATTGTGTCCAAAAAGTAACTCACAATGTTAACTTTATTGTTAATTTAACTGTTGTATAAAATAAATAGCACATTTGCAATTGTGCAAAGGAAAACGGCACTCTTGCTCATGTGATATTCTAATATAACAACATAATATGATATAAATATAAGACAGAAACTCATTTGGGGACATCTATAACTGCACTGACACATCACGCAGTGAAGTTAAGCATGAGAGACAAACGCGATGTCAGCTCGCACTCGCAGTGCCTCGTACATAGTTAAAACAATGATTACAATATCATCATAGTTCATAGACAATATCGCACACTCCTAACTGACCTGACATTTGAACTGACATTTACTCGTTTTCTTCTCTCCTCTCGCGTGCAGGAGACAGGCGTAGGCTAATATGCTGCCGTAAGTGACGCGAATTGTCACGTGAACAAACAAATTCACAAAGATAGAATTAACAAAATAATACGTAGGCCTACGCTAATTAGATAGTTTTAATTTCGAAAGCATTTAGATAAGTCTAAGTCAAAGTGTCACCTAAAATTTCAGACCTTTCTTAAGTAAAAATAAGACATTTAATTTTTTTTTTTTAATTTTTAAGACTTTTTATGGCCTTAAATTTAAAAAATCGAATTTAAGAACTTTTAAGACTTTTTAAGGAACTTCGGGGACCCTGGTATTGTAAACAGCGCTATATAAATAAAGGCGACTTGACATTACCAGCTTCTTAATTCTCAATAAGAACTTCTATAGACGTCTGACAGAAATAAGTGTATTACTAACCAGATTTACTTTATTTCTGTCAGACGTCTATAGAAGTTAACAGAAAAAAAAAAATTAACAGAGGTTTAACTTATGTTTTATTGAAAAGTTGGTCACCATTATGATGCTCAGTGTTTCAACTGGCCAGTTTGCCTCTTGGCTTTTGATGTGAGTTTGTAGTCTTAGTAAGTTTTTACCAAAACACATCATTTGTTGAATATATTGGAATATTGAACATTGGTTGAAATTTGGTGAATAAAGTCTATTAATGACAAATAACCACTTTTGGTTATTATGGATTCATTGCTCTCCTGGAGCTGAAAGTGTTTTACTGATCAGTCTGTTCCGTATGAGTGCAAATTTTTTTTTTTTTTTTATCTTATATGCTTGTGTTATACATCAATCGATCCTGTTTAGTGTGTATTTTTTTTGTGTATGCTCATAATAAAAACAAAGTGTTGTGCTTTTCGCCAAATAAAGAAAAATAAACATGATGCGAGTTCTGTCTACTCTCTGTCAGTGAAGTCAATTCTGAAACGCGTCCGAAAATGAACTGTAACTCAGCGAATACTCAGTCAAACAGGCATTTAGTCACAGAGGTATGAAGCTTGAATTATCTTCTTTTAAATGAAGTATTTTTTATAAAAAACAAATATTCACAGTTTATATAATATGTATGTAAAGAGAGAGATGTCAGTCGTTCTCATCTCAGCTAATTAAGTTTTAATGTGACTCCGCCTACAGAGACCGCGCTATACAAACGCAAATGTGAAACGCCCACATCCGCTGGATAAGGCCGGTGACACACTGGATGCGTGGCGTAAGCGTCTCAGCTGCGTGGCGTGTCCGCTTTTATTTCGGCTCCCATGTTAACAGTTTAGAGTTTGCACACTGCCTGTGTGAGACGCTGTCTCAGGCGCGGCATGAGCCGCGTGGAAAACGTGTGCATGCTAGAAATAGAACCGACGCCTATTTTTCACGCGACACGCAAGCATCTTGGAAGCGTTTCCATGCAAAATTGAATAGGAAAATCTGTTTATTTGTCATTTTGACACGAATACATATTAATAAATGTCCTTTTGATGTTTAAAAGTGTCTAGGTTTTGACATAAATGCAAATATAAATGTAATTTTACAAAATATGATCGATTTTCAAATACTGCTGTATTGAATGAACAGCTTTTAGCAAACTCTATTGCTATACTGAGATGAGGAATATATATACTGTATGTGTTTTGTCAAAAATAAAGTCATCAACTAACTAATGAATCCTTCACTTTGAAATACGTATGATAAAATGTATAGGCCTACTTTAGTTTTGAAAGACGTTGACTAGTTTTGAATAGATTATAAAGTATGTATGTGCATGCATATATATATATATATATACAGTATATGTGTGTGTATATATGAAGAGTTCAGATGCAAAAGCCTCTAAATGCCATCTGAAATTTTCTCCTAGAATGATCATTTTTATGAAGCTTGTATATTTAAGTTAGCTATAGGTGACACACCTGAATGAATGGCTCATTAAGTATGCAGGGGCATTGTCTCACCAGGTGTGAACTACTAAATATGCATGATGCTGTTGGAGCGTTTACTTTCCAAACTAAAAGTGTTTCACAAAACTAAAATCAAAGTATCGTTTTATGTGAATGATTAGGCAGGATGATTTTCACATCATTTTGAAGAAAAAACTCTAGGCGACGACATCCATTAGTCAAAAGTCTTATTGCCACATATTTAGTATGTGTTTTGTGGCCTTATTTCAGAAACTTTAATTTTTTGTTTTTTTCGATAACCATGCATAAACATTATTCTCTCAAAAATGAAAACATGTAAATACATGTTGCTCACATATTATGGTAGTCCTGTTTGTGCTATATAGAGTGAATTTACACCTTTGCCATTAATATGTTTATAAGCAACTGAAAAAAGCACAAATGTCAGGGCATGTCAGAACATCTCAAGGACCCCAAAAACACCCCAGACCCCAGAGGGTTAAAAATCTTTTTTCAGACCAACACATTTTCAGTTATTTTAGAAAATGTCTTAGATCTTTCAGTGGTTATAATGTGAAGCTATGGGGTCCACCTCGTTCAAGTCCCAAAATGTGCATGCATCCTTCACAAAAGTAATCCATCCGGCTCCAGGGGGATAAACGAAGGCCTTCTGAGGGTAATCCGTGCGGTTTTGTCGTAAAAATATACATGTTTAAAACTTTATAAACGAAAATAACTGGCTTCCGGTAGCGGTCGACACGCGTTCACGGAGATGGATGCTGGCGTATGACGTAGGATGTAGCGTAGGAAGCGTCGTGACGTAGAACGAACGTAGAGTTTTGTTTTGCTCTGCTCTCTGGCTGCGCTGTCACGTTTGTTCTACGTCACGACGCTTCCTACGCTACGTCCTACGCCAGCATCCATCTCCGTGAACGCGCGTCGACCGCCACCGGAAGCCAGTTATTTTCGTTTATAAAGTTTTAAACATGTATATTTTTACGACAAAACCGCACGGATTACCCTCAGAAGGCCTTCGTTTATCCCCCTGGAGCCGGATGGATTACTTTTGTGAAGGATGCGTGCACATTTTGGGACTTGAACGAGGTGGACCCCATAGCTTCACATTATAACCACTGAAAGATCTAAGACATTTTCTAAAATAACTGAAAATGTGTTGGTCTGAAAAAAGATTGACATATGCATCTCGAACGGCTTGAGGGTGAGTAAATCATGGGTTTAATATCATTTTTGGGCGAACTATCCCTTTAAGAACAGAAACTCCCTTTATGGTGTAAAAGATTAAAGTGACGTTGAGCCCTGAGTTGATTCAAACCGATCATCGTCTGGACAAGTAGTCGTTTAACTGTTCAGATTCAGGTTGATTCAGTGAATCACCAGCATCAGATCTTATCTTCATTTGGACAGCAGATTCGGGATCCCTGAGAGAAACACATACAGTTTTAGTAGATGAAGACTCATAGAGCAAACGATTCACTTACAGCAGATTAAGATTCATTCACATCAGATCTGTGTGAAAGTTAAAACATCTAACGCTTGTTTCACATAAGTGATTTAGTTCAAGTCTTTGAGATTCACTCCATTTCGTTTATTAGCTTGTCTAAACAACTCTCACTGCATTCAAAGAGCTAATTTGATTCGTTCGTTCATTCTGTGTGAATCAAACCCATGATCTCAGTTGTTCATCTACAGAATCACTCACCTGTTTTCTGTATCATTCTCACACTGACAGATGAACTGCACTTTCCTGTGAAAAAATATGACAACAGATTGAATATGATTATTACACATCACATCCATCACAGGGTTTGAGTTTATTTATTCAGACTGTCATGATTCCACTGTTTTACATTCGGTAATCTGAAGATGAAGGGAAATGTGATTCATGATGACACGAGCTCTTGAGATTTACTGACTGAAATGATTCTTTTAGATTGATCACGACTCACCTGAAGATCCTTTTACGCTGAATCAAACACATCAAGAAGATGATAAGAAGAACAATGAAAACAGCCAAAAGCCACCACCACTGATCTATTCAAGTGATATAAAGATAAATCAGCTGATCAAATCCATACATTAATTAATAAAGCAATGATATTGGCTGATCTATAAGAGTGATAAATCAATATTAGAGTTGAGGTTTAATGCCCTCGATGTTTTACCTGAGAGCGGGAGAGGAGGAGTCACTTCTTTCACATCTTTAAAACACACATCGATCACAAATATAAGACAATATGACAGTAAACATGGATTGAGTCTGAATCAGATCTGAATCAGTGTTTTATTAGTGAATTAGACACGTTTATCAACTGAAACTCACCCGGGTTTGGAGTCACAGCAGTTTCATTCCTCACTGAAAAACACATTCACAATCATCGTGATTCACTTACTGATTCACTTACAGAAGATTCACTTACAGTGATTCAGTTCAACACAGAATCAGATCTGAATCAGGACAGACTGTGTGTGTGTGTGTGTGTGTGTGTGTGTGTGTGTGTGTGTGTGTGTGTCTCTCACCCCTGTACATGGTCGCATGCCTGTGATGAGTCTGAAATGAAATACAATAGAGAATCATGTTAGTGAAGGATTAAATATGAAAACAGACGAATGATGAGTTGAGAGTTGATTTACCCCTGAAGCGTCACAGACGATCTCATGAATCAGATTCACACAGCGAGACGTGACGAGACGATCAGGAGAAACTGATGAAGCAGGATCCATCAGTCTGTGTGGTTTATCTGGATCTGCTACACACTGATCCTGAACATATTAAAGACAATCAGATAATGTGTGTGTGTGTGTGTGTGTGTGTGTGTGTGTGTGTGTGTGTGTGTGTGTGTGTGTGTGTGTGTGTGTGTGTGTGTGTGTGTGTGTGTGGTGTGTGGTCCATCAGTCTGTGTGGTTTTGCTGGATCTGCTACACACTGATCCTGAACATATGAAAGACAATCAAATAATGTGTGTGTGTGTGTGTGTGTGTGTGTGTGTGTGTGTGTGTGTGTGTGGTGTGTGATCCATCAGTCTGTGTGGTTTTGCTGGATCTGCTACACACTGATCCTGAACAATCAGATAATGTGTGTGTGTGTGTGTGTGTGTGTATGCTCACCTCTATAAACCAGCTCTGTTCACAGACTCCATTGCGTGTGTGATTCAGTATAACTGGCAGAATCACGTACACAAACCCCACAGCGCTCTCAATCTCTGCACACGTCATATTGATGATGTCCATGACTCAAAACTGAAAAACAGTGTTTTCATAGAACAAACATCAAACCTTTAATATCTATCAAGCATGTAATGATGTGTCTTTAAAGGGATAGTTCACCCAAAAATGAAAATGCTGTTCTCATTTACTCACCCTCATGTTGTTCCAAACCTGTATGATTTCCTTTCTTCTGCTGAACACAAAAGAAGATATTTTGAAGAAAGTCGGTAACCAAACGACTGATGGACCCCATTGACTTCCATAGTAGGAAAAAAAAAATACTATGGAAGTCAATGGGGACCAGCAACTGTTTAATTACCAACCTTCTTTAAAATATCTTCTTTTGTGTTCAGCAGAAGAAAGGAAATCATACAGGTTTGGAACAACATGAGGGTGAGTAAATGAGGACAGCATTTTCATTTTTGGGTGAACTATCCCTTTAAAGCAAGTCTCGTCTTCTATCTTTCAAAAAAAAAAAAAAAAAAAAAAAAAAAACCAACCAGGGTTTCAGCAAATAATATATAAATGTCAGTCTGATCCCAAAAAAATAGCTGATATATTTCAGATAAACTCAGGATATGGCACTCAAGTCACGTGGATTATTAGGAATCACAAATATCAGATCATCATATTACATTATCACAGCAGTATTGATGAGAAATGCTGCTTTACAGAGTATAGCGAGAGGATATTAAAATTTAAATCAGGATTTTATCGAAGCAGAGTTAATCGAGCATTAGTCACACTCATAGTTAAAAGATTAGCAACCTTTATTGAATTTTCTATAATCAGTGATAATAATTATAATCAATCCTCTTAGATGAAGTGGAGAAATACACAGATGCAGATCTCTCCAGTTTAACTGGAATGCACAAACTCAATTATTTGTCTCCTTTCGACACTACTTTCAGACTGTAACTTGTACATAACTACTTCAGTTGAGTAAAGTTGACAATAAATTCACAGAATCGAACTTCCTGGATTAATAACTCGTGAGCTAAACATTGTTACTACACAAATAACACCTCTTTTAAATCATAGTAACGTAGACAAGCAGCTCCAACCTAATTTTCCACAAGCTTTCCTTCGCAGTGATACACAAAATACGGTGATCTGTTTGAGACTGTATGTGCAGCCGAGAGACAGATCCGAAGGGACCGCCTGCAAAGTGCAAAATAACTTCAATGTCACACAAGGTAGTGTCAACAAATTCAGTTCACACATCACTGCTGTCCTGTTGGTTATAATACAACACTTATTTTGGAAAAAAGTATTTTTGTATAATTTTTATTATAAAAACATTCAATAACTGTCATGAACCAGGATTGATCGTTCTCCTTTTTCTATCTCTCTCACACATTCACACACACACACACACACACACACACACACACACACACACACACACACACACTCACTCGCTCTCTCAGCTGATCCTCATCGCAATCAGCGCTCACGCTGATCTTCTCCACACCTGTTTTCTCTTGCCTCCTGATTTTGCCTGCTACTTCTAACTACCTTTCTCCCTGTTTCAGTGCCAGATTATTGTTGCTATTGAAGGCTTGTTCCTCTATGATCTATCGTTATTTCTACTCAGCCATACCTATACTGGATACCTGCCTTGTCCTGTCCTGTCCTGTCCTGTCCTGTCCTATCTCGTCTAGGTGTCTGCTGACATTGTGTTTTGCCCAGCTATCCTGCTGCTCGTGGCCATTGACTACTCTTCAGCCTGCCGTCCGTCAACTACTGGTCTAGAACGGTGTTCCCTCGCTGACCGCTGCTACCCAGCCCAGGGGTCCCTGCTGTTTCCGTTTCATTAAGCCAAGTCAAGAATATTTCTGTCAACCAGTTCTGCGCCTGCCTGGCGGCTGACTGCCTTTGTTCTCTTTACATTAAAGACTTTGAAAAAAGTATTTTTGTATATTTTTTATGATGTTTATTAGGGATGCACCGATCCACATTTTTCCACTTCCGATCCGATCCCGATACCTGAATTTGGATATCGGCCGATACCGATTCCGATTCTATTCCGATACCAGAGCTGTGTTTGATTTAATATTATTATTATTATTATTGTTTATTTTATATGATGCTGAAATAAACTTCTCTCAACAGGCAAGTATGAATGATATGTTATGTACGTATGTATGCATGTATGCCCCAAAAGGCAACTTGAGGTAAGTATAAGGTCAGAAAAGGAAGTCCGAAAATAAGGAAATCAGGAAACAGGAAATGCGTCTTGAAATATAAGAAAAGTGCAAGTGTAAACATCTTACACACACACTATCTGAAGGGTGATTCTCGCTCCGATGCGGTAACTCTCTCGATGAATGCTCGATCAAAATCAGCCATCTTGCAAACAGACAAGCGGATTTCGCTTCAAACTTTTGTTTTTTACGCACGTCAGTTTTTCTCTGGTCGCGCGAATGGATTCAAAATATTCAAGCGTCCAAATAGATGCGGTAGACGTGAATTTGACGCGCTATTCGCGTTTGGTGTGAACGCACAGTAACGTGGTGCTTTTTTAAATGTTTGATTGCGTTCGTTGTGTTGTACGACGCGAGGGAGCTTTAAAGGGCTCTGAATTACAGCTTTGCAAACATTGCATTTTGCTGTCTTGCTCTGCAGTGTTTCCAGTGTGAAGTATTTCCACACAGCGGACGTTGTTGGCTAGCCGCAAACCGTGGAATGGATTTCCTGAGCGGGGGCGTGTCTCATAACTCTGTGTCTCATTGAGCCGCGCCTCCGTTCAGGAAATCCATTCCACAGTTTGCAGCCAGCTAGCAGACTCGCCGGCGGGAATCACTTTTGGACTTTGGAGTCATTTCAGCAGACGTTAAAAACGAGCGCAGACATGACTCATGGATATCGGATATTTCAGCAGGTTGGATCGGGAAAATCCGATACGTGAATTACGCTGGTATCGGGTGCCGATACTGGATCGGATCGGCCCCATCCCTAATGTTTATGATGAAAAATATTCAATAACTTTGATAAATGTTGTACGAAAGCCCAACAATGCCCCCTGGAGGTTTCTTTATGTATTTGACTTTGTTGTATGGACATGTCTGAACTAGTATCAGAGCGCAGTCCATATACTGAACTAGTATCAGAGGGCAGTCCATATACATAGGTGGAGAGACTGACTTGCTTTCTTACACTAAGCGGACTGCTGCATGTTTGTTGTTCCCGTGAGTGATTGGTTAAGAAACCACGCATACCTTTGGGTGTAGTGTTCTCGTGCAGTGTGTTAAAACTCTGACTAAACACCAAGTTAAACCGTGCAAATGAAGACAGAGTCGTAGTAAGTTTGATGCTTTACTGTCACGCTTCACCAAAACTACTTCCTGCTAATTTTATCTTCTGTATTTTTATATTTTATCTCCTTTTATCACCTAATTTTAACTTCAGCAAATCAGCACAGTGCTCAAACTACAAAGTTTGGATTACTACAAAAACACAGAATTCTTTTACCCGACCAGCTTACATTCCAGGAAAGGAAAACACAACTGCCTACATTCATAAGGATAAGAGAGAAAATTCCTCTTCTGGTTCAAGAATCTACTTGCTGCACTAACTGCCACAGACTTTTACAAAGGATTGCAGTTCTTGAAACAAAGTTACTTACAGGACCACCAAACCAGAGCACCAGAGCACACAACAGAGCTCAGCATATGAGGTGAGTCCCATGAAACTAGTGCTCCTTGACAGGTCGAGAAACAAGCCAATCGACTTACAAATCGATGGCACAAACAGGGAGCGAGACCCAAAGGCACTCGATACATCAGATTGTCACGAGCCTCACATATTGCCGCAGTAGCATCCTCTACCCCAGATACAGCTCTGACAAGGATTGCAAACACTGGTCTCCTACCACCGCCTATACATCTTGAGAACAGATTTGAAGTACTAATGAATGTAAATGAGGAATCCCCAAACGTGATGAATGTGATCGAACACAGACTGAATCAGCCAGTAGCTAACACTGATGCTAACTGGCGCTCAAGGTCGAGCAGACAGCGGCACTCAGCTCAGAGTGCAGCCGGGCCCAGGACTCTGATAGTGGGGGACTCCATAATCAGAAACATTAGCAGCAGGGACACAACTACGTGCTGCCTTCCACAAGCAACAACTTCTGATATAAACAGGGAACTTCAGAACATTCTGATGAAACATAAGACTGCAAATCGACTTATCATTCATGTGGGGAAGAATGATATTCATAAAGAGCAGTCAGAACCCTTTAAGAAGGATTTCAATTAACTTTTTGAAACACTTAAAAGACTGAAAGTTCAAACATTCATCAGTGGACCACTCCCAGCAAGAGGAACAAACAGGTTTTCAAGGTTGCTTGGGCTAAATACATGGCTGCAAAAAAACGGCAATATAAAAGGAGTAAACTTTATTGACAACTTCAATCTTTTCTGGAGTCAGAGACAACCGTTTCATCAGGATGGCCACCACCCAAACAAACTTGGTTCAAGAGTGCTAAAGGACAATATCTACTTCACTCTCAATCATCCTTCTGCAGTGTGTGCCAATCCACTCAATCAAACGGCACACACACACCTGGACATAGTATGAATAATCACAGGACTTCACTTCAGCAGAAACATGGACATGCGGTTGACATCACACAAGGACAATGATAACACCACCCCGCCACAACAACCTCTGCTCATGGACACAATCTCAGCTGAGCCCTGCCCACAGAGCTCACCACAGACAGACATATTAGAAATGCTCGAAGATTCAGCACCCAAGGACGACTTCCTGGAAAACAGCCAGGGAAGCCAGGACAGCATATTACAGCCTCCGATAACACCAGAGCAACAGCCCCTTTCACCAGACACTTTATCCCTCTCTCCAGCATCTCCACTTCTGTGTTTCTCAGAGAAAATGGAAGTACTGTTGTATGCTGGAACCAAACTATCCCACTCTTTTGCTGCAAGCCCCTAGCCTGACGTCGTCATACTCAATTCTAGTCAGAATGTGAGTCTGATACTTTTCCATAGAGATTTGATTATGGGGCGTGTCTCAACCAAACCAGGAAAAAAAAAAACTCTGCACTCAATTGGATAGACCTACAACCAATCAGAGCAACGGAGTAAATGACGCATGTTCTTCATTCATATTTTCAACCAACAAAATGTCGCGGCTCTCTGTTCCTCTTTTAAAATGAATGCGCTGTCGATATAACAGACGCGATGGCGGAATCTACACATGATGTTTCATAAACAAAGTTCGGGAGGAGCACGTACAAATAATCAATCCAATATAAACTTGTCATCAAACAATACCATGTCTAACGTTACCCTATCTATCAGCATGAGGAAGCATATTCACTCTGTAAACTTACCTAACACTCCTTGACAGTTTTTCAGCATCCCTCCACCACCCCGAATCCTCACGCTTGTCTTGTTCTCTCACAACCAGGAATACGGGGGAGTATGGCTACCGAGCCCACAGCCCTCTCCTCGGACAGCACGTCATATACGCATTTATTCTATCGACTTATTTGTGTGAAATCTTATAAACGCATTTATTCTATCTGACTTATTTGTAAATGTGAACTCGTGAAATCTCAATTCTCCAGCAGCAGTCGTCTTTGTTGTAAACTAATTCAAATCAAGCGCTCTTTGGTGACGTGGACGATTACGTTGCATTGCTCATCTGTCCATCATCGTATAAAGCCCGCCCTGACAATTTGATTGGTCCGAACAATTTTTGTTCGGGCATAATAGCTCCTCAACGGAGCGAGTCCAGACCGAACTTCCCGACCAAAAAATATTGTGGGCGGGGTTCGGGCTGGCACCCAGGCTAGCAAGCCCCCAGATACCAACCAAAAAACGGCAGGCACCGCAACCACCAAAGCCTGCGGGCCCAGCTCGCCCTCCTCCTCCTGTGAGAGCTCTTCGGCCTTTGCCACAATGCCAGGGCCCACACCCTCCTCCATCTGCTCGAGGTGAACCAAAAACAACTGATACCAGCTCTCAGTGATATGTGTCGGGTCCCCGCTATGATAACAGTAACTTTCTCAAATGTTTACAGAACAAGAGGGAACCCAGTGTGCCTGTATCTTTCTCTATTGCTGTTCTATTACAAGATAAAAAGTCTAAGGCATTCAATAGCCGTACAGCAAACCCAACTAATCTGGTGTCTATTACACGTCAAACTGAGAGTGCTGTGGGGACAAAAAGTAAGACTGTTAAGTTAGCACTTTTAACCCTCTGGGGACCAAAAACGCGCCCGCGCGTTTTGCTCGTTTTTTTTTTTTAGCAATGAAAATAAACACTAAATGCTCTGTTAATTTTGATCTTTCATTTTCGTGTAATACATCAATCGATCCTGTTCAGTTTCTATTTTTTTCTGTATACTCACAATAAAAATAAAATGTTTTGCTTTTTGACAAATAAAGAAAAATTAACATGATGCGATTTCTGCCTTCTCTCTGTCAGTAAACTCCCATTTGAAACGCGTTCGAAAATGATCTATAACTCCGCGAAAATTCAGTCAAACAGGCAAACAGACCCACGGGCATAAAGCTTGAGATCGCAGCTTTTAAATGAAGTAATTTATATAAAAAACTAATATTCTCAGCTTCTGTAATCTGTATAAAAAGAGAGCGACTCCAGTCGACCTCATTACGAGCCATTCAAAAGTAATTTGACCACTCCCCGGAGAGCGCGTGCTATTCAAACGCAAATTCTGTGAACGCCCACATCAGCTGTAAACAAAGCGCGTCGCGATCATATAGCCTACCTTATGGAGAAAAGTTTCCTCAGAACAGTGCTGATATGAGGAGCAATATCTCCTGATATGAGGAGCAGATCCCGCTGAGGAGTGAGGTAGGCTGTTTTCTTTTCTCAAGTGTTGATGTGGAATAACGTTATGGAATAACGTTAGTGTAGGCCTATGTAAACCGCAAAAAGATGAATCGCATTTCTATAATATGACTCGCCTTTCTGTGAGATGAATGAAGGGTACATATTTGTAAAGACTGTTAGCCTAAATATGAATCGCGCGTCTGTGTGTGAAAGAATAAACTGCTTTGCTATAGCCTACTGAAATGAGTAAAAATCGACTGGAATATGTTGAAATAAAATGTATTTGTATAAGCAACGTATTAAACTGCAAATTAGCATTTATATGCCCTAATATTTCATAAAAACAACGTTACAGTCAGTCACTTGTTGACTAGATTTGGGTACAGTTTTTAGGCTACTGTAGAATATACTGCCACATCAAATAAGCTTTTGTTTAGCAATTTCTGCTCATATCTAACGTTATATATATTTATAACTATATATATATATATAACTATATTATTTATATATATTATATATATTTATATATATGATATATTGTTGAAATTGTAATTATTGTTGTAATTGTAACATTTTTAATAAAATAGCAAAACATATTTACAAGATAGATGTAAGCAAAATCTTAAATGGTCAATATAAGTCTTCTTCTAAATACATCTTTTGTCCTTGCATTGTGGCTTAGTCAGTGTCACACCTGAATGAATGGCTAATTATGCAGAGTCATTATGCAGAGTGGGTGGGACATTGTAATCTAAGGTGTAAACTACTCCTCCCCCTCGCATATTGGCTTTCCAAGCAAAACCTGTTTTACACCATTTAAATCAATGTATTTTTTTTTGTGAACGATAAAGCAAGACTATTTTCACATCATTTTGAAGCTAGAACTCAAAGGGACAACATCCATTAGTCAAAAGTCTTGTAGACACATATTTAATATGTGTTTTGTGGTCTTAATTCAGCAACTTTCATTTACATTTTTTCCAATAACCACGCATAAACATTATTCTCTTAAAAATACAAACATCTACATACACGTTGCTCGCATATTATGGTAGCCCTGTTTGTGCTATATAGAGTGAATTTACACCTTTGCCATTAACATGTTTATAAATAACTGAAAAAAGCACAAATGTCAGAGCATGTCAGAACATCTCAAGGACCCCAAAAACAGCTTGGTCCCCAGAGGGTTAAACATCCACTCACTTAAAAATAAATCACTTCTAGTCAACGATTTAACCACAAACAACCTGGATTGTATGCTTCTAAATGAAACCTGGCTAGAAGACAGCTGCAGTGCAACAATCCTCAATGAAACAGCCCCTCCTAACTTTACTTTTATGAGTGTCTGCAGAGCTGTTAAGAGAGGTGGAGGTCTAGCTGCTCTTTTTAAAGATATCTATCAATTGTAAGCAAATATCATTTGGGAATTACCCGTCTTTCGAATATCTGGGTACTGTGTTAAAAGGTGCTCCACGCATTTTACTGATCATTATTTACAGGCCTCCAAAATACTCTCCAGCCTTTGCTGAGGACTTTATAGAACTGTTATCAACAATTACCTCAGAGTTTGACTGTTCTGCCATTGCTGGAGATTTTAACATTCACATAGATAATGCAGAAACCAATATGGCAAAAGAAATCAAAACTGTTTTGAATACTTTTGATCTGACTCAGCATGTACATGGACCCACACACAATCGTGGACACACTCTAGATTTACTTATCAGTAAGGGTCTTGTAAGGATTGAGTGCGAAACATACACAAATTAATCTTCCAGGTGATTTGTTCAAACATAATTCCACACAGAACTCAACATTCCAGACCCCAAATCACCAATCCAGAGCCATAAAATCTACGCTAAGAACTTTATGGCCAACTAAAGCAACTAAAGGAAGAACATTGTCAATGTTAGATGGTTTTGAAAAGACTGATTGGTTCAGAGATGGCACTGTTAAGAGCTCGATCAAGATAACAGCAGAAGTTGCTCGAGCCCACGACAGATAGATAAAACAGACCTGCATTTCCTTAACGACCTCTGAATGACCCAGAGTTAAAATCTCTTCAAACCACAGAGAACTGAGATTTTACCTATAACAATACATAAAACCATCCCAGAACAATTTTCGATGGACTTATAATCAAACATCATGCAACTATATAATTCTATATAGTGTCTGCAACCTATATATGTGCATCTAATGTGCTTAGATGCCATATAATTCATGTAATTGTTATAACTATTAGGTGTTTGAATGAAAGTATGTCGTGTTTCCTATCAATATGAGTGTATGCTTTTAACTCAAAAGATGGCTTGATTGAAATCTGTGTAAAATGTTTTGTATTCTTATAATAGTAATAATGTCTAAACTGTGGCCTCTTTTTTTCTCTGCTAGTGCTGGAGAATAAGATCACAGATAAGCATGATTTATGATAGGAAGTGAAGAGAATGCCACCTCCTAAATAAGGCAAGTGTCTAATTGGTCAGATCTCTTCCAGGAGGTTGGACAAACTTTTGAGTTTAAAATCTTAGACCCGAACAAAGCTTTGTTGGAAGAGAGTTACAACAAGGTTAAAAAAAAGTGCGCGAAGGGAGATGAAAAGATAAACCAGACAGACTAGCAACTAGACGCGCAGAGATGGAAGAACCCAAATCAAGATCAGAAGAACGGGTTCAACAGCTTCATTCAAGCCATCTAACTACTCTGGTCTCAATTTTCTTTCTTTTCTGAGTTTTCCTTTCTTTTCCGTTGTAAGTCTCGGTTCTAAGTTAAGTTTTGTGCCAAAGTTTCGGTCCACGATTCGACTGCAAAGCCAGCTTCAAACAAAGACTTTCTGTCCATCCACAGCACACCACGTGATTGGCCGCCCCAGACATCTATCCCAGCACGAGGACACCAGCCAATGAACGAACTCGGGAAACCCCTTTTACGCTGACAAAGGGAATCCCCAAAAGGGAACGCAAACAAGCAAGTAGCCTCCAGACTTTTAAGCTGAACTGGTGTATTTGATACAGATTTAATAACCCACCTAAGAAACGATAGAAGGGTTAAACTAATGATTGATGGTTCGCTCAGGTTATGTCTTAAAGTCCAACTGAAATCAAAATTGACCCTTTTTACTTTGTTAGCGCATATTACTAGTCTTGTGGTGAACAATTAATCCGTGCAAGTTAATACACAGAAAAAAAATTGTTTGCCGTCGTAATCTTTAATCAAAGTCTGAAAAGTTACTTCCGGTCTGGAATGGCGTTCCTTCTCTGATGACGTAGGTTTGACGGCTTGGTTTGGGAAACGCTTAACCACTCCCCTCAAACCGTTAGTCTGCTATGAGCGAGAGATGGAGAGGAGGAGCGCTAGCGTAAAACCCTGCCCTCTGTTCAATATTCCGTTTCACTGGGAAATACGTCACAACACTGGAGAAAAGTCTTGGCAACTTCCGGTTCACGCGGACTTTAAGTGCATCTTGAGATTTCATCTCACTCTTGAAACTCATTCTTTCCTCACTCTCTTCTTTCTGCAACTCGTATGAATGTGTGTGTGCGTGTGTTTGTGTTAGATATTAGTTTTATGTGTTAGAATACTCAATAAAGTCTTGTTTGTATTTTAAAGAGAAGTGTTACTTGGGTTATGTGCTTACAAATTTAAATGTCTTAAACTGCTGATCTAAGTTACCTTGCTAATAAATAGTGTTTCACTATAGTTTGGATATGTATATACGCTGCAGAGCTGATAGTTACAGCCAGTTCAAATGAACCCTGGACGAGTCATTTGCTCGGTTGTAATAAGTGAAGTGATTCTTTCAATTTCCTATAAATTAATTAATAATTCCTTTGAGCTAAATTGACCTGTCAGAATCACTCTATTAACATTACAGTTTAAACATTTCATTGATTGTTATTAAGGATGTTGCACTGTCCGATCATTTCTGAATTTTCTTTGATATATTGATCTCTCCTGCCACTGAAGCCAGATCTGTGTCTGTCAAGAAGAGATGCTTAAATGAGAACACTAGTGTACTATTAATGAAGGCTATATCCTTAACACCAAGTATATCTGCAGACTCTGTTGACTTTCTCCTTGATTCTTTTAACTCCAAAGTTAAGTGTAATTGATGATATTGCTCCTGTGAAAGTCAGGAAGAAGAGTGGCAGACAAAAAGCACCTTGGAGAAACTCAACAGCAGTGCAAAATATGAAAAGACAATGCAGAAAATCTGAGCGCATGTGGCGGAAGACAAAACTTGTAGTCCATTATAACATCTACAAAGACAGCCTTCATGCTTTCAATATGGAACTAGGCAAAGCTAGACAGACTTTCTTCTCAAATATTATAAACAGCAATTTAAACAACACATGCACTCTTTTTGCTACTGTCGAGATTCTAACAAACCAAGCCAGATTCCCAGTGAAATGCTCTCAGACAACAAGTGCAGTGAGTTTGCTTCCTTCTTCTCTGAGAAAATCAATAATATCAGAAAGGTGATCAGCACATCCTTGAGTTGCACTGAGGTCAGTCAGATCAGACCACCTGAGAAAGTAGTTACTATGTCTGATTTCAAAGAAATTGATGGCAAAATTTTGGAAGAAACCGTTCAGCACCTTAAAACATCAACCTGTGCTCTTGACACACTTCCCACATCTTTTATCAAAAGTGTGTTAAACAGTATAGAAGCAGATCTTCTAGAAGTGGTAAATGCCTCACTTCTCTCGGGGGACTTTTCCAAACTCCCTGAAAACTGCAGTTGTCAAGCCCCTCCTGAAAAAGAGCAACCTGGATAAGACCATATTAAGCAATTATAGACCGATCTCAAATCTTCCTTTCATAGGCAAGATCATTGAAAAAGTTGTCTTCAATCAGCTGAACAAATTCTTATGCTGACCTCAGTGCTGCATTTGACACTGTCGATCACAACATACTCCGTGATAGAGCGGACAGGCTGGAAAACTGGGTGGGGCTTTCTGGGATAGTCCTAAAATGGTTCAGGTCATACTTAGATGGGAGAGGTTATTATGTGAGTATAGGAGACCATAAGTCTGAGTGGACATCCATGACATGCGGAGTCCCTCAAGGCTCAATTCTTGCGCCACTCCTGTTCAACTTGTATATGCTCCCAATGAGCCAAATAATGAGAAAGAACCAAATCTCTTACCACAGCTATGCAGACGACACACAGCTCTACTTAGCCCTATCGCCTAACGATTACAGCCGCATTGACTCCCTGTGCCAATGCATTGATGAAGTAAACAGTTGGATGTGCCAAAACTTTCTTCAGTTAAACAAAGACAAAACTGAAGTCATTGCGTTTGGAAACAAAGATGAAGTTCTCAAGGTGAATGCATACCTTCACTCTAGGGGTCAAACAACCAAGAATCTAGTCAGGAATCTTGGTGTGACACTAGAGTCAGACCTTAGTTTCAGTAGTCATGTCAAAGCAATAACTAAATCAGCATACTATCATCTGAAAAATATTGCAAGAATTAGATGCTTTGTTTCCAGACAAGACTTAGAGAAACTTGTGCATGCTTTCATCACCAGCAGGGTGGATTATTGTAATGGTGCAGTAATGGTACAGTGAGGAGTTCACTGGCCTTCCCAAAAAGACCATAAGACAGTTGCAGCTCATACAGAACGCTGCCGCCAGGATTCTGAGCAGAACCAGAACATATGAACACATCACACCAGTCCCTCAGGTCTTTACACTGGCTCCCAGTTAGATTTAGGATTGATTTTAAAGTATTATTACTGGTATATAAATCATGCAATGGTCCAGGACCTCAATACATTGCACATATGCTCACTGAATATAAACCCAAAAGATCACTCAGATCATTAGGATCATCTCAGCTAAAAATACCAAGGGTTCACTCTAAGCATGGCGAATCTGCTTTTAGCTATTATGCTGAAACCAGCTTCCAGAAGAGATCAGATGTGCTCCTACAGTAGCCTAGTTACTTTCAAATCCAGACTAAAAACACATCTGTTTAGTTATGCATTTACTGAATGAGCACTGTGCCGCTGTTCGTCCGACTGTTTGTACTGTACTGTATTTTATTTTTCTAAACTGTTTTAAATATTATTATTTCTTTTTATTATTTTAATTTCTTCTATGTAAAGCACTTTGAATTGCCATTGAGTATGAAATGTGCTATTTAAATAAACTTGCCTTGCCTCATTTACATGTAGTAGAGAAAACTGTAATAAAACAATACAGCTGGGGAACCCAATCCTGCTCCTGCCGATCGACTGTCCTGCACAGTTCATCTCCAACCCTAATCAAACACACCTGAAGCAACCAATTAAGGTCTTCAGGATCACTTGAAAATTAAAGGCCAGTGTGATTAGGGTTAGAGATGAACTGTGCAGGACTGTCGATCGGCAGGAGCAGGATTGGGCACCCCTGCAATACAGCAATATTCAGTGTCCATTTCTTGAGTAATATTACATTGTAATTCATTAAAACATGAATATACAATGCTATTCTCTCTGTGGCTGCAATTATACAGGCTATTAGCATTGCTGTGAGCTTGTACACAATAGTAAACATTGTTTTTAGTAATCTTATCAAACATCATCTTTTCAACAAAATCTCTACTAATATATTATCTTTAACATGTCTAATATCACATAAATACACTTACGGCATTGCCTCTATGATGCTTTAAGGTGGATGCAAGTGGATTAACACTGAGAGCACACCATGTCTGTTTCAATGCAGTACCAGTAAGGACAAAAAGGAAGTGATTAAATAGGAAGTGACATCACCACATGACACAACAACTCTAAAGTTAAATTCAACTTAAAGGGATACTCCACTTTAAAATGAAAATTAATTTTTCTTCTGCTGAACAGAAAGGAAGATATTTAGAAGAGTATCAGTAACCAGACAGTTTCTGGTCAAGTCAATGAGACCAGAAACTGTCTGGTTACTGATATTCTTCTAATTATCTTCCTTTCTGTTCAGCAGAAGAAAGAAATTCATAAAGGATTGAAACAACATGAGGGTGAGTATATGATGACAGAATTTTCATTTTAAAGTGGAGTATCCCTTTAAATTAAAGAACAACGCAATGGGCAAATGCCTGTAATACTTCATACATGCCGAAATAATCTGAATAAAACCCTTCTGCAGGGACACTCTCTCTCTTGCTCCAGTTTCCCTAACCAGAAACTCCCACCATTTCTACTAGTGCTTAAACGAACACTTTATGGCCGTTTTAACATTTAATCATTTAAACTGACAAGTCTCTATTTTCATGCTACTAGTACTTATTTTTTAGATACTAGTAGTATCTATTCCATTAAGTACTAGTACCTATTCTTCAGATACTAGTGCTTATTATTTAGGTACTAGTACCTTTTTAAAGATAATAGTACTTATTTATTAGATACTACTTCTTATTTATTAGATAATAGTACTTATTCATTAGTTACTAGTAGTTATTCATTAGATACTAGTACTTATTCCAATAGTGACTATTAACTATTATTTTGTTACAAGTAACAAATACATTTTTTTGTCATTGACTTGTATGGGGATCTGTCATTCAGATATCAACTATTCAGTTCTGACTAGTATGTATTCCAATTGTGACTAGTACATATAGATACTAGTAGTTATTAATTAGGTACTTCTTATTTTTTAGATTCAAGTACCTATTACTAGATACTAGTATGTATTCAATAAATACTAGTACTAAGTCATTAGATACTAGTACCTATTAAATAAATACTAGTACTTATTCATTAGTTACTAGCAGAGCCGGCTCTCCCTATAAGCGAACTAAGCGGCTGCTTAGGGCCCCGCCACTATAGATGGTACGCGCCGGCGTCGCCGCGGTTTAACAGTCAACCAACGTTAAAATCGTTGTCTTGCTTGGACTTGGAAATTTGAAAATGAAACGAATCTATCCATCGGGAGCAGAAAAAAGGAAAAAGAAGAAGGATGACGACGAGAAGAGACAATTGCAAGGTAAGTTAATTTTTAATAACGTAATTTAAGTTAAGGCGTGGTCACGTTATGCCAGGCAACTCAGGCCTAATATTAATGGACACGCCCTTAATATAACTGTTAGTTATTATTACTTTATCTTTACTTATTTAATTTGCAAGTGTATGTTTAATCATTAATAGAGTAACTAATGAAAAAAGTCGGTAGTTGGAACTTGGTGCAGCTGACGTTAGCTAGCTGTCCGTCAATTATGCTGAATCAATATTGCTTGCTTGCGGTATGGTCCAGCCGTCAGGCCCAGCTCTGGGCTACAGACCGCGTAGATACAGACCCAGCTCTTATGAATGTATTTTCTTTTTAACAGTTAATGTTACATGACCTACACTAGTTCTGGGAAAGAAAAAAACTAAAAATCTTTGTCTCAATAGACACTTATTACAATGAAAATAGTTTAATTATTGAACATTAGAGAAAAAGAAAGAGAAAGAGCAATCATTTGACAGTCAAAATCAAAATGAAGTTTAAAATAAAGCGGTTAAATACAAGCTTTTTCTTCTGGTCTTCATTGAATAGGCAATTAAAGATTATTAATAAATATGAATCTATATACTAACATAAAATATTTTAGATATTGTTAAGCTAAATCGCCCAGACCATTTAAACCTAAAGAAAACACTGTGTCCTCTCTGAAACATTATTGAATGATGATCGATACAAGACACCTAAAAGCAAAATGGATTTGTGGTCAATTTTGGTAAAGAATGTAGTACTGTATGTAATCATAAAAGGTGAAAAATGTCTCACTCCATGC
The DNA here is from genome assembly GCF_951802725.1 of Rutilus rutilus. NCBI lineage: Eukaryota > Metazoa > Chordata > Actinopteri > Cypriniformes > Leuciscidae > Rutilus > Rutilus rutilus. Next base: position 71,869,023 of record NC_140209.1, read on the forward strand.
TGTGAAGGTTTAAAATATGAACAGTATGTAAGAGTTAATCAACCAATAATTAAATAATATCATTTAACCTTGGATTTCTTCTAATTTACTCTTAACATTATTTTCTGCTCACACTAATTGTAAAAAACAAAATTTCACTTTCTCAGGAGGAGCCATTCTTAAATATTTTGGTGGTCGTGGAGAAACATCTCAGGAGGCTGACACCAGAGATGACACAAGTAAATATTTCCTACTGCCTTTCTTTTGAATAGTTTTGTGTGCAACTTCAACATAGCTCATTTTCCTCTTGCCAATAATTTTTTTTGTTTTATTATCACAATTCACTATGTTGTCTTTTGTACTTTAATATTAATTTAAGATTAATGTGTTTTATCTACTCTGCATACTGTATTTATGATTATATTATAATCTCAGCAGCTGCAGGTGACTCTACTGCTGCTTCAGTAGAGCACATGCAGCGAGCGACATACCACAATATGGATAATGTTGCTGGTAAGTTAGCTATATATTGTTAATGCTAAATTATTCATATTTATTTGTTTACAACAAATTGACCTTATGTATGATGTTGATATAATGATTAATACTAACACACTTAAAAACAAAGAAAACAACTAGGCCTAATCACAATGATGTTGATGTTTTTATTTCATGTCAGGCACATCAATATCATGCCACACTAAAGATGATACAACATCTTCATCCCGACCAGTGTTTATCCCTGCTGGTTCCAGTGATACAGTTGGTAAGTTTGTTTCCACAATATGTTTCTACCTCTGTTATTAACTCAAATGTTTTGTACACAAGTAGATAAACATTTCCCATCTAAACTTCCCACAGTTCCAACTGCAACTGCTGATCTAAGCCAACCGACCTCTTCGGTTACTTGGATCCCTGCTCCACCACCAACTGATCCTGCTCGGTGGCCATCAAAACTGTCTGACCAAGTAAGGGATGACTTAGTTTACAGAGGTCCTGTGAATGTAGACAGAGACTTTGAATTCCCAAAGTCCCATTTGCACAGAAACTTTCACTACCATCATATGTTTCGAAACCTTGCAAATGGTGAGAAAGGTAAACGTGACTGGTTAACATACTCAAAGCAGAGTGATGCAGTCTTCTGCTTTTGCTGCAAGTTGTTTACGAGAAAGTCATCAAAGCTTGCCACAGAGGGTCAGAATGACTGGGTCAATATCAGTGCAATATTAAAGTCCCAGGAAACCAGCCCAGATCATGTTAAACATAATAGTTAGCATGGAAGGATTTAGAGCGTCGACTTAAAGCAGGAAAAACAATTGACCACACTGCGATAGCTCTCTTGCAAGCAGAGCAGAATCGATGGAGAGAGGTACTCAAACGTTTGATCAGCATCATTCAATCACTGGCTGAAAGAAACCTTGCTCTCAGAGGATCAGCAGACACCATCAACAGTCCGAACAACGGCAATTTTCTGAAAGAGGTAGAACTTCTTGCAAAGTATGATCCAGTTTTAAATGACCATGTCAGACGCATCAGCTCTGGGGAAAATCACACTACCTACTTGGGGAAAATTATCCAAAATGAACTTATTGCTTGTATTAGTGGGAAAATACTTTGTATTAGTGGGAAAATACTAACACTATGGTAGCAGAAATAAAGCAGTCGAAGTGTTTTGCTATAATTTTAGACTGCACTCCAGACATCAGTCACCAAGAACAAATGTCGGTTGTTGTCAGAATTGTCACCACATCAACACCCCCAGAGATTAAAGAGCACTTTCTGGGTTTCCTACCTGCTCCAGAGTCCACTGGCCTTGGCCTGTCTTCATTGATTTTGAACAAGCTGGAGGAGCTGGGCATCCGTTTTCAAGACTGCAGGGGTCAGTCATATGATAATGGCTCCAACATGAAGGGGAAAAATAAAGGAGTGCAGGCCAGGCTGCTTGAAAGAAATGCTCATGCTCTATATGGTCTATGTGGAACACACACCCTTAATCTAATGGTTGCAGATTCAGCAAAGCAGTCAGTGGATGTCATCAGCTTCTTTGGCATAGTCCAGAAGCTTTACAACTTGTTCTCTGCTGCTCCTCAGAGGTGGGCCATTCTTAAGAAGCATGTCCAGATCACGCTGAAGTCATGGAGTGAGACAAGATGGGAGAGTAGAGTCAACAGCATTCAGCCTTTACGGTACCAAACTGACAAAGTCAGAGAGGCCTTGACTGAAGTCAGAGACCAAACAAATGATGCTGCTACAAGAATTGAGGCCCAGTCATTGGCAGAAGAAATAGGATCATTCAGATTTCAAATCTGTACAGTGGCCTGGTTTGATATCCTATCCAAAATCAAGATTACCAGTAAACTCCTGCAATCTGCCAACATGCAGCTTGATGTTGCTGTCAATCTTATTGACAAAACAAAAGAATCTCTGCTGAACTACAGAGACACCGGTTTCTCTGATGTCCTGTCAAAGACGAGAGAATCATGCGAGAACATGAATGTTGAGGCAGTGCTGCACAGAAGAGGATTCGAAGCTCAAAAAGGCAGTTTAGCTATGAGGCAGCAGATGAGACTGTGAATGATGCAGTAAAGAGAATGGAGGTAACATTCTTTAATGTTGTTGTTGACACTGCCATCCAGTCACTGCAAGATCGCTTCAAGTCACTAAAGAATGTAAAAGATAAATTCAGTGTTTTGGTCAGTTTCACTGACATGGATGACGAGGCACTCAGAGAGCACTGTGAGATACTTGGCAACACACTGACTGACGGGGAGGAGACTGACCTTGACTGGCAAGAACTGACTGCAGATATTCCAGAGTTCAGACTGGGCTTTATCCAAACCTTTGGGTTGCATTGAGAATAGCCTGCACACTACCAGTGACAGTAGCCTCTGCAGAAAGGAGTTTCTCAAAGCTGAAGCTTATAAAAACTTACCTAAGGTCCTCCATAGCACAAGAACGCCTCAGTGGTCTGTCAATCATCAGTGTCAACCACCAGGTTGGAAGCAAGATGTCCTATGATGACATTATAGAGGACTTTGCATCTCAAAAAGCAAGAAGACAAACATTCTGAGAGAAAAAGTCATTAGAAGGAACAGGGAATAAAAAGGGTTTTAGACTTATTTTCTTCCTTTTTTTCTTATTTATATTATTTGCTTATTTATTTAATTAATTTATGTACCATTCATTGCATTTTAAATGCTGCTAATTGTTTTGTTGTTTACTGTTTTTGGATTTGAATGTGTACTGAATGTGTAAAAGGGGTATTAGAGTTTGGTTGCACTTTATTTTAAGGTGTCCGTGTAACATTGTAATTATACATTTAAGTACCGGGTAATACTAAGTAACTACATATATTACATGTAGTTAGGGTTAGGGTAGGATTAGGGTGTGGTTTAGGGGTATGCATAATTTACTGTTATTACTATAGTAACTACATGTAACGTGTAACAATGACACTGTAAAATGTTGTTGTTTTTTTACTGTAAAATGTAAAAAGTGTTACCTAGAGTTTTTATTAGATTTATGTATATATTTTATAACTAAACATTTTATATACACATTTGGCTAATGATTGTTCGCTGAAGTAGTGTTTTTGTAGTTGGAATATATAAAAAATAAATACCAACTCAAACTAGAATCTTTTGTAGAATTTTTAATCTCTTTGATACATCAATAGAAGAATATGTTTAAATCACTTTAGAAGGAAGCAAAGAAATTACTGGTCCAACTTCTCCCTCTTTTTAAAGTGTGGAAAAGGGAAAAGAAGTTCAAAGATCAAGACTCCAGCAACACCTGTAGTATATGCAACAACTTGATACAAGATGTTTTAATACTAAATGTTTTAAGCCGCCTAGTGGACAAAAACAGTTAGTGCTCTTGTAAAATAAAATAAAAAGCATTCAGACAGTAATAAAGTAGATGTAGAAATTTGGCAAAAAACTTTTACTTTTACTTTACTTTTACTGTTTCAGTGAGTGTACTTTAATAAGCAGTAAAATAATTGTGGGCAATCATGTTAAAGAGGTACAGATGAAATGTGTAAGGGTTAGATTGTATAGAGTTGCTGGTTTGTGGTGGCAATACTCCATTATTCACTGCAAGGCAGGGCCCCAAAATTATCCTGCTTAGGGCCCCCAGATTTCAGTGATTCTTGAGATCAGGGACAAAACATGTCCACCAGATAAAACAGTTTGTGGGTAAAAAAAAAAACTTAATATTACACATACACTTAACCAGAAGACTAAAAAGGATAATGAAAGCACAAATAAATTGTTTTATAAATGTTTTTAATTCTAAATGATATGATATGTAACCAGTGTCTGTAAAAACCCTTCAGTACTTGATATGTAATAAGGTGTTGCTTATGATTACCCATCATTTGCAGCTTATGCTTATCCATCAGAAAAGTATACTGACATAATGGTATGCATTTCAGGCTAGAATGGCTAGGGAGAAGCTATCAGTGGAGGAACGAAAGAGAAGGAATAGGGAGTATCAAAAAAGAAGGCGACAAAAAATGTATAGCCAGCCTGTGCTGAAAGAAGAGTTGCTGAGAAAGGAGAGGGAAAGATGGAGAAATAGGGTGAAGGAGGGCAAAATAAAAAACATCAGTGATTTGGAAGAAAGAGAAAAGAGGTATAAGAGAAGGTTTTGGAAACAAGCACAGAAAGAGTCAAGAGAACGCAAGAACAAAGCACAGGAAGGCCAGCATCTAGACACCCCACCACAGAGTCCTTTGGACATCGGTTTTGAGGAGCCAAGGAGTAGTAGACAGCTAGTTGCTGGTGAAAGGGAAAGACGCAAAACTATAAAAAGACACTCCAGAGAGATTAAACAGGGTTTCTGCAGGGATCTTCAATTTAAATTTAATGCTTTTTTAATGCCTTTTTAATGCCATTTTTTCCATTTTTAATGCCATACACGACCCATGACTAACCACGGATATTTTATATATATATAGGCCTATATATATATATATATTAGTGCTGTCAATCGATTAAAAAAAATCAATACATTTTTCCCGCAATTAAAAAAACACCTACATTTGTATAGGTTTAGTTTATATATTTTATAATGTAATAATTTCACAGTTAATCTACAAATGAATGTAGAGAGAACATAAAGGCCAGTCTCACTGATACTAATACAGCTATTGATGTCTGGATAAAAATTATTTCTCCCCCCTAATTTTAAACATTAATTATAGCCATCCAACATTACAGTGTAATTGAAAGCTATAAAAAATTTAACATTAGGCTTAAAAAAAATTAATTTTTTTAATTTTAATTATTAAAATTATTAATTTAAAATTTTAATTTAAGTGAACTTAACAAACAATCCTCACATAAATCCATAATAAATGTAATATTTACCTTTGCCCTTCCTGTCTAACAGGTAGGACATATACAGAAATTGAATAAAGTTATCAAACAGTCTGCACGGCATAAATTATAGATTAAATATATACTAATGCTTATTAAAGCTACAAGAGTTAGGCTATTTAGTCAATAGCAGTGAGTACACTGTAAAACCTAACAGTAATATGTACTAAATACAATTGAGTTCACAGCACTCAAATATTACCGAAACTTGAATGACTGAAACAGAACTCAAACTGAATGAGTTATAGAACATTTCTAGATCCCAGAATGATAATTGTATAATTAAGTGATTAATTAAGTGATGATTGAGCATTAGTGATGAGCACCTGCTGTTAACAAGCAGAATCACTGAAGGAAAGAGAAACACAAGAACTACAACTGACTTCCAGCCACAGCAAAATCAACTCAAGATAAAAGACATTAAATATCTCAAGATCTCAGCAGAGGAGGATTAAACAACTCCACAAACAACATTACAAGCTTCACTTATTACTAAACAGTTTGACTTTATTATTGCCATTCGTCTACAGAAGTTCTTATTAGAATTAACAATGGTTTAGAAGTTGATGATTTGGTTCATTTAAGGTCACCATGATGGAGATCAGCGTTTGCTTTAGTTGAGCTCTTGCCCCTTGACTTTTGCACTTAAGATTTTCTTTGGCTGCTATAATTGAGTGTTTATAAAACATATTTATTATGGCACAAAAGGCAAGAAGAAGTCTGATTGGGTGTTGATGGTGAAGGACTGATGATGACAATCATTATTTAGTGACTTGATTCACTGATTTCATTCAGAGTCTGATCTCTGATTAAAAGGGCAACATATTAGTTTTACTCAAAACTGTGATTCTACAGCATAAGAGCTAGCCATGTTGTGGCCATCAGATAATATGAAGGATTTTACAAATAGTTGTGCACAAAAAGTTTCACAGAAAAGGTATTGCTTTACTAAGACTCACACACACATCAAGAATCAGCATATGAATCTCAACAATGGTGACCATTAAAAAATTATTCATTCTGCAATGCATGCTGGGTACTAGCATAATACAAAACTTATCCATGGCTCCCAGCATGCATTGCGGCATAAATCATTTTTTAATGGTCACCATTGTTGAGATTCATATGCTGATTCTTGATTACTGTGTAAGTCAGCATGATACCATAGAGGTTTTTAAAATCTGATTGTCACAACAATGGGCCTTACAGCAGAATCAGTTCTATTATAATGAATAATACAAGTAATACATCACCTGTCTAATCAGTGATTAGGCTCTGGAAAAGATCAGAGAATCAAGTCACTAAATGATGATTTTTATCATCTAAACACAACCACATGCTCATATTTTCTTTTGGCGTATGTGCCATAACAAATGTGTTTTATAAACACTCAATTACAGCAGCCAGAGGGAAACCTGGTGTTATAAAGTCAAGGGTCAAGAGCCCAACTAAAGCAAACACGGATCACTATCATGGTGTCTTTAAATGAAACTCAATAAATCATTATCATCTAACCCTCTGTTGATTCTCAATAACAACTTCTGTAGACACAAGACAAAAGTCAAACTGTTTAGTAATAAGTGAAGCTGGTAATGCTGTTTGTGTAGTGGTTTAATCCTCCTCTGCTGAGATCTTTAGAGATTTAAACATCTTTTATCTTGAGTTGATTTCATCTAAGGCTGTGGTTGGAAGTCAGTTGTAGTTCTTGTGTTTCTCTTTCCTTCATTGATTCTGCTCGTTAACAGCAGGTGTTAATCACTAATGCTCAATCATCACTTAATTAATCACTTAATTTATTGACTGCAATGTATATCTACTTTTAGTAAACTCAACTGAAATAATTGCAGAGTACTCATAACTATTGTTTTTATAAACTTAATTGAATTAAGACAATCGGTTTCCTCAAATGTAATAAGTTAGCTTAACTTATTGAATTTGACTTTGTGTGTGACATTGTGAGCTAACAGTAACTGCAAGTGCTCTGAGATCATTTAAAGTTTGTCATGTCACTGTTTTTACTCAATAAAGTGAAGTTTCAGCTATATAAAGTATTCAAATGCAGTGTAAAGTTTAATTGTGTATTAAGAAATATTATTGTTTTAGTGAACTCGATTAAAATAAGTTCAGAGTACTCATAACTATTGTTTTTATAAACTTAATTGAATTGAGGCAATTGGTTGCCTCAAATGAAACGAGTTACCTTAACTTGTTGGGTTTTACAGTGTAATTTTCTCTGTTCCCTTTGTTCTGTGATTAACTTTACTGACAGAAAGTTTTATTGGCTGCTGTCCCTTTAAGACCAGCCGCTGCTGACAGAAACACGGATCTAACACGCGCCTCATTCTCTCACAACTCTTTGCGTTCATTAAAGACTTTATTTCACTAATTTAAGAATGCTCTTATGTTATGAGGATTCTCGACAAAACAGACATTTTGGCATAATCGGTTCAAGCGTGTGTGAAAGAGAACCGTTTTCTGGCGCACAGTCTGTGCGCAGGATACTGATGCGCGTCTTTCTCCCTGTGTGTCTCAGGACATTCACAGACAGCGCGTTTAAAAGCATTTACATGAATAAGAGCAGGATCATATAATGTAGGGGTGGGGAAAAAAATCGATTCTTAGATGAATCGCGATTCGGGACGTGGACGATTCTGAATCGATTCACAAATGTCAAAAATCGATTTTCTAAAAAAAAAACAAAAAAAATCTAATACGTAACATTGAAGGAACGCAAAAGGCGGAACTCTGAAGCGGACGTGCAGTGCGCGGACAGTCTGTGGCGTGCACATAACAGAGACGCGCACATAACAGACGCATGATGGCTGAGCGCCAAATCCGAACGGCACCAGAGAATGTCTTCGTTAAAAGCTAACGTATGGAACATTGGCAATTTCATTGTGATCTATTTAGTATTTTTTTGTATGAGAGCTAATTTCTGTATTGTTTAGTTTTCACATCAATATGCTGTGTAAACCGATCTGATCTGTATGCAATATGTGCAATGCCAGTCACAAAAAGTTACATTTTGACTGTAAGTTACTCTCTGCAGATGTTCATTCACTTTATTTGCTATTTTTGATTGTGGTATACAGCAAACATTTCAAGTCATAACTCTTTATTATTTAGTTGTGTATAAGTCAAGAGCGACTTTGTATGTTACTAATTATTCAGAATATGCATAAGTCCTCAAGCATTATACGTTATGATAGCGTCTGGTACATAATTCTATATTTTTGAACGAAAACTGTTTGTGAATTTGCTACAGAAAAATGTTTTTTTTTTTTTTTTTTTGTCTGAAGGATTATATTGCTCATTGGAAATTACAAGAGGATGTTGGTTAGAAGTCTATTATTAAATGCTAGAGATTCAGAATATGCTGAAGTTTGTATTAATTTACTACAAGTATGCTGCTAGTACAGGCACACATTTATTTTCCTGTTGGTTCTCAGCAATGTTGGGACATATGCTGGCAAATGTAACCTTACAGTTGACTTGCCAAATCACTTCCATTTGTTTTATTAATACAATTAATATAGGAAGTATTGGAAGTAAGTTCGTTATGGGTCATCATAAATACTTTGCTTTAAAAGTACCAAGTAAAAATATTTTTTCAATGTTTTTGATAAAAGGCACTTCCCTGAGAATTGAACTTAATAAATGTGAAAAAGACACTTTAATGTCTCCGTTTGTCATTCTGTATTGCAAAGCAGATGAGAGTAGATCATGATCAGAAACCTGATTAGAAATCATTATGAATAAAATCGAATTGTTTTGAATCGAAAATCTTTTTGAATCGAAAATCGATTTTGAATCGAATCGTGGCCTCAAGAATCGGAATCGAATCGAATCGTGAGATGGTAAAAGATTCCCACCCCTAATATAATGTAATGCTACCCAAAGGATGACAAAAATTAGCGAATGCTGCACATAGTTAATTGCTGTCTGCCCTTTTCTGTCGATTTGTGGCTGTCAATACCGCATATGAGATTTTACGGCGTTGATTACCCAACCAGAACTACCCAACTTAAATACCTTTTTACAAACGCTGCAAAATCCTTCTTTATTTTGACCACCAACGGGCTGCAACCATGTCCTAAATTGTTTGTCTTCCTTGCACTTTCCCATTTTTTGGTCTAGTTTTATTCCTGTTGTTCCTGCTGTTCAAAATGCCCGCGTCATCTCAGCATCACAGCAATTTTGCTCCGGCCGGAGTCAATCACCAAACTTGTTCCGCATGTTTTTAATCACACTAACATACATATTTTGCGACAGCAAATAAAATGTATTAATTATGAAGGCTATATTCAAATAAATTTTTATATTAATATAAAAATTTCTTCAAAACGATTTTAATAGGATTACAATTTAATGCTTTTTAATGTCATTTAAGGCCTTAATTATCGCAAAATTCATTTAATGACTTTTAATGCTTTTTAATGCCCCGCGGAAACCCTGTTAAAGCACTGAAAAGTAAAAAAAAAGAGAGGGACAAGCTGAGAAAGCGACTTGAACGTGGAAAACGTAAACACAGGACTCACCTTGAACCAAAACAGAGATGATGGTTCAAGGGAGCCAACTCAGAAATCCTTTAATCAAAAGATCACTGCTCTTCCACCATGCAATGACTGCAGAGCTGAGAAGAAATGCTCCTCGCACCCACAGAAGAGGCAAACTTGCATCCCAGCATTCAAAACTGTCTTTGTCTGGCCAAATTCTCAAGAAGTATCGCCTTATCCACAGGGTTCATGAGTTTGGTAAAAAATACCAAAACAAAGGAAGCCTAGGTTCCTCCAGACCATATCTCTAAGTGTTCACAGTTTTTTGGAAAACAATGCAAGGATGACAACAGACAAGCAAGACACCATTACCAGGAAAAAAGTAAAATGTCAAAGGATGATTCTGACCGACACGATGCAAAACCTTCACATTGCATTTGTCCAGCAAAACCCAAACATTAGACTTAGTTACTCGTCCTTCTGTGCATTGCGTCCATTTCACATTACATCTCCAAGAGCCTCAGACAGAAAGACATGTCAGTGTTTGTAGCAGTGTTCGAATTGAGGGGGGGCAGGGGGGGTCCGGGACCCCCCATCAGCATCAAGGGACCCAAAAAATAAGGCCCAAAAAAATTACCTCGGGGGGTCCCCTGGTTTTTCATTAAAACTAAAATAATAGAAACATAATTTATTAGGTAGGGTAAGTGTACCCATTAAGCCCACCAAAATCTAAGTCTAGGTTTTTTTCATAGATATTGACATAGTTTATAAGAAAAATTATTTGTTAAAATGCAAGATTAATCTCTCATTTGAAATTGTATTAATTAGTTGATGAACATTTTAGAATATAAAATTAAGATAATTTAGGAATAAAGTCAGAAGTCTGGCATGGGCTTAATTGGTACTTTTGGCACCATTTAAGCCCGCATGTGTTCCAAATAAGCCCACATCATCACTGATTCACAAAATATAAAAAAAATTAAATGATTTTAAAGAAGTAAAACATCAATATATTTATTTAGTGACAGGGAAGTATTAAAAAAAATCATTTTGCTAATGTTTGATTAGAGACCTGGGTATGATGGGTTGGTGTTAGTGGCCGGTGGTCTGGAGCTTTAAGTCGGCTTGACTGGAGTTGTAGCTGGAGTCAAGCTGGAAGTTTGACCGGGTGTATCTCGGGAGCCAAGCCGAGTTAGGGCTCCATACTCTGGGCTTAGGGGGGCCTCCTAGTGGGCACCCCACACAGGGAGTCTGGAGCCTTAAGCCAGCTTGGCTCCCAAGTTACGCCTGGTCAAAGGTGGAAGTTAAACTGGGTGTATCTCGGGAAGGAAGCTGAGTTGGGGCTCCAGACTCTGGGGTTTCAGAGGGTCTCCTAGTGGGCCCCCCACACCGGGAGTATGCAGCCTTAGGTTGGCTTGACTCCGAGGACTGTGGGGAATATAGGGTCCCTCTGGGAGCTCTCCATGCCCGGAATATCAAGCCTTAACTCAGCTTGGCTCCTGAATTATGCCCAGTTATACATAAAGGACTTTAGGACAAAACGGGCTCTATCTCATTTGAATGAATGTGTGTAATTTGTGTGTAAGTAAGGTAAGGGTAAAAGGTTAGTAAGATAAAAGCACACAAAGACACGTTATCATTAAACACTTTCAGAAAATGAATCAGTTAGAGGGATTCCTCATTGAAACGCATAAGGTGGGCTTAAATGGCTCCACAGTGAGTAATGGTGAAAAAAGACAATATTTTCCTTTAAAAATGTAAGATATGTTTACAAATACATGCATGGAGCTTAAATATACTGTGGACTAAGTATCATAGTAATTTTCATTGTGCCCACATTGAGAAATGTTACGTTTTTTCCATTCAAGGTTAGCTTGTGTTGGCTCTAGTTTGCATGCGTTTTGTGGCACTGTACCATTTAAGCCCATCTTTAAAAAAAGTGAATTTATAAAAGAAATCTTCTCTACAAAACAATTTATGATGTATTTATTAGTAAATGAATGTAAAATGAATCACAAAACATTTATTGTTTGCAGTTCACATGCTTAATTCTTTGGCAGTCTATCTTTCTGTAAGGCTAATGGTTTGACCTAGAGATTAGCTTTGAACGCAAGCTAATAAAACTCATCTTTCAATTTAAAAGAAAATGATATAAAATGAAGTACTATTTGTTCAAACACAAAAAACAATACATTTATCTCTTATTTTACATAATATCAATGTAATTTCCAAAGAAATGGCTGAAAATTGCAGAAATGTGTTGATTTCTGAAGGGTCCCGAAACACCAAAGTTTTGGGGTGACTTTGTGTGAGGTCACCTGAGACAGCATGCACATGGGTGGGGCTAACTCAACATTGCCAAATGTGATTGGTATGCAATAAAAAATGTCAGGGAAGTAACAAATCACTGGATTGGTTAAAATAATAAGCAGCATAAAATATTATTTTCTCTTTTTTTTATTTGACTTCAGAGTTGAAAGTGGGCTTAAAGGGTACATGGGCTTAATGGGTACACTTACCCTAATATATATATATATATATATATATATATATATATATATATTTAATCAAAGTATTGCGCTGCCGCTCCCATTAGAAAGTAATTCAAATTAGATTTGCGTCTGAAAAGACGCTCAAGTGCGCCACACCCTGTTTTCTGAAGGAATTTACAGACTGTTGGATTTATAAACAGATACATTTTATTTATCGTGCCATTTATACGGCAAAAATAGGTTTTTTTTTTGTTTTTTTTTGTAAATGATACGCACTGCAAACCCCTTGGGTAGGATTAGGGGTGTGGAGTACGTGTGTAATACACACCATAAAGTGCGTATCATATGCACGCAAAAACTATTTTTGGCCTATAAATGGTACGTACGAGAAATACATTTTGTGCTATAGATAAGCACTTTCACGAGAGTCTGGCAGAGTGGATCCTCATTTTCACCTCACGATGATGGTAAGATAATATTTCTTTCTTTTATGATTGTTTGATAATTTACTGATCTGGATTTCGACATTAATGCTTGTCCGGGACACGTGTGTGTGTGTTTTTTAAGGGACAAGTGAAAGAGAATTGTAGGCCTACTTGCCCAACCGGACAAATGCCCTGATTAAAACAATTTTCAGTATCAAAAAAATAAAATAAGAAATAACGTACTCGGTTACTAACGTAACCTCAGTTCCCTGAGAGTAGGGAAAGAGTATAGAGAGTACAAATTAGGGAAAGAAATGCCCTTTATAAAGCAAAAAAAATTATTCTGATAAGAGTGTTTTCCAACAGTGATGTAATGAAACATTGACAATTTAAGTTTTTTTAAATCAGCCTACTTCAGTGTGATATTTTATCATATTATCATGCTTAACACTGAGAATTTGAATAATTGAAATGTGATGATCAGATGCAGACATCTAAATCAGAGAATATCATATAGGTTCGGGAGGTTGGCGGGTGGATTATTTATTTTTAACAGCAGATTCGGGGGACTCAAAGTGCACTAGATTAATGAATTTATCTTTAAAATGTACAAAATTTTCTTTCAGGGGGGGTATGATGGTCTACGAAGAATGCAAAACTGATGCTTTATGGAGCTTATAATATGACAAAACGATTTGAATTTGATTTGTGTAAATTTGAATTATTTGCAAGTGTAATCTAACAAAATTGAATTTTAGGTGGTAGATTAAATAGTTCTGAATTTGTTTTTTTTTTAAACGAATATTGAACATTTGAAATTTAACAAATTTAAATGTTTTTATGGCTGAATTTTATAGACGTATTTTCAAACAGCTAGTTTTTTTTTGTTCTGAATTCTTATACTGCAAATATTCAGTTAAAAAAAATACAGATTCAAGTTTTCAAGATGAAGAAATTCGGAACTTCAAATTCAGTTTTCTAAAATTCAATCTCAAAAATTCAAACTCAAAAAATCAGATCTTACAGAAAGTAGGTCACAGGTCATCCATAGGTAAGAGTAAAGGATCTCAGATTAGTCGAACAGAGCATTTTGGCTGCACTGCAGTAGTTTTCTGCCGCAAACGCGGTGGTGGTTCAAGAGAATCCGTGTATCTTTCGTTCAGTCGTTTTTTTAATTTAATATTAAGAGTAGAAAAAAGAGAAAACAGCTTGAGTATTAGATTTCTAATATTCTAATAATAGTCCGCTGCAGCAGTTGCACGGAGCTTACAAAACTTAACGCGTGTATTTCAACTATAGGCTACATTTAATTTTCTCATCAAACAACTAGACTAACGAATGGCTCGGTACAACAGAAGAGCCTAGAAAGGGCTTTTTCTCTGTGTAGACCAGCAGTTGGTCTGAATTTGCTATATAGCCTATTTTCCGGACTGTATAGGCTAAGTCACGTTTTATCATGAAACACGCTGTGATTTATTCCAAAGTGCCTCAGGCATATATAATGCATTTAACGTTAAATAATCTAAATGTTGACTTTCAAAAGTAGGCACGCCAAGAAGGCTATTCTCTGTATTTTGGTTCATTTTTGGTGAGCGCCAGAACGATCTAAAGAGACCGAGACGCGCTAAAGCAGCGCATCATGTTGTTTTATTTATTTTTCAATGGCATTATATTTTGTAGTCATTTTGAATGTACACAAATAAAAATATACATTTTACTGTTTCGAATGATGTCATATTATCTGTATGACTATAAATAACAGAGTATTAAGTTATTTCCCAGCAGTGGAACAAATCCAAGTGATGGCGCAGGCGCATCGCGCTCTCACACAACATAGTCAGTTCTGGCGTTGCTTCATATCGCAGATTGCTCATTATCAAAATGAAACACAGTCAACCAAACATATAAAAAGTTATTCTGCCTAATTTAATTGGTCTGTTGTACAATATAAAGGGCAAGCTGTGCCGCACACAGTCCTACTCCAAACATTTCCCTTGCTGTGAAGACGCTGATTTAGCCTATACGTGTATATTGGGACTCGACTGAAGTATTGAAATGTTCAATATTCGTTTAAAAAAATATATCTAATTCAGAACTATTTAAACTACCACCTAAAATTCAATTTTGTTAGATTACACTTGCAAATAATTCAAATTTGCACAATTCAAATTCAGATCGTTTTGTCATATTATAAGCTCCATAGACATCAGTGATGTGAAGTTATTGAATATTGTTCATAATAAAAACCCTAACAATTATACAAAAATATATATTCTTCTGAAAATAAGTGTTGTAGTATAACCAACAGGACAGTAGTGATGTGTAAACTGAATTTGGCAACAATGCAGTGAATCCCAGTAAAGTTATTGAATATTTTACATCATAAAAATCATAAAAATTATACAGAAATATATATTTTTTCGAAGATAAGTGTTGTATTATAACCAACAGGACAGCAGTGATGTGTGAACTGAATTTGGCAACAATACAATGTATTACAGTGAATTTATTTAATATTTTACATAATAAAAATCATACAAATTATACAAAATAGTATTTTCCCAAAATAAGTGTTGTATTATAACCAACAGGACAGCAGTGATGTGTGAACTGAATTTGGCAACAATGCAGTGTATTACAGTGAAGTTATTTAATATTTTTCATTAAATTATTATTATTATTTTTTTTTTAAATATACAAAAAGCCTTGTCTACGTTCCTACGATTGAAAAGAGGTGTTGAAAACGTTTAGCTCACGAGTTATTAATCTGTGAATTTATTGTCAAACTAGTTACTCAACTTTCCACTTCAAGGTCGTGATTGTTCCATCTGACACTGAAACTATAAAAGCATGTCGAGTAATCGCAAAGCAATTTCTCATGAAGTTCGTTTTCTGTATACACACATACACTATATAAAGACAATTTATATATCCATAACAGTACGAGTATCAACATGTTGATGCCTTTCGATTCCATAACATATCTTCCTTTGATGATAATACTACTACTTAATAATAATAATAATAATAATAGTTGTTATTCCATGTTACAACAAATTCCATTTTTATGACTAAATTCCATCCGCGCTTTAAGTCGTTCAGATAACGACTGCTGTGCTGAGAAAATCTGCATATTTAAGAGACTTAAATCCAGCGAGAGTAAAACATTTTACATTTTACCTTTTCTTCCAATTCTCAAGAGCTATTTTCACAATTTTACTTTCTAGTCAAATAACTTAAATGTCACCATACCTATCGGTGATTAGGCGACGATGGGTGGCAGCGAGAGAGAGATAACAGGAACTAGAGATGATGAGAAGTTCGGATCAATTTACTGACTCTTGAACATCAAAATGAACGAATCTTTTTTCGAGTCATTTCGTTCATCTAAGGGGATTTAAATGTTACTTTTAACAGGCAAATTCCCCGAACACATTCACCTACGCAATCTTGATCACATTAATTATAATTAAGAAATCATTATAATGCAGTCAAAAATAATGTACAGGGAACATAAATAATTATTTTACCTTCCGAGTCTTTCGTTCATTTGTCACTCAACTCAGTTTACCGTCCAGACACAATAGGCTACAGAGAGCGCGCGCTATTGACATCAACTCGATAAAACTCACCAGATGCATGTCTTGTGAGTCACTCTCCATTTTAGAGTCTGACAGCAGGTTTCAGGTGCACGCCCCCTCCCGCTCACGGTTTGTCCCCTCTATCTCCGCTTTTCTAGCATTTTTCAAATATTACCAGTGGGTGGAGTCAGGCTCTGACCAGGCGTTTAGTTACCCTTTAAAGTTGTGCCTCTACTGAAATGTGTGCAGTGTCTACTGAAATTCTCTCCTCTAGCAGTGGATCTCATCTGACATGATGCAGATATCGCGGGATTCACGTTCAAAAGTTTGGGGTCAGTAAGAATTTTCATTTTATTTTTGGGGGAAAGAAATAAAATAAATCAATACTTGTATTCATCAAGGATGAGTTAAACTGATCAAAAGTTACAGTAAAGACATTTATAATGTTAGAAAATATTCTATTTTAAATAAATGCTTTAAATTTTAAATAAATTTTATATATCTATATCTATCTATATCTATATCTATCTATATCTATATCTATATCTATCTATATATATATATATATATATATATATATATATATATATATATATATATATATATAGTTCATGCAATTGTGTACTTACATTATCCTAAATGTCTCCAAGACTTTGTAAATTCAGAGAAATTCACATTTTTAAATAGGTCCCTTGTCACCTGTCCATGACGTAATATCCGCGTTACCCCTATTTTGCATTGTTACAATGATCATTTTCAACACATAGTTACAAATATACCTAAAATATATATTTTAAGTAAAGTGCAAATAAATACACTTTAAAAAAAATAAACAGTTTTCACTTCAAGTATATTTTTCTAACATATATTAAAGTATAATTATTTTGAAGTGCATTGTGAAAATAGGCAAAAGCATGATACTAATATAATTTTAATATATTTAAAGATTAAAAGATTTTTTGTAAGTATATTTGCAATGTACTATTGAAAAAAAAGGAATCTGTCAAATACAGTAAAGTATTCTTTTTTTCACTAATGAAAAAAAAAGCTAAATATACTTGCAGCCAGACTAATTGATTAGTTTACTTGAAGTGTGCTATTTTGAAACAACTAATTTTGTACTAAGTACCCTGTAAAAAACACAACTTGAGAAAAGTTGAAATGACTGATTTAGTTGGTTCAGTAAAAAAAAAAAAAAAAAAAAAAAAAAAAGCACTTAGTACTAATTTCCCCTAGCTTTTTCTTGTTGACTCAACTTTTGTAAATAACAGTTATACAAACTGAAAATAAGTTGTCTGTGATACACACACAAAAAAAAAAAACTTTAGTTGAGTCAACTTGACATTATTTGTTTTCTGGAGAGGTGCAACTATTCTGTAACAAATCTTTTGTAGTTGAGCCAGTTCAAAAACAAGTGTCTATTGGAAACATAAGTTCTTATTAAGAATAAGGTTCAGATGTAGATTTTTTATTGAAAATGTTTGGTCACCATTTTGGTGAAGTGAAGAGCATTGCCTTTGGTTGGGCAGTTTGACTACTGGCATTTTACGTGAGTTTGTGGTCTTTATAACAGTGTTTAACAAAACGCATAATTTGTTGCAAAGAAAGCCATAAACAAAATTGATCAGATGATTTAAATAACAGCATTACAAAGGGGAATAGTTCACTATTCTTATTCCTGGAAAGTGATTATTTATGAATAATATATTATATTTACCAACAAAACTTTAATGCAACAAGTCAGACATTCTGAATTTATATTTTTAAATACATTGTGGGAATTTTTTTTAGAAACACAGACATCAAGAATCAGCATATGAATCTCAACAATGGTGACATGCATCATTCCGCAATGCATGCTGGGAGCCATGATGTTAATACTAAGGTGGCTCCCAGCATGCATTGCGGCATGAAGCATGTCACCATTGTTGAGATTCATATGCTGATTCTTGATGTCTGTGTCAAAATACATTTTTAAATCAGAATACATAATGTCTTATCTGCTCCAAGAAAGTTTTGCTGATAAAATATTAATACAGATTGGTGATTTATTCTAGTTTATGAGGCTGAAAACATGATCATCTTGGTTTCTTTTTTCTTAGCAACAAATTAAGTGTTTTGCTAAACACTGTTACATTAACCACAAACTCCAAGAGTCAAGCTGCCCAACCAAAGGAAACGCTCATCACCAAAGGAAACGCTCAACTAGCAAATGACTTCCTATAGACAAAAAATGTTGAACTGGCTCAACTGCAAAAGATTTGTTACAGAATAGTTGCACCACTTCAGAAAACAAATAAATGTCAAGTTGACTCAAGTAAACGTTTTTTTCTTTTTTGTGTCACAGACAATTTATTTTCAGTTCGTATAACTGTTATTTATTTAAGTGGAGTCAACAAGAAAAAGCTAGGGGAAATTAGTACTAAGATTTTTTTTTTTGTTCAAGCTTAATTTACTTTTTACAGTGTATATTTGTTATTCAATTGTAGTAAAGCATAACTTTAAGTGTGTTAAGTGTACTTTTGTGTATTATGTAACGAGTTAGCTCAAAGGGGAAATATTAATAATAACTCATAACTTGTTATGATTAATTATGAATATTTGGGTTAGTTAACTGACTTAACTTGATGTAGCTAAATTAATATTACAATCAATTAATCAGTTCATTCAACAAACTCTTTTGATTATTCATTTATTCTAAGAAAAGCATATTTTTCATGGCCAAAGAAACTGATGAAGAAACTAAGAAAGATTCTTGTAATACTAATATGTTGCGCAGCTATCTGCATAACATGTACACGATCATTTCGATCTTCAAAGAACCAATTTATAGAGACCAAACATGGTATAGGTGAGGTTACATTGACCGTTGGTTCTATTATAAAATACACAGTATAAAAAAAAATAGAGTGTTAAAAGACACTACACAAGACGATCACCGTGATTTTGCCAAGTAAGACATGTTCCTGGATCGACCTTTTTGTTATATGTTGATCCAGGAATATGTCTATAGAAGAAAAACAGAAATCTGAGTGCAGAGACGAGCGAGTATGGTTTAATCTCATATCACCTCTGTTATAGAGATTTATGTTTCAGTCAGGCCTAATGAAAGGTGATTCTGTCAGTCTTGGTAGGAAAATGTTAGCAACGTGTCCATTTCAGTGTCTAATTTGTGCTTCCTTAGAGTCATTCATGTAAAAATCAGTTTATTTAATTGTTTTTTTAGTAAAGCTGCAAGTCACTCGTCCTAGTTTGTTGTACAGCCCTGGCATACAATGTTTTGCACAACTTCTAATTTCCTTAAATCTTTGCAACAGTGGTGAAGAGAGTGCATGTTAGCATGACCTCAATAGACACGTTCATAGGAAATACCCTCGGTTTAAATAAACCACAATTATCAATATACAACACACCTCACAGGGTGCTTTACTGCTGCAAATAACTATATCAGTGAGTTTTTGATTGAACTTTGCTCACTGTTAGTTGTGTTGGGCTTCTTCTAATCTCATGTTCAGTGTAACTCATAGAGTGCTGTATAGACGACAGGCGAGAGGATAAAAGACACTCATGTCCAGGTTGATGAGGATATAGCCAAAGCTTTGAAAGGTAAACTGAGAAGTCAATGGAATTCTAATGCATTTCTATGCTAGTTATAATACAAACATGGATACAAAAATGTTAATCATTGGTTAATTTAATATGCATTCTTCTTCCCTTTCACATATCCTGTGATAAAGCAGTCTTCACACACTACAGTGTCTGAAACACAACTCTCAGTTGTGGAAAATTTGAGTCAAACTCAAAGAAGTGATCGTCCACTTGAAGATGAAGATGTGACACAAAGTTTGAAATGCTTTTCGCTTCCGCACATTGTTTTTCCATAACTTTACCTTTTCTTTTTCAGAAAATTGCATGGTGATGCTTTTTATTTAGTGATGTAGGATTCAGTGTACTTTTCAGTAATACAGGTATAATTTATTTTTATAAATGCTCTGCCATATCATTTCACTGATCTTTGTTATAATGTATTTTGTTCAAGAGATTTATATGCTGCTGTACTTTTCTAATGTACTCTTATGTATTTATTTTGTAATGTACACAAGATAGTATTTTAAAGTTTTCCTGATTTTAAAGTGTGTGTGTCTTATCATTTATATTGAATTATTTTTACACTTTTAATACCATTTTGAATACTGAATAAAACAGCTTTATAATAAACTATTAGTGTAATGCTAATACATTTTTAATGAGCTGAAATGCTATTGAAATGTTCTTGAACTACATTCAAATGAAGCTTCAAATATATTCTACCTGTAGAATAAGAAATATGAAAGTATATTTTAAATGAACTGTAAAGAAATGCACCAAATGCACTTGAAGTGGTTCCATTTTAGCACAATTTAATATATTAAAATATATTGCAAATAGCTTAACATTTTTCTTAAGTAGGCCTATACAGTATATTGAAATACTCTTAATATACTTGAAGTTGTTTCAAAACAATACTTTTAATATGCACTTAGTATAGTATCATTTAAATATATTAAGTATGTCCAATAAAGCACAATTTAAATATAATTGTTAAGGTATATTAAGTATAAGTATTTTAAAGTTAGTTTTAAGCTTTTAAACATGAGTTGAAGAGTATGAGAACATCATTGACATGAGGATGTCTTTTTTGTCTCTATAGCTGGATAACACCCACAGACACACACTTTAATTTCTAAAAAGAAGAGATATGTCAGGGGTTTCGTTTTTACAAACACAGCAACTGGCCATTTGTGTGTGTGTGTGTGTGTGTGTGTGTGTGTGTGTGTGTGTGTGTGTGTGTGTGTGTGTGTGTGTGTGTGTGTGTGTGTGTGTGTGTGTGTGTGTGTGTGTGTGTCTTTCCTCTGCTGATCACTCTCTTTCTCACTCATTTCTTAAGAATAATGCACTCAGTGAGGACATTGTTATTTTTACAGTGAAAGCCAGACTACAAGTTCTTCCAACCAGATTCAACCTTTCTATTTGGTTTCCTACACCTCGACAGAATAGTGGATCTTATAGTGAAGGACATATCAAGTCATCTCTCATCTTCAGTAAAAATGTACAAACATTCTTGTGTAAAACCATCCATGTTTCAGAATTGTAATAGCTCTGAAACTTTCTGCTGTCTGCTAATACACCAGATGTTGTTGTGGTTAATGAGGAGATCAGCGAGGTGTTCGTTGTGGAGGTTGCATGTACCTTTGATTCTAGTATGGAAGAAGCTTTTATGACTAAAATTATTAAATATCAACCACTCCTAAATATCATCTCAGAATTAGGTTATCAGAGCCGACTACTTGTGTTCATATTTGGTAGTTTGGGACATGCACACAGGCTGGTTGTAAAAGGGCTTCAACAACTAGGGATGCCTAAAAAGAGGGCTAAACGGCTAGCGAAGTACTGTGCTCTGTCTGCTATTATAGGTAGTCGGTGTGTGTGTGTGTGTGTGTGTGTGTGTGTGTGTGTGTGTGTGTGTGTGTGTGTGTGTGTGTTTTTTCAGGTATTCCACAACGTTGTGTGGACAAAATATGGTCAAAAGAGTAATAATACCAGACATTTTTGCCCCGAACAAAACAGCTTATAAATTATATTTATTTATTTATTCATTTATATTATTTGAAAATGTAGAAATGCAGAATGTGAGGGTCTTGTTTAGGTGTGTGGGATATAATATACAGTTAAAATCATAATGTCTATGGAAATCCCCATGCCTGTCTCTACCCTACGCCCACTGCTGTGACTGTCACACCATTTTGGTTAAAACACACACCTCTGTCTCTCTAAGCAACACTCAAGAGATTTTATATCTCTACTTATTGCATTTTTGTGAATAATAATTCATGGTGTGGTCATTGCTGTGTAAGGAGATCTTACATAAATGTAAGGTGCTTTTTATATATTAATTTAGCTAAAACTATAATAATTGGTTTAGTAAATTTTAGTAAGATGTTTATTTTTATGTTTTATTTATAATCATTTCATTTAAAATATATTATATATCATATTTTACTCAACCGATGTGTGTGTGTGTGTGTGTGTGTGTTTCATATATAACCTTATGTTATTATATAATTGATTAGAATATATATATATATATATATATATATATTATTTTTTTTATGCACAAGAGCCTTATTAACTTTCTAACTTATGGAGTAAAAAATGTCAAAGATGTACAACGAAACTTTATCAACTATCACTTATTTGTATAACTAAAGTTGTTTAAATTGTTTTTTAACCCAGTAGTAATTAGCAAATAAAAAGTTAAACCAGCAAACATTGTAGAGATTTAATGTTTTATCTCTGTTTGTTGATACATTTTGAGCTATTACAAGATCTGTGATGTAATTTTAGATACATTTTAGGTTAGTTTAATCCGATAGTGAAAAGTATACAGCTTTACTATATTTCAATGTTAACCATCTGAAAATAAAACTAACAGTACAGAGCCATTTAATCATCACTATAACTAATAAACTATTAAATAATAGAAAAATATCAAATAGGTTATTTAAAACACTGTAATCTTTAAAAACTTTTGTCGATACAGTATACAAACATTGGCACAATTTTCTCATTACCTGTAATCTTCAGATGGTGTCAGAATTGAGCTGTCATATTTTGGGATGCCTCTTTCTTTCACACTTTCTCCCAGACAGACGGGATGGGAGACAGTTGTTCCGGGAAGGAAGATTTAACTTTCATAACAATCAATGAATAGGAGTATAGAAATATAATAATAAAAAAAATAATAAAAACGCAGGATGCAATCAAAACAAATTGGTTAAGGAAGCTATATCTTGTTCAGGGATGAGAAACCCCTGTAGAGAGTGTCTAAAAAGGTGACAAGACGCTCTGTATTGTATGGCCCAATAATGGGAATATGCGTTAGCACACCATTCTCAGAGATAGCAGCACCCATGGTTATGTTCCCGCCCCGTTGGCCTGGCACATCAACTGTAGCTCTGTGGCCGATGAGATTTCGCCCACGCCTTCTGCGTTTCGTTAGGTTGAAGCCAGCCTCATCCATGTTGATGAAGCTGTGCGGTGGTTCACTTGCTTCCAGTTCCATTATACGCTACATCCAGAAGACATAAAATGAGTTTTATGAATTACATGCATTTTCATTTTGGGCAAGATACAGTTACATCAAATGTACACAGCACATTTTGCATCTTCTTTTCTATAGCAAATGTGCAAAGGTCACACTTACTGTACTGTATATCGCTATACGATGTTGTACTGTTTACTGTGAGGTACAGTTGCTGCATGCTCATACATGTTTTACCTGTACATATTGGTAGCGCAGCTCCTTCACTCTTTCACCATTTCTTTCAAATGGAACAGTGTACAGCTGCTTCATATTCATTTGGTGTCTTTTCAGCACCCTGTCAATGGTTGAGATGCTTTCAAAGATGTTGCCCCACAGCAAAATCCCCAGTGTTAAATTAACACTGCTCAGTGTTTATGTAATCCACACTCACTCAGTGTTATAAGTAACACTGAAACAGTGTTGAAGTTAATGAGATAATTAAGCGATTCATTGAGTGATGATTGAGCATTATTGAAGACACCTGATGTTAACAAGCAGAATCACTGAAGGAGAAAATCACAAATTGTAAGTCACCATTATTGAGATCAGTGTTTGCTTTAGTTGGGCTCTTGATCCTTAAATTTTTAACTTTAGATTTAGTTTGGCTGCTGTAACTGAGTTATAACTACCAAATGAACAAAGAGAAAATGTGATTTGGTGGTCACAAGTGCCAGATGTGGGCCGGATCTGGGCCGAAACAATGTAGCTATCTGGGATGGATGCAGCGTGTGATGACATCACAGCAGAGGCTGGATAAGACACTCTAAAATATTATTTCCATGCTGCATCGCAAGAGAAGATATTTGTTGTGATGTGGATGAGAATTTGTGGCCCAACAGACAGGAACGTCAGGAGGTGTAGGAAGACTGCACTGTAATTCCTAAGGCAGTGCATGTACAGTTTTCCCCAAGGAGACTGTCCTATGTTCACATTTCTACTTTAGTTTTTTTCTTTCTTTTTTTTCTATGTGCTATGCAGTGCTGACTTTTCCTTTCTGTATCACAATGACATGGTCTTTCAACAAATTACAGTACAAACAGTAAAAGCATAAATGTGAATCTTGTCCAGTTTCTTGCAATCAAACTCCCACATACACAGGTGTAACCAACAATTTACAATAATTGTCATCAAAACTTTAGCCATAGTTTACATCAGAACATCCCTCCTGAGTACACTGTTATTATAGCGGCAGCCAGTAACCGCTAAGAGGCTGAGTAGAGGGATTAAAGATTGACGCGTTTCCATTGTTGATCCAGGTGATTTATTATAACATTGAAAAGGACAGTAACATGATGATGATGACGGTAAAGTAAACAAAAGGAAAAGAAATGAAATAAATCTAAATAAAATGAAAACGGTCAACAGAAAGTGAGCGTCCCAGCTACTCACCCCCTTCCTCCATACCAACCACACGCAAACTAACAGGTAATATGCACCTGAAACAAGTGACGTAACAAACCAAAATAAAATTTCAAAATAAAAGACATTAACCCAAACCTGGCACCTACAGTTATACTGACAACATGACTAAGCAATTTGACTGTCTTATCCGTACACAATGACACAAAGACTTGCCATTCTGATTGCACTGACATGTTCATTGACACAGATATTTACTTTTGAGAGATGAACTACGGATTTTGAGCAAGAGACTGGCTTTTGCAGGTAATCCATGGTGTTTTGCTATTTGGACGATTTGTTTTGAGAAATGCAATTACTGTTTTGCAAATGTCGAGAATGATTCGAGAAATGTACCAAAGCGACTGAGAAAAACTGTAAATATGGAGTCATCTCAGTCTTAATAAGCCTGTTAACAAGCAGAATCGCTGAAGGAAAAAAGAGAACAGAAAAAGAGACGAGTAGAAACACCCGAACTACAACTGACTTCCAGACAAAGTCTAAGATGAAATAAACTGAAGAGAAAAGAAGACATTAAATCTCTCAAGATCTCATCAGAAGAGGATTAAACAACTCCACAAACAGCATTACCACCTTCACTTATTACTAACCAGAATTACTTTATTTCTGTCAGACGTCTACAAAGGTTTTTGGTTTCATATTCTGAGAGTGCAAGCATGATGTTGAACCAACATCAAATTGTAACACTGACGCAATACCATTACTATTGATTTATGGATGAAATTTCAACATTTTCTCAATATTAATTACAGGAGCAACAGAGATGTTGATTCAGTGCAGTTAACATTGACACATTAATATTATGTTGATGGTTGCTATCTATCTGGGACCCTAATCAAATGCACCTGAACCAGCTAATCAATAGCCGTTTCTCAATACCAAGTACGCAAAGTTCGGACTTGAGTCCTTGGTAGTTCAGACTGACAAGTTCGACTCAGGAGAACGAACTCCCGAGGACGGGAGGACGCGAGTCCGATAATTCTGCAAATGGAACAGCGGCGTACTTGATAGCGTCACTCAGCTAAGCTTGCTCTGGCTACTCCGGTTATCTCTTTATAGGCTACAAATAAAACAAAATATGTTATAAACCACCACTTTGCCTCTTTTCATTTTCATTTAAAAAAGATCTTTAACATAATGGCCACACAAATGAGGTTCAGGCAACGCAATTGATTATCTTCACTGCATATTTATAACAACACAAAATATAAAGCACAACCCTGACTCTTTTTGTTTTCATTTTAAAAATATGCTGAATAAAAAACATTATAATATTGATCATTAAAACGAACATTTAGCAAAAAGAGACAGGGTTGTGTCATATATGTATATACAGTGAAGAGAATGTAGGCAACATGTAGGCTATTATAATAAAATATTTTATGTTTTAAATATATAAAATAAAATGACATAACCTTTTTTGCTAAATGTCAGTTTTAATGATCAATAATAGCCATTCTAAAAGTATTAGTAGCCTAAAAGGTATAAGAAGCTATACAATAATAAAGCCAACGATTCAGTCAAACATAAGTCAGCTCTCTAGGCTACATAGTTAAATAGACTAACGTTAAATAAAGCTATAACTTCACTTTGCCCCCAGCTAAAACGTTTTGCCAGGGAACAAATAATACATTAATGAGTTTGGCCTGTTGGATATACACAAGACGATTTATCTCATGTTATACCACTAGACTAGAGACATCCGAGCCAACGGCAAGTCAGCAGCAGAAGCCGAGGAAAGGCTGTTCTCGGCGGGGTACGAGCGCCGAGCGTCCGATTTCCTGGTTCTCACAACTCCGAAAACGTCAGATCAAATTTCCAAATAGGCGCTATCTTTATAAATAAACCAAAGATTTGAGCTTTAAACAACTACATTCTCGCCTGAAATACTCTTAAAACTACATTTCGTGACACATTTATAGCAGTATTTTTAAATTACGCGGGGTTTCTCATCTGCTATTGATGCTTGCTGGTTGGTGCTGGTGGTGTGAGATGCATTCTGGGATACCTGGCTTGTCAAGTCCGCACAAGTCACCTCTTGATGCATCCTCGGTAAAAGGGGCGGATCAAGAACACATCCGGGGATTCGAACTGGACTTGGCTAGATGTGAACTTTGAATTGGAACAGTACTAGGGGCAGCGACTGATGACGTTTCACAAGTCCACAAGAACACAAGTACAGACAAGAACGCATATTGAGAAACGGCTAAAGTCTTCAGGATTACTGGAAAGCTACAGGCAGAAGAGTTTATCAGGGTTGGAGCTAAACTCTGCAGAGCTGTGACCCTCCATGACAGAGTTTGCCCATCCCTGCTTTAGAGGAACTTGATGGGCTTTTGGCACTCCATTTTGTGCCTGCGCACTGCCATTGGATGGTGAGAGGCTTTCTTATCCATAACAAACATGCCATACAAACACACAGTCACACCAGCCAGAAAAAATAAAATAATGCTAGGGATTATTTTTGCCCCAGGGTTACACCCCTTATTTTCTGGGGTTTATTTTAACCCTTTATTCAGTGCAGTTTATGGCGACTGTACTGGGGCGTTGGATGTTATGTGATATAGGGACTATTTTACACCAGGGGTACCCTTTATACAGTACAGCTTATTGTGACTGTACTGGGGCGTTAGGACCCACTAAGGCCACAGGTTGATCAGACCTGCTAGCCTCTCTAACACCTCTTCCAGCAGCTACCCAGTCTCCCAGGAGGTCTCCCATCCAGATAAAGACCAGGCTCAACCCTACTTAGCTTTGATGGGAGTGCATGTGGAAGCTTTAGGTTGACCACTGCTGGCTGATACTACTTTCTTTGCAAGAGTTAAATAGACCAACTAATGGAAACAATAATCACCATTGAATGAAACAGAGAGTTAAACCCCTGTTAATTCTCAGTAACAACTTCTGTGGACATCTGACAGAAATAAAGTAATTCTGGTTAGTAATAAGTAATTGTGGAGTTGTTTAATCCTCTTCTGATGAAATCTTGAGAGATTTATTGTCGTCGGTTATCTTCATTTGATTTAATCTAAGGTTGTGGCTGAAGTCACTGTAAAAATGAATACGCTATATCTAATCAATAAAATTGTGGCAACAGATTACAAGCAATATTATTAATTAAATTTAACAAATTAGAATTGATGAGGTAACCATTTAAAATGAGTAAAATGTACAACATTTTTTTTAAACAAATTATTTTTTTATTGCCAACATTGAAGACACTTGATGTCAGCAAGCAGAATCACTGAAGGAGAAAACCGTAATTTTAAATCACCATTATGGTGATAAGTGTTTGTTTTAGTTGGGCTCTTGACCTTAAATCATTGATTTTAGATTTTGTTTGGTTGTTGTACCTGAGTTATAACAGCCAGATGAACAAAGAAAAAATGTGGTCTGATGGTGTTGGTTGTGTTTTAACATAATCATTATTTCACAATCATTTGACCTGAATCTCTGAACTCACATAGATCCCAATTTACTTGGGAACCTAACTTAGGTTTCTAATTATAGCAGAGTTCAAATTAAACGTGTCTCATATACAAAGGAGATTTTTATTTTATTTAGTTTTTAGACACTGACATGAATAATCAGCCTGTGAATCTCAACAATGGTAACAATTATAAAGCATGTTGCAGTGCATTCTGGGTGCCACCTATCAAAACTCATTCATGGCTCCCATCATACATTGCTGCATGAATAAATAATGAGCTTATGATCAGCGGTGATCTGTTTGTCACCATTGCTGAGATTCATACACGAATTCTTGATGTCTGTGTGTGCCTACATAACAGTGGTAGAAATTTTGATTCTTTCCAGAGACTCGTTCATTTTCAGTTCGTTCACCAAAATGATTCGTTCAGATTCGTTCACTGATTCGTTCAGTGATAATTTCTTCATGTTACATAAATAAGGCATAGACATATTCGTTCAGTAGATCCAACCAAATACATGCCACTTCACAGCCCGAACTGAAATGCTATTTGCTGACGTTACGCAAATGAGACCTAACCAATACTGTCAGATTTTTTTGGTTTGTTTTAGTTTTTAGAGAAGTGCATATGACATGAATAAAACGTAATGAATTCATTTTTGATAATACAAAATGTACACAAGTACTCAAGTAAATTGTTCAAAGTGCAAAATACCACAAAACTAAGACTAAAACACACAAAAAAATAAATAAGAAAAGCAGGTAACGAGAAGTGTAAATTTAAATCAAGTAAACAGTCAAGTGCTCAAACCAAGTAAAAAAATTACGATGTTAATTTGTCTTTGTTATATTTAACCATTAGCTTGCGTTATTAACCTGTTTTCATTACAATGGTAAAGTGTAAATTTCTTTCTTTGATGCAAACATGCTAACTACACAAACCTAGCTCTATCGGTTCGCCATCATTATCGTTCAAACAACTGGTTATTTTCGCTCATGAACGACATGTACCAGTTTGTTCAACTCGTTCACAAACGATAAGATCTCAAAAAGAACGATTCGTTCACGAACGTAACATCACTACTACATTATTTTTTTTTATTGATTGAAAAGGCTAAAAATACTATGCTGTACAAGGACAGCGCTGCTATAATTAATAAAGTAAACCTAACTCAGAATTTGGGATCTATATGAGTTCAGTGATTCTGGTTAAATGACTGTGAAATAATGATTATGTTAAAACATAACCAACACCATCAAATCACCTTTTCTCAATGTTCATCTGGCTGTTATAACTCAGGAACAGCAGCCAAACAAAATCTAAAATAAACAATTTAAGGGTCAAGAGCCCAACTAAAACAAACACTGATCACCAGAATGGCAACTTAAAATTACGGTTTTCTCCTTCAGTGATTCTGCTTGTTAACATCAGGGGCATGTTCAAGTTCAAAACGGTGCGCAACGTTTTGCTACGGTTTCCGGGTTGAAGGTCATGTTTCCTGGAAACAGCGTGCACCGTTGTGCAACGGGGTTTGAGATACGTTTGATCTTGTTGGGTGGGTGTGTCAGAACTGCAGTCCAATCAGCAGCAACATGTATATAAAGCACGTGGTGTTAAAGTGAACTCGCACAATGGGTTCAAGAAAAGTAATTTACAAATGTGTTTGATGCAGCTCGGTATACGCAACAACTGAGGATATTAGAACACATGTTTGTCGAAAGTTTTATTGTAAAAAATATAGGATATCAACATAATGATGTAGTTGTTTATATTTTTAGCTTCATTGCAAGTGTATTGGTATAGAAATAAACAATGGTAATTAAGTGCTTTTCCTAAAAATGAGACAGAAAATACAGGGTATTAAAACAGTATGACCTACAAATAAAGTCAGTATGTGAGGCTAAATAGATGTGTTTTAGTCTGAATTAGGTAAGAGTGTGCTTCCATTTCAGTTTCAGCAATCCCTTCACTCGATTGGGATGTTCTCTTTTGTTCTGGGCGGCAAGTGCAGTAACTGTGACATCGGGCATATTTTGTAGTATTAAACACATATTTATACCGACTTCACAAGGCTCCGAAAATTCTAAACAAAGAACACAAAGAATGGCCTTCTCAGCTGCCATAGTTGCAACTCTTGCGTCATCAGAACAGTGTGTTCAACGCATCACCGTTTCTGTTTAAAAAAGGTTGTGCAACGTTTTGTCGGGGCTGAACGCAGCCCTGGACTTTACACCTCTGGCCACATGTCAGCCAAAAGCAATATAAATAAGCCAGAACTGGACCTTATCTGAGCCACAAAACCTGTGTATATTAAATATTGAGTCATCTCAGTCTTAATAAGCCTGTTAACAAGCAGAATCACTGAAGGAAAGAAGACAGATGAGTATAAACACAAGAACTACAACTGACTTCAGCCACAGTCTTAGATGAAATCAACTGAAGATAAAAGACAACATTAAATCTCTCAAGATGTCCTCAGAAGTGGATTAAACAACTCCACAAAAAGCATTACCACCTTCACTTATTACTAACCAGAATTCATTTCTGTCAGATGTCTACAGAAGTTGTTTCTGAAAATTAACAGGGGTTTAACTCTAATCTGTTTAATTTGAAATCACCATAATGGTGATTACTGTTTCCATTAGTTGGTCTCATAACTCTTGTAAAAAAAGAAATAGCAGCCAGCAGTGATCAATCTAAAGCTTCCACATGCACTCCCATTGAAGCGAAGTAGGATTGATCCTAGTCTTTATCTGGATGGGAGACCTCCTGGGAGACTGGATAGCTGCTGCAAGAGATGTCAGAGAGGCTAGCAACCTGTGGCCTTAATGTGTCCTAATGCCCCAGTACAGTCACAATAAGCTGTACTGTGTAAAGGGTACCCCGGTGTAAAATAGTTCCTATATCACATGTCATCCAATGCCCCAGTAAAGTCGCCATTCAATATTCTCGAGAAAAGGAGTTTTTCCCATAGCATAAGCTACTTATGCAATATGACCTCTCGAAAGGGAAGGTCTTGGTTACTAACGCAACCTCGGTTCCCTGAAAAGAGGGAACGAGTATTGTATAACTCGCTGTGCTTATGCTTTGATCAAGCGATCGCATCAGTCGATTTAACCCAATGGATGAATTGCAAACCAAGTGCATATTTATTCTCTGAAAGGCAGGTTACACGAATAAACAATGTATGCAAAGGGGCGAAATGGATCGCTGGATCCTACCACCTTGGTGAAAACTTGCTGGGATTTTCACACTTTTATCATATAGTGACCAGTGGTGTTATAAATACCTAAAAAGTTACATATGCCACGTAAGAAAACATATAAGTGGCTACATGTGGTGTGATAGAACTTCAAGACCCTAGGCACAGTTGTCTATAAAAATCTCATACAGCAATCATGAGAACAGCAACATGAAAACAAATAAGAAGAACCCGTCTAGAACTCTTGATTAGTTCGATTCCATAATAACCCAATGGATGAATTGCAAAGCAAGTGCATATTTACTATCTGGACGGCAGGCTACACGAATAAACAAGGTATGCAAAGTGGTGCAATGGATCGCTGGGTCCTACCACCTTGGTGAAAACTTGCTGGGACCCGAGTGGTATATATGTCTCTTGCAAAGCGATAGGGTCTTGCTACCATTGGGGAACAGGCTTTGGGGTATAGGTAGGGCTGGGCGATATATCGCACGATATTGTTATGCGCATCTCATCAGTAAAGCCGGTTCCTTGATTAGTAGTAAATCGCCTTCACCTGCTTTCAGATGGAGCGGCATTTACTACAAAGAGCCGTAGTTAACTGACAAGCTGAGCCATATCGCATCAATATTGCGGACATATCGCCAGCGATAATTAATGCGATATGGCTCAGCTTGTCAGTTAACTACGGCTCTTTGTACACAGCAAAAACTCCAGTGTTAAATTAACACTCCTGGGAGTGTATATGAACACTCAAGAGTGTTGAAGTTAATGAGATAATTAAGTGATTGATTTAGTGATGATTGATCATTATTGAAGACACCTGATGTTAACAAGCAGAATCACTGAAGGAGAAAATCACAAATTGTAAGCCACCGTTATGGCGATCATTGTTTGCTTTAGTTGGGCTCTTGACCCTTATATGTTTACTTTAGCTTTTGTTTGGCTGCTGTATCTGAGTTATAACTGCCAGATGAACAAAGAATAAAATGATCTGATGATGTTGGTTATATTATGACATTTATCATTTGAACTTGATCACTGAACTCATTAAGATCCAATTCTTTCTGACTTATATTTATGTTGTTGGTTACAGCATAACTGTGAATCTGCATAAATGGCCAGAATTTTTTGATATAATATAAAGAATTTCTTAAAAGTTGTTTAAAAAAAAAAAATACTTTTAGGCACACACAGACGTCAAGATTCAGTCTATGCATCTCAACAATGGTGACGAGCAGAATATTCAATTAGGAAAAGTAAATTACATAGACAATTCAGATCATAATTTATTCATACCGCAATGCATGATGGGAGCCATTCATGAGTTGTGATTGGAGGCAGCCACTGCAACATGCTTTATTACTGTCACCATTGTTGAGATTCACAGGCTGATTATTGATGTCTGTGTTTCTAAATAAATTCATTTTATAGTGTTTTGATCAGAACAATATTATTAAATATTTTAGATTATAAGTAAAGTTCTGATAATCATATGCTGTAGAAACTCAAAACTGCTGCTAACAAGTTAAATCAAACTATCTCAATAAGTTTCATTTTTCAGATCACAGCATGACTAAGTCAAAAAATAACCAACACTATCAGATCACACTTTACTTTGTTCATTTAACTGTTATACATCAATAACAGCAGACAAACAACAGTAAAATTTAAAGTAAATATATAAGGGTCAAGAGCCCAACTAAAGCAAACACCCATCGCCATAACGGTGGCTTACAATCTGAGATTTTCTCCTTCAGTGATTCTGCTTGTTAACATCAGGTGTCTTCAATAATGCTCAATCATCACTAAATTAATCACTTAATTATCTCATTAACTTTAACACTCTTGAGTGTTAATTTAACACTCATATTTTAACACTTTACACTCTTGAGTGTGGACTCATATACACTCCCAGCCCCATGGGTGCTTCTCAATATCCCTCCTCGTCTCCTCTCTCCTCCGTCCTCCATCCTATGACCCGGAAACCGATCGAGCACAGCCATCTTGAAGGACATCTCAATTCTCTAATTGCACCGCGAGGAGTCGAGGATCGAGGAGTGAGGAGGCTTCCAGAGGAGTCATGAGCGAGGATACACAGGTGTATCCTATGCGGAAGAGTTTTATCGACTAAAACGTGACGCACGTATAAATTCTCCTCCCCCTTCACATCGGTCACAATAATTTTGATTTATACTTTACTTTTGCAGTTTATATAAACCACACACCTCACATATTTCAACAGGGTATCTTTCTTTATTATTATTTATTATGAATTTCTTAAATAAACAAATTTCAACAACATGAGGGCAGATCCTCTGAGCGCTGCTGATGACGCGATGAAGTGACGCTGGAGTGATCAAGGATTCCAATGTATAAAAAAAGCTTTCATTCGATCCCTCCGTCCTCGCGTCTTTTCCTTGCAGCCTTCCCTCGCATCCTACAGGGGGCGGAGCTGAGACGCGAGGAAAGGAAGCGAGGAGAGGAAACGAGGATGCACAAATAAGAATTGAGAAGCACCCCAGGAGTGTTAATTTAACACCGCTCCATCTGAAAGCAGGTGAAGGCGATTTACTACTAATCAAGGAACCGGCTTTACTGACGAGATGTGCATAACAAAATCGTGCGATATATCGCCCAGCCCTACCCATAGGTGATATATTTTCCCTTCAAGGTTTAGTCATAGAAAATCACTGGAACAGAACGATACATCCACACAGAGTAAACATGAACTAATATAAACTTCTTCTCACGATTAATTTTCACACTTTTATCATATAGTGACCAATGGTGTTGTAAATACCTACAGAGTTACATATGCCAAGTAAGAAAACATATAAGTGGCTACATGTGGTGTGATAGAACTTCAAGGCTCTAGGCATAGTTGTCTATAAAAATCTCAAACAGCAATCATGAGAAAAGCAAAATGAAAGCAAATAAGAAGAACCCGTCAAAGTCTAGAACTCTTGATTAGTTTGATTCCATAATAACGGAATGGATGAATTGCAAAGCAAGTCCATCTTTATTATCTGGACGGCAGGTTACAGGAATAAACAAGGTATGCAAAGTGGAGCAAAGGATCGCTGGGTCCTACCACCTTGGTGAAAACTTGCTGCGACCCGAGTGGAATATATGCCTCTTGCAAAGGCTTCAGCAGATACCATTGGGGAAAAGGCTTTGACCCCATAGGTGATATATTTTCCCTTCAAGGTTTAGTCATAGAAAATCACTGGAACAGAGCAATACATCCACACAGAGCAAACTTGAACTAATATAAACTTCTTCTTATGATTAATTTTCACACTTTTATCATATAGTGACCAGTGGTGTCGTAAATACCTAAAGAGTTACATTTACCAAGTAAGCATACATGTAAGTGGCTACATGTGGTGTGATAGAACTTCAAGGCCCTCAGGCTTATAGGCTAGACCATAGACTGCCATCAAGGCCTCAATGAAGGGGATTATGTGAACAGAAAGGGGGTTCACAATGTAAATGTGCAGCCCAGTTACTATTGTGATTCTTAATATTCCAGATTAATAATATTATATCAAATAAAAAAAAGGCAGTTGACAAATCTTCCATATCACAAATGTGAAAGCAAAATGGCAAGGATCTGTGCATGACTTAAGAATTTTCAGAGATTCACATTTATGCACATTATTTGAAAGTGGTAAGGAAAGTTCCACAATTAAATATCAAGCTCACTGTATTACATACACTTATGCTGATCCTAACAGAACTGCATTTGTTCATAGGTGATTATGACATGTTCCTGCCTGCAGACAGGTGTTTTATGACCCCATTCCCTGACCCAAACCAGTTACAGTGCAGCTCTAGCCAGGACAAGGGCACACAGTGAAATGAACTTTGGCTAACTAAATGGAAGATTTCAGTGTCTGAAAAGTCTGAGGGTTGCACACCTGACAGGGCCTGTGACATTGTTGCATGTGCCATATTACACAACACTGCCAAAAAAAAAAAAAACCTTTTCATTAAATGTTTAATAAAAGACAAATATGCTTAGTTCCTTGAGTTTTATTTCAATTGTTCTTTGTAAAGAAAAGCCAGTGGTCAAGTGCCTGCAACAAGAGATAGTAGACACATGCCTCATGCAACAAATAAAAAGGAAAAGTTGGCTATACACTGCCCACCTGTAGGCCTATGTCTCCTCTGTCTGTGCAAACTCTTCTGTAGGCCTTTCTGTAGATGTGGAATCCTGCAACTTATATTGCAGCCATAAAGCATACAAGTATAAATTAAGTAAAGTTCTTTATGCACTTGCAGGTAGGCTAGTTCCTCCATATGACAGTTATCTGAGAGGGTTTATTCACTGTCCAGTGCAATGGAAACAAATGGACATTACAAAGTCTTATCCTTTCTTTCCTTTGGAAAGTTAGAAAATGTCACTTACTGCACATATTTCAGCCACCACTTTCTTGGGAACAGGTACAAGTGTTGGTGTATTATGTAAAAGTGCACAAAAGAGGAAAACACAATGTCATTACAATGAACTACACTCGGGAAACATGTGATCAATAACTCATGGCAAAATATTTTTACATTAACATAAGTTTATCAGTTTTCACTTTCACAAGTCAAAGCAATTCATCATTACTCAAGATTTAACAGTTGAAATTAATTTAATGCAGCAAATTTATTTTATTTTTTTCAGCCTTTTTCTTGGTTGCTTTTATAAACAGACAACCATTTATTTAACAGTGCCTTTTATAAAAGAGACTATAGCCGCTTTCCGACCGGAGGAACCTTTTCACGGTTCCTAGAACTATTGGCTAAAGTACCCGGATGTCGGCGTGTTCGCACCGCAGGAACTAGGAACGATTTTAGTTCTAGGAACTCCATTTGTAGGAACTAATTTAGGTCCTACTTCAGAGTAGGGTCTAAACCAGCACTATAGGAACTATCCGTGACGTTAGTGTACGCTGATTGACCGAACGCACGCGGAGTACCAGCACCCGCCATTTTTAAAACAGCTATAATGTAAACACACAGATTATAGCCTATATATTTACTCCATAAACTAACTATACAAACATGGAAAACAGTGATAGATGGGTCTCTAAACCTTTATGCTGAAGAGAAAATCCAACGCAACTTTGAGGGGACCAAGCCAAACATGATTATGTTTATCTGCCCAGCTAGCAACACTGGACATCAACCACACGGCATAGGCTAATTACCTTTTTTTCATATACTGTCTACTTTCTATAAGAGTTCTATCTGATAAGATATTAAACAGTACTGTTAGACAGATCGCTAACTAATGAACACAGAGAATGCGAGCAGTGTTTGCTCTGGCGTTCTCAGCGCCGCCAAAATAAAGGTCCGTCGCGCCATCAAAATAAAAGTCACCATGCTTGCGTCACTCCCTTACCCCTCCTACCAGCTCCTATGGCCACTTGGCCAGTGCGAACGCAAACAGCAAAACTGAGTTTGGGGGAGAGTAGTTCTTAGAACTGTTTAGAAGTGGACAGTTCCTAGAACTAAGTTCCTGTAACTACTTGGTCGGAAAGCGGCTTATTATAACTAAAAATTACCATTATGTAGAATATTTTTGTACTTCACTTTTATTAGTTCCCATGTTCTAGTATGGTGACTCTGACATTACAATGAACAAAGTAATTATGCAATTATTAAAATACAAAAATATAGGCTAATAAGTGATAAAAACATCTAACATGGCAACTTCTAACGGATTTAAATTGTCTGCTACTTTTTGCCAGCCCTCTCTCCTGGCTTTTGCAGACTTTGAGGTGTTCCCTGGCGTTTTGATTAAACATTAAAATTCAGAATAAACTTCGACTATTAGTTCTTGCTCTGCTGAGGAGAAAAACTGAGCGCGCTCTTTGGCCACGCTGAACAGCCAATAGCAGCGTTGCTGATCAATGTTTCTACTATCGATACATATCCCCTTTTCACCCAGCGCATGAACGCGCAATTATCTCAGATAACTCAATCCAGCGATACTAATCATATCCGGCAAGTGTGTTCGAAGAACCGAGTTAGCCAGATCATGATTCGCACGATGATATCATCTTGGATGTTTCATTTGATCTCAGATGTAATAAGCAACGTACAAAGAACGAGCCCAAGGACTAAAACAGACAGGGTATTTATACACAGACACTAACAATGTGATATGGAACAGCTGAGTGCAATCATGAAGTGATGGGTACAGACAAGGATTGTGGGGAATGTAGTTCATAATGTAATGGTGACAGTAAGGGAAAGAGACCTCTAGTGGACACCCGGGGAAACACAAACCAAACACTGTGACAAAAAGTGGTCTAAATATTCAAATATGTACATATATCTTCTGTGGAATTCTTAGGACCAAAACATTTTCGTCCAATCATCACATTCACAAATGGAATGAGACAATGTCCTACCTGCCTGTAAACTTATGAACTTCCATAACTACACGCACAGACATCACACGTCATCAGCGCTTTACGTAAGACTGACAGTCGTGCCACAAACACCTCCTCAGACTCAGATTTATGCATTTCTATGTCAACACGATCACTCTCAAGTGTGTTCTGAAAAGGAATGTCGCTCAACAGGAAGGAGAACTCGATAGTGGCAAGGAACCGTAACTCCATCAGGTGACAGAAATGAAGAGTGGGAAAAACTTGGTAGAAACCCGGTTTTATGTTTATATGCTTTAAAGAGTTAGTTCACCCAAAAATGAAAATTCTGTCAGTAATTACTCACCCTCATCTTGTTCCAACCCCGTAAGACTTTCGTTCATCTTTGGAACACAAATTAAGATATTTTTTATGAAATCTGAGAGCTGAATCACTCCACCATAGGCTTCTATGGGATTGAAACGACGAGAATACTTTTTTGTGCACAAAAAACAACAAAAATAACGATATTATTCAACTATTCATTTTCGTCTGTGTGTGCCTGAATGAATTCACGTAGTTCAACCCAGACGCGCTGCGCTGTTACACTACGTGAATTCATTCAGGCCCACACAGACGAAAATGATTAGTTGAATAAAGTCGTTATTTTTGTTGTTTTTTGTGCACAAAAAGTATTCTCGTCGCTTGATAAACTTATGGTTGAGCCACTATAGTCACTTGGACTATTGTAACGATGTCTTTAATAATTTTTCTGGGCCGGCAAGTTTTGATCCCATAGAACCCTATGGAGGAGTGATCAGCTCTCAGATTTCGTCAAAAATATCTTAATTTGAGTTCCAAAGATGAACGAAAGCCTTACGGGGTTGTAACAACATGAGGGTAAGTGATTACTGACAGAATTTTCATATTTGGGTGAACTATCCCTTTAAGACAAACCATCCCAGATAGCAACATTGTTTCGGCCCGGATCCGGCCCACATCTGGCACTTGTGGAATGCGGATCTGGCCCACATGCGGTGTGGAATGACGGCACTTGGGCGGACCACTCCTGTTTGCCAGATCTGGGCCACAAGCAGGCCATAGCAATGCCACATGTCAGCCAAGAGCAAAGAAATAAACCAGAACTGGACCTTATCTGAGCCACAAAGTCTGTGTATATTAAATATGAAGTCATCTCAGCCTTAATAAGCCTGTTAACAAGCAGAATCACTGAAGGAAAGAGAACAGAAAAAGAGACGAGCAGAAACACAAGAACTACAACTGACTTCAGCCACAGCCTTAGATGAAATCAACAGAAGAGAAAAGAAGACATTAAATCTGTGAAGATCTCAGCAGAGGAGGATTAAACAACTCCACAGACAGCATTACCAGCTTCACTTATTACTAACCAGACTGACTTTATTTCTGTCAGACGTCTACAGAAGGTTTATTGAGAATTAACAGAGGTTTAACTCTAATGTGTTTCATTTAAAGTCACCATAACAGTGATTCATGTTTCTATTAGTTGGGCTCTTAACTCTTATTATATCTTTTGTCTTCTTTGGCCGTTGTGACAGTGTGTTTGTCAAACACATTTGCAGCAGCAAAGAAAGCTAAAGTAAAATGAGATCAGGTGATAATGGTTTCCTGTTGATGATTTTATAGTCATCATGAATTAGCTTGTTTCACTGATGTCTTTGGAATCTAACAATTGTGTTGATCCAGTAATATTGTTACATCACAAACCCTGTGTTACT
This sequence comes from Rutilus rutilus, assembly GCF_951802725.1. NCBI lineage: Eukaryota > Metazoa > Chordata > Actinopteri > Cypriniformes > Leuciscidae > Rutilus > Rutilus rutilus. The sequence continues at coordinate 71,908,677 of NC_140209.1, forward strand.
GCAGCATGAGATCCAGCAGTATAATAACAATAAGTTAGAAGACTTTATTAAACATGAGCACGAAAAAGTCAGTTTAACATGACACACACAGACATCAACAATCAGCGTATGAATCTCAACAATGGTGACAATCACAAATATTTAGATAAACAGATTAATTCAGAACATCACTGAAAAGCTAATAATTCATAACAAAAACAACAGCAACAAATAAAAGCAAATATTTAGAATCAAACAAAATTATAGGACAATTCAGCTGCATAATTTATTCATGTTGCAATGCATGCTGGGAGTTTTGTACTATGCTGGTACCCAGCATGCATTGCAGCAAGGTACTTTTGATTGTCACCATTGTTGAGATTCATACACTGATTGTTGATGTCTGTGTGTGTCATATTAAACTGACTTTTTCATACTCATGTTTGATAATGTCTTCTAACTGATTGTTATAATATTGCTGGATCTCGTGCTGCAGTAACACAGGGTTTGTGATGTGAAAATATTAATGGATCAACACAATTGTTAGAGTCCACAAAACATCAGTGATTAAAGGTTATTTCATGATGATTATTAAAACCATCAACAGGTAACCATCATCACCTGATCTCGTTTCACTTTAGCTTTCTTTGCTGCTGCAAATGTGTTTGACAAACACACTGTCACAGCGGCCAAAGAAGACAAAAGATATAATAAGAGTTAAGAGCCCAACTAATGGAAACATGAATCACTGTTATAGTGACTTAAAAAAGAAACACATTACATTTAAAACTCTGTTAATTCTCAATAAAAATTTCTGTAGAAGTCTGACAGAAATAAAGTCAGTCTGGTTAGTAATAAGTGAAGCTGGTAATGCTGTTTGTGGAGTTGTTTAATCCTCCTCTGCTGAGATCTTCACAGATTTAATGTCTTCTTTTCTCTTCAGTTGATTTCCTCTAAGGCTGTGTCCGAGTCTGTTGTAGTTCTTGTGTTTCTGCTCGTCTCTTTTTCTGTTCTCTTCTTTCCTTCAGTGATTCTGCTTGTTAACAGGCTTATTAAGGCTGAGATGACTTCATATTTAATATACACAGACTTTGTGGCTCAGATAAGGTCCAGTTCTGGTTTATTTCTTTGCTCTTGGCTGACATGTGGCATTGCTATGGCCTGCTTGTGGCCCAGATCTGGCAAACAGGAGTGGTCCGCCCAAGTGCCGTCATTCCACGCCGCATGTGGGCCAGATCCGCATTCCACAAGTGCCAGATGTGGGCCGGATCCGGGCCGAAACAATGTTGCTGTGTAAATTCATTAGTCAACACTATTGCTGAGTATTTTATCCTTAAAGGTGCTCTAAGCGATGTCACATGTTTTTTAGGCCGAATTTTTTTTTGTCACATACAGCAAACGTCTCTTCACCATCCGCTAGCTGCCTGTCCCCTGAACAAACATGTAAAAATCGCGGCCTCTGTAGACAGCCCAGGCTCCACAAACAGCAAGAAAAACAAACTGGGCTAACCCGCACCATAAACTGTTCCAGCCAATAACCGACAAGAAGGATTTGGGGCGTTAGTGGGTGGATGAGGAGGAGGGAGGGTCGAGCTAGCCTCCGTTTTGTTTGACAATACTTTAAACGTCAACAAGAAGCGACGTCACCCAACATCACTTAGAGCACCTTTAAAACTGCAGTGAAAAAAAGACTCAAAAACGCAGTTTGAAATCGCCGTTTTTTCTTACGACACAAACTACCTTGTAACCAATCTAGTCAACGTGCGGGTGAGCTTTAGCATATCATTAACTATGATGCGAAGCAGGGGAGTCTCAAGAGAAGCCTGGTTATCCCGATATATATTTTTCTGTTGATATAAAAATCGTGTAGTTTAGCAAAATAGCGGGTGACTTATGTATATGATGTATATTACGATGTTATGATGAACTATATGCCTTTCTCCAGCGACGTTCTGAGTTGTTTAAAGCGGTTCTGATGATTCAGAAGAAAGACTGAGATGGCGAACGAACGGGAACATGGTTTGTAGCAACACATTATCTGTTTGATAACATAGTCAAGCAAAGGCTAATCATATTAATTGCCGGTATGTGTCCGACGTTGTATAGTGCGATACCATCGTGCAGCGTTTACAGTAATGTTGACCAAGTGGATCAGGTATTCTTAGCATGGTGTGAGTGAGTGGAGGAAGGGGCACATTTGCATATTCATGGTTCTATACGAAATGAAACAAGGATTTAGTTACATTCGAGCAATTTTAAGGCATAAATACTTTTTTTTCACAGGAAACATTTACATTTTGGTGATCAAAGGTGAGTCTTAAGGAATAAAAGTATTACCTATAGGGGTACTTTAAATATATTGAAATATATTACGGCATAGAAAACCATTTTTAATTGTAATAATATTTCACAATATTACTGGTTTTAATGCATTTTTGATCAAATAAATGCAGCCTTGGAGATAAGAGGAGACTTTTTTCAAAAGCATTTAAAAAATGTATAAACCCCAATAGGAATATGTATACAAGTGTCACGTTCACCGTCTATCTCTGCACTACATTACCCGGGATCCTCTTTGGCGCACCTGCAATTACTCTCCCCTGAGTATAATCACCTGCACCTGTTCACAATCAGCAGCCTCATCAGCAAGCTCTATAAAATACTCACCACAGCCTCAGTTCAACGTCAAGCCTCCAACAGGAACAGACCTGTTGACTCCTGAACCTCTGATGCTTCCAAGACGTAACGTATACTCACCTGTGAAACACTAACCTCTGTGTCATTGTTCTGCTGTCTCCAGGAATCCTGTTTGATTTCCTATTGCCTGTGATCTGTTGTTCTCCCGAGCTTCCAGTGTTTCCTCCAAGCTTGCTTACTATTGACTGCATCTGAAAGAGAAAAGACAAGTATTTATGAACTGTGACTGTTTGGTATCTACAAACCTGAAGTGAACATGCTTACCTGCTGTCTGCCCTGCACCGAGTGATCTTCACTGAATCTGCATTTGATCTCACTGAAATCAAGAAATCAAGTCAAATCAAGTCTCAACTTGAATAAAGCTGTGTTTGGATTCACTTACCTCTGTCTCCGTGCCTGTATCCTGACAACAAGGAGGTGCATGTGCACTATACTATGCATTCTGGGAATGTAACTACATTCACTACATGGATATTTGTTTGAGATTTATCTATGCATGCATAATTTATATAATACAGCTGCCTCATGTTTTCCATTCAGTATCATAAACTAAAATGTCATTCTAAAAGTTTTCTCTGCGTATAAGGAGAACGGACTGACTTTTTGGGCCAGAAGGAGATAGTAGCTACTTTTTCAAAGTATTATATTAGAGTGTTTGTTTTAAACTACATACAATATTGTCAAAGCAAAAATGGCCACAGAACAACTGACAGAAGGTATGTGTGAGATAAAAATATATTTAGAATTATCACCAGTCTTTTTAAAACTGAATGTTTCATTCTATTTAATTACATTTTGTATATGTTATTAATATTATTAATTTTTAATTTGTCAAAACAGAGTTGTTTAATTGTATAAATGAAAATAGAATATTTATAGAGTTTGTAGTGTGACCTCAAGAGCTCACTTATGTCAACCTGCGTGAAGTTGGCCACCCCACCCAACGCAAAACGTCGTCAAACTATGCTCAATCGTTTGTGCTGTAAAAATTTTCGTTTGTGCTGTTTCAGTTTTTTAGATATTTAGATAATATTTTTAGGTCATTCTGAGGTCACTCAGACCCCCCACATGCTCCAAATTCACCCAGAATAGTCTTGTTCGTTTGTGCCGGTAAAATTGAGTTTTAGTGAAAAGTTTTAAAGCAGTCTTTTAGTGCCGTTTTCAGAGCGGTCAGTCCGGAACGCAGTTCTCCGTCCGTTACATTGTTTTTTCCTCATAAATGCAAACACGAAAAATTAAATAAAATGAATAATTTATGTTCTGCGGAGAGCGAACGCTTCTTCATCCGGTGGGTAGTATTACTTTTGGTTTGCGCTGTGTAATTCATAGAATTACAAAAAAAAAAATGTAACGCTATTTCCCTCATAGGCTATTAAATAGCCTATAAAACGCATGAGTAGTCTGATATTTTTCTAATGTCTGGACTCCTTTATTAAGGGAGAAGCCTATGCATATATAAACAGACGTTTCAATATATTGGTATTAAGTGCATTTTCTAATAATTTATATTTCAAGTTTTGACTTGCAAATGTCACGTCCATAACGCTGGAATTGACCAATTTTAAAGAATTTATCCTCAACAATTTTTGTGGTGTAAGTCTATGTATTTTATAATGTTAACTTCAAATAATAGTGATTTGAAGATGTGGTAGCTTTGGATCTGGACTCTGGAGTTGGAAGGGGTGGTGTCGCGATTCTGTCTACTCACACCGCAACACAGGTTCGTGGATGGAGCGTCGGGATTTCGGTTTCATTTTGCATATTGTTACACAGCCCTAGTCGTTTTAGAATGCTAAGTTCTACTTCTGTAGTATTGTAAGGTAAATAATTACTTTTAAATAAAAGTAACAAAGTAATGTATTAGCTGAAGACTGGAGTAATGATGTTAAAAATTCAGATTATTGTGCGTGTATTTATGACAATATTCATATTATGTTATTAACAAAACAATATAGGCCTATAAGTAAAACACTTAGCCTATCTTGGAGCTTGTGTTATTGCACACATCCTGTGATCCGCAGTGTCCGTTAAAAGTTGAAAACGCACAGGATAAATAACAGTTAAGTGAATACTGTGATTTGGTTTGCCGTTTCGGTCTTACCTTGTTACTTCAACTAGCTACTGTAAAAAAAATATACAGTATATAATATAATATATATATATACTTTTTGCAGCACACACGAAGACAAACGATTGAGCATATTTGGGGTGAATTTGGGGCAGGTGGGGGGCTGGTGAAGTCACCGTCTATAATTCGCTTTCATTCAGTGTCTAATATTTTAACCCTTATGTGCTGTTGGGGATGTTTTCATCCACTATGGGATATTTTTGAGTCTTAATTTGGCCATAACTTTCTCCATGTTTCAGCAAATGGAATGATTTTTGGTGACTAATCTTATTTTGATACATATTTTGGAAAAATGCTTTGAATTTTTTCAAAAACTCAACAGTACACTGTGGGCAAATTTACTACCCTTTCGTTATGTTTCGTGGCTGAAAACAGCCACTACTTTAAACTGCTGTAAAAATGTATCAGATAAATATTAATATATAATTTTTTTGCATAAATCTATTAATTAACCTCAGTCCTGCTCAAAAATACTAAATGTTAAAAAAAAATCTGGATTTTAACTCTTTAATTGCCAAATTAATAAATGATGTCACTGATTTGGGGAAAAAACCACACACAAAATGACTAATTTTCAATATAAAATGTGAATGTGGACTGGATTTTTTTTTACCTTTTATCACAGTCTTGGACATGTCAAAGATTAGAAACAACATTGGTTTTGATGCATTGTTATTTTTTGTGCAGCATCAGATTTTTACTTTTTCTCCCTCATTTACTGTTAGTGGCTGTTTTTGCCCCATTGACTTCCATTATAACCACATTTTTTTATTGCAAAGCCATGACACCATATAATCATGCATTTTTGATTGTTGGTGGTTTTCCCTGTTGGGAAGAGGTAAAATTTGTAATTTTTACTGTTGATAACCAGGTGGCACCATTAACCCTTTAGATAGGCCTGTGCAAAAAAAGATTAGTTTTTCTGTAAAAAAAAAAAAATCTACTCAGCATCTGCAGATTTATGAACAATTTATTATGAACCAAAATGCAACAACAACTTAAAAAAAACTGAACAATGGTTCAAGAGTTGAGGATGGATGAAGAACTAAACATTTAAACGAACCACAAACTGTGTGTGTGTGTGTGTTTTCAGTATTTCCAGCAGGACTTGCAGCATATCACTTGGTGTTCTTTGCAAGTGTGTCCACCACAACGGATGCAAGTGCTCACTGTTCTTTTTTTTTGTCCTGTGCACCACTTGCATGTTCCCCTCTTCCCTTCTGAGCTGCTGGTGCCTGCTGGTGTCTGTGGATTTGTGTCTGGAGGGACAGCTGCAGAAGACTGAATCTCTCTCACCAGTGCAGCAGCAACTGGTGCGTAAGGGAGGCGCTCTCTCCTCAATATTGCTGCAGAGACCAGAGAATTTCCCAGCTCTTCTCCGAAACAGCTTTGCCTGGTTCCAGGAGGGATCCACAGCTGTGAAGATGACATAGGCATTATATGCCGAGACGTCCACCATATTAAAAAATAACGTCTGTGGCCACCGATTGGTCCTCCTTCTGCAGCTGTAGGTGCCGACAACCTACAAAAATAAAAGAACAAGAAAAGAATAAGTACAGATTTCATAATAAGTATTTTTGAAGTTGCACATGACAATGAGAATAATCATGCAAACATTGTCAAAACACAAACAGTATCTCCTAAATTTATCTCTAACAAGCACATGTATTCAAGTAAAAATGAACAAGAATAGGATGCATGTAGTAACAAATGTGTAATGGCACAAACCTTGTCTAGATTGTCGACACCTCCCTTGCAGCGGTTGTAATCTGCGATTATCTCTGGCTTTTTTTTTGGTCCCTCTGTCACCACTGCTTCGCGGTGCCTTGTACTGATGAGGATCACATTCCTCCCTCGTTTCGGAACGTAACTCACAGCCGTGGTGTTCTTTGTGAAGGCGAAGACGGTGGAGAGGGCAGGTCGTCCTTTAGCCTGCACCAGGTTGGGTGGCAGCTCTGGTTTATTTTTCCTGATCGTCCCGACCAAGGCAATTTTTTTCCGCAGAAGCTCCTGAGCAAGTGAGTAGGAGGTAAAAAAGTTGTCACAAGTGACAGTGACGCCCTGGAGTCCTTCTGTCATCTCCATGACAACACACTTTCCCTGACCCACCTCTGCAGCATTACCTGTCTTACCCAGGTAAATGTCACACCTCCAGGCATAGGATGTGGCAACATCAGCAGTCACCCAAATTTTTAGCCCATATTTTGCTGTTTTTTTTGGCATGAACTGCCGAAAGCTGCATCTCCCTTTGAATGGCACAAGCTGCACATCCACTGTGACATCTTTGCCAGGGTTGAATAGGAGGGGAAGGCGATGCGTCCACATTTCCCACAGGGATCTGATTGGGGCAAGCTTGTCCTCTCTACGGCGAGCTGGTCTTTGCAGCTTGTCGTCAAAGCGCAGAGCTCTGCTGATTTCCTGGAATCTTGAGAGGGACATGGTGGCTCTAAAAATCGCACGACCACTGCGATCATCCCACAGGCAACGTGTGGACTCCCCTCTGGACCTGTAGACGCCGGCCAAAATCAGTAGCCCCATGTAGGCACGGATATCTGTGGAGTCCACCCCGGTCCAGTTTCTCATTGTGCGGCGCCCATGGAGGTCAGTCATGCTGACAATGAGGTCAATCATCTCCTCCGTAAAAAACAGATTGAACACAGAATCCATGTTCTGGACCCTTGCGATGGCATAGCGCGTCGGCCCTGGAGTCACGCCTCTGGCAGGCTGAAGAAAGGGAGTTGTCTCCACGTTGGTGGAAAACCACACTTCACCGTTTCTCCCAATCCACCCAGATCCAGGATCCTCAGAATCCTCCTCTCCTTCAGTGGAAGCTAGAAAGGATGATGAGGGTGCCACATCCAAATCAGGATCTGACTCTCCTGAGTCTGTGGTGTCAGAGAGAGAAGACGATACATCCTGCAGCTCGCTGGAGGGGTCAGGCTGCATAATCATTTCTAAAACTTCACTACAAGTCAAGCTCTTTCTCATGTTGCTTGCTGCTCTTCTCACCATCAAATGACCAGCAGGCTTGCATGCAAGTGTTTAAATCCACTTGCTTTGTTTTTGTTTAGTCTGCATTTCTCACCATCAAAAGGCAGCAGATGCATATACACTTACTTTTTTACACTTACTTTACACTTTTTTTGTTTACTCCATGTAGTTCTGAGAGCTGAGGTGCATGTTTTGATTTTCTCAGACGCATCAAGGTGAGTTCTCATACTCTATCTCTCACACACTCTCACACACACACACACACACACACACACACACACACACACACACACACACACACACACACACACACACACACACACACACACACACTTTAATATGCTATTATACTCCATGTAACTCCATGTAAAAGCCAGAAACTAAGCTTTTTTTTTGCACAGGCCTATCTAAAGGGTTAATGGTGCCACCTGGTTATCAACAGTAAAAATTACAAATTTTACCTCTTCCCAACAGGGAAAAACACCAACAATAAAAAATGCATGCTTATGGTGACGTCATCAACAATAATTTAATGTATAATATTTTAAAACCCAACGCAGCACAAACGAAATTTTTACCGGCACAAACCAGCACAAACGAAGCACAAACGAACAAGACAATTTTGGGTGAATTTGGAGCATGTGGGGGGCTGAGTGACCTCAGAACCACATAATATTATTTTAATATCTAAAAAACCGAAGCAGCACAAACGAAACTTTTTACCGGCACAAACCAGCACAAACGAACGAGACTATTCTGGGTGAATTTGGAGCATGTGGGGGGGGGCTGAGTGACCTCAGAATGACCTAATTATTTGAATATCTAAAAAACCAAAACAGCACAAACAAATTTTTTTACAGCACAAACGGAGCACAAACGATTGAGCATAGTTTGACGACGTTTTGCGTTGGGTGGGGGGAAAACTTAACGCGCAGGTCTTATGTCAATGTTCCAGGTTGTTGGGCCAATAGCCAAGCTCAAAAGTTAACCTTAATATCAGTTTGTTAATGATGCTTTAATGAATTTAAGTGATATGTAAGTGATGTTACTCAACAGGAAGGGGAAATTCCTTTTTGTCTCTCAAGCATATAAATACCCAACACACACAGGCATGCATGTGAGTTTACACGTACTTATGCACACAATCTTTTTTTACATCAAGCCCTCACAAAAACACACACTACAACATAGTCTTACATCCTGGTGCAGGAAATTTAAAACAACATTTCCAAAACTGGGAAGTTATGTTTCTTGTGTTATGTTGTACAACACACACACACACACACACAAAATGATTCCGCCTCAGCAATCCCGTCTTTGTGATTGCCAGGCAGCGGGGGGAAATCCTCTTGCATGCCTGTTCCCTGCTGGCACACATAATAATAATAATAGTAATTTGAACTGAAATATTTGGCAGGCTTCTTCCATTTCATCATCTCTGTGTCCTAGAAAAATAGAAGTACTAATTATTGTAACAGTAACACATCCTTTTCACAAAATGGAAGCAATCAGAAAACTCTATCTGTATGTGAGGTAATTTGATGCAGCTACGGTACATGTATGTGTTGTAACAGCACTTAGTGCAGCTCTCAAAAGTTACAGAGCAGTCTGAAGTACATCTACTGTACCTGTTTTTCTCCTGGAAGGTTCTTATGATTGAGGTGACGGTGAAGTGACTCAAATTTGGCCTTACTCGTAGCCGAACCTCCCTCATAGTCATACCATGGACAAAGATATGGGAAACTAGAGTATCTTGTCTCCTCGCCCTTGCCCTTCACTTTCCTCTTCCTCCTCTTCCACCTCCTCCTCCTCCACCCCCTCCACCCCCTTTTTGTTTTTTCATTCCAGATGATCCTCTTAAACACGGGCCGTAACACATTTAAAATCAGTCAACTTCCTGCTAATCCACATCAGGTAGAAGAGCAGCAGAAGAAGCAGTCTGAGGTAAGTCAAATCTTTCTCTTTAATGTTAAGCTCCATAAACTATATTCTCAAATTAGAATGTTTGTCCTTCCTTGTGGAATGTATTGAAATAAAAATAATGGTGCTATATATATATATATATACACAGGTGAAACTCGAAAAATTTGAATATCGTGCAAAAGTTAATTCATTTCAGTAATTCAACTTAAAAGGTGAAACTAATATATTATATAGACTCATTACATGCACAGTGAGATATTTCAAGACTTTACTTGTTATAATTTTGATGATAATGGCTTACAGCTTATGAAAACCCCAAATTCAAAATCACAGAAAATTAGAATATTACATGAAATGAATAAAAAAAAAGAAGGATTTTACATACAGAAATGTCAGCCCGCTGAAAAGTATAATCATGCATATGTACTCAGTACTTGGTTTGGGGCCATTTTGCACTGCCTCAATGTGGAGTAGCATGGATGCTATCAGCCTGTGGCATTGCTGAGGTGTTATGGAAGACCAGGATGCTTCAATAGCGGCCTTCAGCTCTTCTGCATTGTTTTGTCTCATGTCTTTCATCTTTCTCTTGGCAATGCACCATAGATTCTCTATGGGGTTAAGGTCAGGCGAGTTTGCTGGCCAATCAAGCACAGTAATCCCATGGCCATTGAACCAGGTTTTGGTTCTTTTGGCAGTGTGGACAGGTGCCAAGTCCTGCTGGAAAATGAAGTCAGCATCTCCATAAAGCTTGTCTGCTGAAGGAAGCATGAAGTGCTCTAAAATGTCCTGGTAGACAGTTGTGTTGACTCTGGACTTAATAAAGCACATTCAGAATTACAGAAAAACTGAAATAAATTAACTTTTGCACGATATTCTAATTTTTCGAGTTTCACCTGTATGTACATCGTAATCAATCTTAAGGTAAGAACATAGCAGAAAAAAGTTTGATCATTGAAAATATTTATAATAGTTTGATAATAATTTGATGATGAATTTTAGCTGTTTCATTTATTTTAAAGACTGTAAATGACTCCAGTAAGATTTTATTGAATTTTGTAATTTCTAATAAGGGTTTTTATTAAGAGAGATTCCAAACTAACATTGGTTTAAATGCATTTATAATTATGCATGATGCTCAAATAATGCTCTATGATTACAGAAGAAGGACTCCTGTTACATGCTGGTTTTATCTCTGACTTCATCATCATGAGATTGGATCCGGTTTTACAGCTTCTGCTGGTGTTCATATCAGTCCTGGCACTGAGTAAGGTTTTATTTACCTTCAGTTTAATTTTCAGTCTTATCATAACAAGAACAATGACAATATTAATTAAAAATAAAAATGCAGTTTCCAATTTCCTGTATTGAATTTTCTGAACTTGAATCATCTCTTTTTCTCTTTAATAGTCAGGGCACAAACAACGACTGCACCAACAACATCTCCATTAATGACATCTGCAACAACGTCATCTCCATTAATAACATCTGCAACAACAACATCTGCATCAACATTGGCAGGTAATTATTGATTGACCTTTGAAGTACAACCCCATTTCCAGAGAAGTTGGCAAAATGCAATAAAATCTACAATCTATCATTTTAATTATCTTAAACCCTTTTTAATCTGACAAAAGTACAAAGTACAAAGAAAAGTTTTCCAATGTTTTCACTGACCAACATAGTTATATTTTGAATACAACAAATATAAACAAATTTTTATTTTGATGGCTGCAACACACTTCAAAAAAGTTGGGACAGAGAAAAGATGTTAGTGAAAGTGAAAAGATGATAGAATATTCAAGTTAAACTCTTTTGAAACTCTTCTGGTATCATGTTTGGGTGAAAAAGGAGCTTTCTCCTGTCTTTGCAAGCAAATATGGGTCATGGCTGACCACTTTGTGCCAAATTCAAAAATCACATTTCTCAATGCAAGTTTGCTAAGAATTTGTCTTTCACCATTTACCATAATTTTGTGAAGAGATTCAGGGAATCCAGAGAATTCTTAGTCTGTGGCAAGGCAGTTGACCTCTGTTGAATGTGCGTGACCTTTGATCCATCAGATGGCATTGCATGAGAAACCATCGTGCTACTGTGTTAAATACAGCCACATGTGCTCAAGATTTTTTTGGAAAACCGTTTTCACTTAATTCAGTCTGACGCTGCATCAAGAACAGTAACTTGAATCTCTGTTATACAAGGAGAAAGCTAAACATAAGTTCTGTGCGGAGATGCCAGTGAGTTATCTGGGCCCGATCTCATCTCAGATGGTCTAGAACAGTGATTCTCAAATGGGGGTACGTGAGATTTATAAAAAATAAATAAATAAAATGAATTTAAATTAATTAATTTAAATTAATTTAAAAGATATACAAAATCATCCATAATTATGACAATAAGTTTAATAAAATGTTTATGTAAACCACATTTGTATATAAAATGTTTCTATTTTAAATGTGTTTGTAAATTACCTAAATCAGAGAAGAAGAATTTGAATTACGTCGAGCAGGAAGCCAGTTGCTTAAACAAACAGACTGAAACACCCAACAAGTTAACTCAACTCAAACCAATTGAGGAAACTGATTGCGGCAAACCATTTAAGTTTAAAAATAAATATATACTCATATGAATGAGGAAGGAATGTAGGAATGAACACTGTTATGTTGAAAGAGCTCTCTGAATCATTAGTATACCCAGTTACGAAAATTGTTAACCTTTCAATTGCTCAGGGATTGTTCCCAAATGTGTGGAAGTTGGCTGCAGTCTTTCCTGTATTTAAAGGAGGTGATCGTTTGTCCATCTGCAACTACAGACCTATTAGTATCCTGCCGGTGGTTTGCAAGGTGGCCGAAAAACTTGTTTTAGAACAAATGATAACTCATTTAAATACCAGTTCCTATTATTTACATCCATATCAATTCGGCTTCCGTATTAATCATTCAACAGAAACAGCCAATTGCTATTTCGTTGACAAAGTCAAGTCACAGTTGGATCGAGGAGGGGTTGTTGGTGCTGTTTTTCTAGATTTAAAAAAAGCTTTTGACACCATTAATCATGGAGTTCTTCTATCTAAATTACAAACTTTTAATTTCGATACAGGCACTATGAAATGGGTAGAATCTTATTTAACACATCGAACTCAGTTCGTTAGAGTTAGGAATCATCAATCAGGTGTTATTGCCTTGTCTGCAGGTGTCCCACAGGGCTCTATTTTGGGTCCACTTTTATTTTCTTTGTATGTAAATGACTCGCCAAATGTTTGTCCTAATGCCAACATCCAAATGTATGCAGATGACACAGTAATCTTTGTACATGCTAACAGTGCAGCACAAGCTGCTGATCTGCTATCAAACTCAATGCAAAAGATTACAGAGTGGTTAAATCACAACTGCCTTCAACTGAATGTATCCAAAACTGTATGTATGTTTTTTAGTAAATCTAAAAGCCGCTGTGTAGAACCTGATGTAGTCGTAGCAGGGGAGAGACTACAAGTCGTCTCAGATTTTAAATACCTTGGAGTATATATAGATAACAATCTTACTTTTAAATTACATATTAAGAAGGTTTGTAATCGCATTAAGTACAACCTGGCAAATTTTAGATATGTTCGTAGCTGCATGTCAAAAAGGGCCGCTATGATGTTCATGCACTCAATGATTTTATCTCATATAACCTATTGTTTGACAACCTGGTCACAAGCTAGCAACACTTCTCTCAAACCACTACTCTCCCTATATAAGAAAACTATTAAAGTACTTGATAGGAAATCCATATATTATCATTATTGTCATGTTTTAAAAAAATATAGTCTATTGAATTTCGAAAACTTGATTATATATGTAGATCTCTGTCTTGTGTACAACATTTTGCATGGACTGGCTCCTCCTGTATTGCATCCGTTTGTGAGAACAGCACCAAATGCTTGCAGATCTATAAGGAGTGCAGCAAGAGGTGACTGCATTATACCGTTGAGGAAGAGTGCGCTTGGTCAAACAGCTTTCTCAGTCAGGGCTGTTCGTGAATGGAACCTCATTCCAATACACATTAGGAATTTGAAAACGTACGCTTGTTTTAAAATTACCTTAAAGAAGTGGCTAACAGGTAGTCAGGACTGTCAACATTACATTTGACATGAAATCTTGCTGCTCCTCTGTCTTCTCTGTCCTGTCTGTTTGTTTGTTTGTGCTTCTTGTGCTATGCCGATGAGGTTGGCTGGCTCTAACATGTATGTAATATTTTAATCCTTTTGTTTACTTTTTTTTTTTTAGGTGTGACATCTTAAGATCTGTCCAGGGACAGCAGATGTAAAATAGCCTTTGGGCTAATTCTGGCACACTGTACATTTAATTATGTATTATTAGTGTGCATTGTCCCTGTTAAATAAACCTGAAATAAATAAATAAATAAATATGTATTTATTTTTAAACTTAAAGGTGCTATAAGCGATTTTTTTTTCACATACCGCAAACATCTCCTCACTATCCGCTAGCTGCCTGTCCCCTGAACACACTGTAAAAAAACACGGTCTCTGCAGACAGCCCACGCTCCACAAACTGCAGCAAAAACAAACTGAGCAACAAACAGAGCGACCCGCAGCACGAAACATAACAAACTGTTCCAGCCAATAACCGACAAGAATGATGTGGGGGTGGGGTTCAGGGGGTTAGTGCGTGGATGAGGAAGAGGGAGGGTCTAGCTATTCTCCGTTTTGTTTGATAATAATTCAAACATCAACAAGAGGTTACGCCAACCGAGATCGCTTATAGCACCTTTAAATGGTTTGCCGCAATCAGTTTTTATTCAATCGGTTTGAGTTGAGTTAACTTGTTGGGTTTTTCAGTGTGGTTAAAACTTAGCAATACTACAGCGGAGAACGGGGAGGATTAAGAAAAAAAGAAAGCCAAAGTGGAGAAACAATGCAAAAAGTCTCCACAACATCAGCCAAAGCACTACAGGCGTCATATGCGGTGTCACTGCTCGTAGCTAAAGCAAAAATGCCTTTCACGATCGCTGAGGACCTGTTACTCCCAGCCGCTGTTGTATTATCTGAGACAATGCTGGAAGAAAATGCAGCGGATAAATTAAAACCGGTGCCTTTGTCTAATGACAACGTTTCCCACAGAATAGAAAGAATGGGAGTGGATATTGTTGAACAAGTTCTGGGAAAACTTGGCGAAGCATTTTCACTCCAGCTTGATGAGTCGACCGATGTCAGTGGCAAGGCACAGATTATTGCTTTTGTGAGGTATGTGGATATCAACGACATTTATGAAGAGGTACTTTTCTGCAAGAGCTTAGAGGGGAAAACAACAGGAGAAGACCTTTCTAATGTTGTGGATAACTTCTTCATTGAAAATGAGCTGGACTGGAGAAACTGCAAGAGTGTCTGCACTGACGGAGCCGCGTCAATCACAGGCCGTGTTAAAGGGGGGGTGAAACACTCAGTTTCAGTAAATCTCATATTAATCTTGAGTAGTGCATCCTTCATATCTCCTAAAAGTCTTTAGTCTTATTATATTTATAAAAGAAAGATAGGCTGTACCGAGTCTTTCCGGAAAAAAACGAGCGGCTGGAGGCGTGCCGTGTGGGCGGAGCTAAAGAATCACGAGCATACATAGCCTACAGAACGCATTTTTGCTTAGAAAAACGTGAGATGGGCAGTGAAATGGGGGATTGTGTATTGTTGTTTGGAGTGGTTTTACAATAAACAAACAGACACCTACAGTGGCCAGCTAAACAAATGTATTTAAACACACATACATCGCATGCTCCATATACATCAACTAAGTTATACGTGATCATGTTGTTTACTTGCTGTGCTTACACGCCGATAGCTAACAACACAGAGACATTTGAAGCAGTTTTACTCACTGCCTGCGGTTCCAACGCACAACCGTGAACCTTTATCGTTGGGACTGCTCCATCCTTAAGCATTAGATCTGCAAATCCGGCAAATACTTCCCTTAAGCCGAGCACAGCGCTTTGATGGGCGTACTGCTTTCGCGCTCTCGCTCTGGTCTACGCGCCCTTCCGGCAGAAGTGCCCTTAGGACCCGTATAAGGAAATTCCGCTCCATCTGACGTCACACAGGCCCATACTCGAAAAAAAACTTTCCGAAACTTGTGACAAACCGGAAGGAGTATTTTTGGTACAGAAATACTCCATCAAACGTACAACTTAATTTTTGAAACTTTGTCCATGTTTAGCATGGGAATCCAACTCTTTAACAGTGTAAAAAACTCAGTATGCATGAAATAGCATTTCAAATTGACAGAGTGTGTTAAAGATATAAAAGATTGGATGACGCGTAATTTTCTTTTATTAAATCCAGACAAGACAGAGGTACTAATCATCGGTTCAAAAAACCGCCCACAAAACCTCTCACACTACAACTTTAACATCGTAGGATGTCCTGTTACTTTATCCTCTACAGTAAAAGACCTGGGTGTTATACTCGACTGTAACCTGTCTTTTGAAAATCATATTTCATATGTTACAAAAACAGCCTTTTTCCACCTTAGAAACATTGCTAAGCTACGTAATATGCTATCAGTTTCTGATGCAGAAAAGCTAGTTCATGCATTCATGACCTCGAGACTAGATTACTGTAATGCTTTATTAGCTGGTTGTCCTGCATCCTCAATTAACAAGCTACAGTTAGTCCAGAATGCCGCCGCTAGAGTTCTTACTAGATCAAGAAAATATGATCATATAACACCGATTTTATCATCACTACATTGGTTACCTATAAAGTTCCGTATTATTTACAAGGTATTGCTACTGACTTATAAAGCCCTAAACGGCTTAGCTCCAGTCTATTTAACGGATCTTCTATTGCCCTATAATCCATCGCGCACTTTAAGATCACTAAATTCAAGGCTTTTGGTCATACCTAGGATATCCAGATCCACCAAAGGAGGGAGAGCATTTTCACATTTAGCTCCAAAACTCTGGAATAGCCTTCCTGATACTGTTCGTTGCTCAGACTCGCTCTCCCAGTTTAAAACTAGATTAAAGTCGCATCTTTTCGGCCAGGCATTCATATAATATTTTTAATCTTACAGTTCAAACTACAGGTCCTTCTAAAAAAATGAGCATATTGTGATAAAGTTCATTATTTTCCATAATGTAATGATAAAAATTAAACTTTCATATATTTTAGATTCATTGCATACCAACTGAAATATTTCAGGTCTTTTATTGTTTTAATACTGATGATTTTGGCATACAGCTCATGAAAACCCAAAATTCCTATCTCAAAAAATTAGCATATCATGAAAAGGTTCTCTAAACGAGCTATTAACCTAATCATCTGAATCAACTAATTAACTCTAAACACCTGCAAAAGATTCCTGAGGCTTTTAAAAACTCCCAGCCTGGTTCATTACTCAAAACCGCAATCATGGGTAAGACTGCCGACCTGACTGCTGTCCAGAAGGCCATCATTGATACCCTCAAGCATGAGGGTAAGACACAGAAAGAAATTTCTGAACGAATAGGCTGTTCCCAGAGTGCTGTATCAAGGCACCTCAGTGGGAAGTCTGTGGGAAGGAAAAAGTGTGGCAAAAAACGCTGCACAACGAGAAGAGGTGACCGGACCCTGAGGAAGATTGTGGAGAAGGACCGATTCCAGACCTTGGGGGACCTGCGGAAGCAGTGGACTGAGTCTGGAGTAGAAACATCCAGAGCCACCGTGCACAGGCGTGTGCAGGAAATGGGCTACAGGTGCCGCATTCCCCAGGTCAAGCCACTTTTGAACCAGAAACAGCGGCAGAAGCGCCTGACCTGGGCTACAGAGAAGCAGCACTGGACTGTTGCTCAGTGGTCCAAAGTACTTTTTTTGGATGAAAGCAAGTTTTGCATGTCATTCGGAAATCAAGGTGCCAGAGTCTGGAGGAAGACTGGGGAGAAGGAAATGCCAAAAGGCCTGAAGTCCAGTGTCAAGTACCCACAGTCAGTGATGGTCTGGGGTGCCATGTCAGCTGCTGGTGTTGGTCCACTGTGTTTTATCAAGGGCAGGGTCAATGCAGCTAGCTATCAGGAGATTTTGGAGCACTTCATGCTTCCATCTGCTGAAAAGCTTTATGGAGATGAAGATTTCATTTTTCAGCACGACCTGGCACCTGCTCACAGTGCCAAAACCACTGGTAAATGGTTTACTGACCATGGTATTACTGTGCTCAATTGGCCTGCCAACTCTCCTGACCTGAACCCCATAGAGAATCTGTGGGATATTGTGAAGAGAAAGTTGAGAGACGCAAGACCCAACACTCTGGATGAGCTTAAGGCCGCTATCGAAGCATCCTGGGCCTCCATAAAACCTCAGCAGTGCCACAGGCTGATTGCCTCCATGCCACGCCGCATTGAAGCAGTCATTTCTGAAAAAGGATTACCGACCAAGTATTGAGTGCATAACGGAACATAATTATTTGAAGGTTGACTTTTTTTGTATTAAAAACACTTTTCTTTTATTGGTCGGATGAAATATGCTAATTTTTTGAGATAGGAATTTTGGGTTTTCATGAGCTGTATGCCAAAATCATCAGTATTAAAACAATAAAAGACCTGAAATATTTCAGTTGGTGTGCAATGAATCTAAAATATATGAAAGTTTCATTTTTATCATTACATTATGGAAAATAATGCACTTTATCACAATATGCTAATTTTTTGAGAAGGACCTGTACAATCCGGCCTCTAGTTCATAAATGTCAGAGGAGAACTGGCCCCCGACTGAGCCTGGGTTCTCCCAAGGTTTTTTTTTTCTCCATTAGGTCACCTGGTGGAGTTTTAGGACACCATTAGGTCACTTGATGGAGTTTTTCGGTTCCTTGCCACTGTTGCCTTTGGCTTGCTCAGTTGGGGATATTTTGGGGATATCTAATTTTATATTATCAATCAATAAATTCCACTTGAAACAAACCTTGTTGTATTATTTTAATTTAATACTGTGAAGCTGCTTTGATACAATTTGTATTGTGAAAAGCGCTATACAAATATACTTGACTTGACTTGACTTATGGCGCGTATTAGAAGTGAACATCCATAAGTGCAGTGGACTCACTGTGTAATACACAGGGAAGCACTTGCATCCAAAAATATAAGTCCTGTGTTGCATGATGTTTTGAATGACAGCATTAAAGTGATTAACTTTATTAAGTCAAGGCCACTCATTGCACGACTGTTTCACCGCCTTTGTGAGGACATGGGAGCTGAACACACACAACTGCTGCTACACACAGAAGTGCACTGGCTATCTCGAGAGAGGATACTGAGCAGGCTTTTGGAACTACGGGCGGAGGTACACACCTTTTTGTCAGAGCAAAGATCTCCATATGCTACCCTTTTTGAAGATAAAGATTGGCTTGCAAAGCTGTGCTACCTGGCAGATATATTCAGCAAATTGAATGAGCTGAATGTGTGTCTGCAGGGCAAGGACACCCACGTTCTGAACCTGTATGACAAGGTGGGTGGTTTTCTGAAGAAAGCAGAGTTGTGGAAACGGACATGTGTACAGGGGGATCTCACCTGCTTTTCTCAGGTGGATGCTTTCCTCTCCAGGGAAGATGTGGAGAGAGCACCAGTGAAGTCCATCATAGAAGAACATTTGGCCAACCTGATTGTGAGTTTTAACTCATACTTTCCTGACATGGAGGAGAAATCTGCACAGCTCAGTTGGGTGAGAAACCCGTTTCTTTTGTCAGAAGAAAGCAGAAACAAGCTCCCTCTCTGTCACCAGGAAAAACTCTTGGATGTGTCATCATTATAAGATTTATATATATATATATATATATATATATATATATATATATATATATATATATATATATACAGTATATATACAGTGAGGAAAATAAGTATTTGAACACCCTGCTATTTTGCAAGTTCTCCCACTTGGAAATCATGGAGGGGTCTGAAATTGCCATCGTAGGTGCATGTCCACTGTGAGAGACATAATCTAAAAAAAAAAATCCAGAAATCACAATATATGATTTTTTAACTTTATTTGTATGATACAGCTGCAAATAAGTATTTGAACACCTGTCTATCAGCTAGAATTCTGACCCTCAAAGACCTGTTAGTCTGCCTTTAAGATGTCCACCTCCACTCCATTTATTATCCTAAATTAGATGTACCTGTTTGAGGTCGTTAGCTGCATAAAGACACCTGTCCACCCCATACAATCAGTAAGAATCCAACTACTAACATGGCCAAGACCAAAGAGCTGTCCAAAGACACTAGAGACAAAATTGTACACCTCCACAAGGCTGGAAAGGGCTACGGGGAAATTGCCAAGCAGCTTGGTGAAAAAAGGTCCACTGTTGGAGCAATCATTAGAAAATGGAAGAAGCTAAACATGACTGTCAATTTCCCTCGGACTGGGGCTCCATGCAAGATCTCACCTCGTGGGGTCTCAATGATCCTAAGAAAGGTGAGAAATCAGCCCAGAACTACACGGGAGGAGCTGGTCAATGACCTGAAAAGAGCTGGGACCACCGTTTCCAAGGTTACTGTTGGTAATACACTAAGACGTCATGGTTTGAAATCATGCATGGCACGGAAGGTTCCCCTGCTTAAACCAGCACATGTCAAGGCCCGTCTTAAGTTTGCCAATGACCATTTGGATGATCCAGAGGAGTCATGGGAGAAAGTCATGTGGTCAGATGAGACCAAAATAGAACTTTTTGGTCATAATTCCACTAAACGTGTTTGGAGGAAGAAGAATGATGAGTACCATCCCAAGAACACCATCCCTACTGTGAAGCATGGGGGTGGTAGCATCATGCTTTGGGGGTGTTTTTCTGCACATGGGACAGGGCGACTGCACTGTATTAAGGAGAGGATGACCGGAGCCATGTATTGCGAGATTTTGGGGAACAACCTCCTTCCCTCAGTTAGAGCATTGAAGATGGGTCGAGGCTGGGTCTTCCAACATGACAATGACCAGAAGCACACAGCCAGGATAACCAAGGAGTGGCTCTGTAAGAAGCATATCAAGGTTCTGGCGTGGCCTAGCCAGTCTCCAGACCTAAACCCAATAGAGAATCTTTGGAGGGAGCTCAAATGATTCTCAAATGATTGGGGCCGGTCAGGGGGTACTTGGCTGAGAAAAAATTTGATAGATGGTACGTTATTGAAAAAAGATTGAGAAGCACTGGTCTAGAAGACAGTGGAAATGTGTGCTGTGGTCAAATGAGTTCATGTTTCAGCTTGTTTTTGGGAAAAACAGACATGGAGTTCTCAGTCCCAAAGATGAAAGATTAAATCTTTCCTGGAAAGCAAAACAATGCCAGCCCTCATTCTGCACGCACTACAACAGAGAGGTTTCGTATAGTACACAGTAGAAGGGATGTGCCTGACGGGCTGCCTGCAGTCCAAATCTGTCTCCCATTGAAAATGTATGACCCATCATGAAAAAGCAAATCAGACAACAACGACCACGGACTGTTGAGGAGATGTCTTATATCAGGCGACATTGGGTAAAAATTTCACTTGCAAAACTGCAACAATTAGTATCCTCAATTCCCAAATTATTACAAATTGAATTCAAAGTAAAGGTTTTAAATGTACAAAATACAATTAAGTTGGTTAGTAAAAACATTGGAAATATTTGTAAAAACTTAAACACTGATTAACAAATCACAGATTCTTTATTGCATTTTACAAAATGTCCCAATCTTTCTGGAAATGGGGTTGTACCAGATTTGTGGTGTGAATAGAACAAACCTGAGAAGAACCTGATAAATTTTTTTATAATTTTGAGACTGCAGAAGTCATTAAAAGTAGCTTTTTCAGTTGAATTTGGGAAAACCACTTGAAACATTTGTTGTGTTGAGCTATTTCAATTACTTTTGTTTGATTTGTTCAAAAAGCTGAAAGTTTGTAAATGTTGCCAATAAACCTGAATTGTAATGGGGGTTGGATAACTTGGATTACAACTGTATATCTTCATTAAAATGGTGTAATGCACACTGAGTCATGGATTATCCCACATACCACTTTAATTAAGACAGCGAGATAAAGGAAAGAACAGTTATTGAGCAGATTATGTCTATTTTATATTTGAAAGAATTATCAAGAAAGAGAAAAAGACAGAAATTGTGTGTGGGGTGGGAGGATACATTTTTACAAGGAAAATAAATGTATGATCTTGTAGGGACATATTTTGGTCTCTATGAGGAAAACGGCTTGTAAGTCATACTAAATAATATTTTTTAAATGTAAAAATGCAGAATGTTTTCGGTGGTGGTTGTTTTCAGAGGTAGAGTTAAAGTTAATGGATAGAATACAGTTTGCACAGTATAAAAATCATGGGGCCCTATCTTGCACCCAGCGCAATTGACTTTGTACACCGACGCATGTATCATTCCTATTTTACAGGTTTAGAAAACAATTCCGCCACTGACCAGGAAAAACCTAGTCTAAAGTCAGTGGCGTGTTGTGCATGTTATTCAGATGCTATTTTAAGGGCGCATGCTTGGCCATAATCAATGTAGCGTGTGCACAACGCGCATGCACTTTTCTTATCTCATCTACACACAGACGCAGCAGCAGTTCTTTCAGAAAACCATACATTATTACAGAGGGAGAGGGAGAGAGAGAGAGAGAGAGAGAGAGAGAGAGAGAGAGAGAGAGAGAGAGAGAGAGAGAGAGAGAGAGAGAGAGAGAGAGAGAGAGAGAGAGAAAAGGCCCTACAATGAAAGAGACTATATATTAATGGAAAAATATGCCTTCAGGATTTGTGAAATTTGTGGTTCAACTTTTTTGTCTTTTCTAAATGAAGAGATGTTTAACAATTCGCTGTGTATAACTTAAAACTTATTTAAGGTAGAAAAGCTTTTTTTTAACTCCACTCTTAGGTAGATCCCATGCCATATAGTATGAATAGTAATTACATTTTCTAACTGATTTATTTTCACAGACCCTTGTTTTAGCTATACTGAGCTGAATGATTCATGGAGAGCCACCTACAATCATCAACTTGCATGGTGTGACACTGCGGTCAACTGGCACGGGTGGTACCGTCTCTTCATTCAGGGTCAGAGCGCTCAGATGCCGGACACATGTGTTGCCACATTTAGTTGTGGAACTTCTGCTCCACTGTGGCTGAACGGAGGACATCCAACAGTTGAGGATGGAGTGGTCACTCGAGCTGTCTGTGGAAACTGGGGCAGTGACTGCTGCTATTTCCAATCCAATCCCATTAAAGTCAAAGCCTGTCCTGGCAATTACTACGTCTATGAGTTTGTGAGCCCAAATACCTGTAATCTGGCATACTGCGCAGGTACAGTAAAAAAACTGTGCATTCATACAGGAATGTGTTTTTGTAATGTAGTACATCTACGATTACATTAGACCATCTATCTGTTTTTGACATACTGTGGAGGTGACATTAACAAATGCCTTTTGTACTTTTGTAATTTATATTTGTAACTGTTTATTAGTTAAAATTCATTATTTTTTTTTATTATTTTTTTTTGCAGAAGTTAGTAACAATACCACCAAAAATGCTACTGTCACTCCAAACACTGGTAATGTATACGCTATGGCTTCTACTGACTGCTTAAGTTTTGACGGGATGTATTGTGAAAATCTATCATTCTGTATGTGTTTGTGCCTGTAGGTACAGACTGTAGATAAAACAGTGTTTGAAATTTGCAGATGCTGAAGCACATGTTCATTAACATATATTCATTTGTCATTTTACTGCATTAACTCCACTTGATGTTTGAATGAATTGTAAAAAATGTAACTGTGTAAAATATTTACACACCTTTGTTCTATTACTAAAACAAGACAAAAGTCATGACACAGACGTCTTTAAATGCTCGATATATCAAATAGCAATATTGTTGACAAAAAAGGACGAGACTAAAATAAAGGGAAAAAAGGAAAAAAATAATAATTTCTCTATGTAGGTAAAATAGATTTTGTCTTACAAGCCAGTGTTTTGATACTTTTCATATAACCGCATGTAATGTGTTTGTATGATTAGTTTATGTATACATTTTAAACATCATGCAAATGAGTATATGTTGATGTTTGGAACTATTTAAAATAATAATAGCACCTAATTATAATTATATTTTAATATAGTATATATATTCTTTTAAAATCTGTACATCGTTGCCATTGATTGTTTGACTCTGAAGAAGACGCATGGGCGTCGAAACGTTAGTCGTTCTGTACCATTAAATAAAGTATTATAACGTTGTGTGCTCCGGTCCGTTCCTTGGTCCTACCTAGACCTTGGGTTTCCCTTGCTGATAGTATATATGCCGTTGCACAGACAATTGCACTGCAAAGCATGGACATAGGACAGGAACAAACCTCACCCTTTCTGAGCAATGAAATGTGTGTGCCTCAGGGATTCATCCTGGGACCCCTGCTGTTCAGCTTATATATAATGATTTACCTTCGGTATGTGCAAGGTGTGAGTTACTGCAACCCGGTCACACTATATGCGTCTCTATAGCACGCATTGTGTTTATCGTGCAATTTATACGCCTAAACGAGTTTTTACGTGATGTGATATGCATGGGTAGGTTTAGTAGTGGTAGGGTACGTGCTACGCATGGGTAGGATTAGTCGTGTGGGGTGCGTGTGTATTACAAGCAAAAAAGCGCGTATCAAATGCACGCAAAAACTGCGTATCATATGCACGTAAAAACTCATTTCCGCGTATAAATTGCACGATAAACACAATGCGTGCAATAGAGACACATTTTCATGTGATGATGTATGCAGACAATACCGTAATTTTGTCCATGCAAGAACCAAAGAACAAGCAGCTCTTAAACTCAGTTAAACAATGATAAATGTTAACAAATGGCTTAATGATTCACACTTGTTTCTTAATGTCAAGAAGACTGTTTGTTCTTCACAAAGACACACTCTGCAACTGACTGTGATCCCAAAGTCTATGGGCCCTATTTTAACGATCTGAAACGCAAGCATCAAGCGCAAAACGCAAGTAACTTTGTGGGCGGGTCTTGGGCGCTGTTGCTATTATACCGGCGGGATAAATGACTCTTGCGCCCGACGCAAATCTAAAATGTGTTGGTCTGAAGTAGCTTCATTATTCATAGGTGTGGTTTGGGTGTAACGTGAAATAAACCAATCAGAGCGACATCTCACATTCCATTTAAGAGCAGGCGCGCTTGTTCTATAGCGGCGTTATCTATTATAACGGCGGATTTTCCAGGCGCACGCCAGGAGCGGTTCACAGCCGATGAGACTGACGTTCTCGTCAGGGACGTTGGGGATGGAGAAACACACCCAAATTAACTTCGGTTAAACAGGCGTACGATAATTTGGGTAAATGTGTAAGCTAGATGTATGCTTTTATAATAAACTATCTATCTATCTATCTATCTATCTATCTATCTATCTATCTATCTATCTATCGTAATAATGTATGATTTGCAAAAATGATAACTGCTGCGTCTGTGTGTAGATGAGAGAATTAAAGTGTATGCGCGTTGAGCACACGCTACATTGATTATGGCCCTTAAAATAGCATATGAATAACATGCGCAACGCGCCACTGACTTTAAACTGTTTTTTTTTCGGCCAGTGGCGGAATTGTTTTCTAAACCTGTAAAATAGAATGAGGGAACGTTTGCGCCGGAACACGCCTCCTCCCCGCCCCGGGGAGCGCAAGTGTATTTCTTAGTTAACCGACGTGCTTCTGTGGAGGGAAAAGTCCGCTTTGCGCGGGTGCAAAATAGGAATGATACATGCGTCGGTGTACAAAGTCAATTGCGCTGGGTGCAAGATAGGGCCCTATGTGTCTGGAGAGATCATCCAAGTAGTCTCTTATGTTAAATATCTGGGTATTATCCTTGACTCCACATTATCCATTGCAAAAGTATTGCAAATAACTAAATACAATTTGGCTAATTTTAGGTACATAAGAAACTGTCTAACAACTACAGCAGCAAAATAATATTTAAATTCAATGATTATCCCTCAGTTAACATACTGTATGCCCAGTTTGTCTCTAGCTAAAGGTACAACTTTGAAGCCCATTCTCTCCTTATATAAGCAGGCCTATAAAGTGTTAGACAGAAAATCCAATACTTACCACCACTGTGATATTTTGGGAAAATATGTTATCCTTAGCTGGAAAAATTGGCAAGACGCCTGTTTAATGTTAAGGATCCTAAATGGAAAAGCTCCTCCACCACTTTGGAGTTTATTAAACTTTATTAAAATCTAAATTCTAACAACCAGTCTACAAGATCAACACAGAGAGGAGACTGTGTAATCCCTTTCAGGTCCACCTCTTTTAGTCAATCATGCTTCTCCGTAGTGGAGCACACTTCCAACTTAAATAACAAACTGTGCCACATATCACTCCTTTACACAAAGTCTTAAAGCCTGGCTTCTAGAAAATCAGACATGTGATCATTTTTAATCTCTGTAGTTCATTGTTGCTTCGCATAGCTTGTGTCCTGTGCTGAAAATTCTTCTTTTGATGTTATTGCTGTATTTATGGAGTTATGAGGTCCTCGTTGTCACATTCACGTTAGTTTGGACTCACTTTGGAGTTATGTTTTGTCATCACCTGCCTTCGTCACTCATTTGTTGTCACGGAGACTAATCACATTCAGCTGTGCACTCATCAGTCACCCTCAACTTCTGTATATATGTTCAGTTCTACATTTACATTTACATTTATTCATTTAGCTGACGCTTTTATCCAAAGCGACTTACAATTGCTATATATGTCAGAGGTCACACGCCTCTGGAGCAACTAGGGGTTAAGTGTCTTGCTCAGGGACACATTGATGTCTCACAGTGGATTCGAACCTGGGTCTCCCACACCAAAGGCATGTGTCTTATCCATTGCGCCACACCTCCCCCCAGTTCTGTTTCAGTTCAGTGTCCGGTATCATCTGTTAAGTGTGTGTGTTGCTCTCCGTTTGCCATTCTGTTGGAACTATTGTAAATAAACCTTTGTACTTAATTGTATCCGTCTTAATCATCTTTCTGCCAGCAACCACCCGTGACAGAATTCCGGACCTAACAAGTGAACGCGTTTGTAAGATTTTTTTTCTTTTCCATTTTCCATGTTCAGTGTTTTTGTTTCATTTTCACCCCTGCTTGCACCATGGATTTTCTGGCAGTTAAACTCATGTGCCTTGAGCAGGGAGAATGCTCTCTCGAGGAACATTATAAAAATGTCTGGATCTCGCCCATC
This sequence comes from Rutilus rutilus, assembly GCF_951802725.1. Taxonomy (NCBI): domain Eukaryota; kingdom Metazoa; phylum Chordata; class Actinopteri; order Cypriniformes; family Leuciscidae; genus Rutilus; species Rutilus rutilus. The sequence goes on from NC_140209.1 coordinate 71,935,598, forward strand.
AGACCACCTTCCCGGATAACTGCCTGGAGAGGTTCCTCGAGGGAGCTTCGCAGCATATGTGGAGTGGGTGCTGGCGTCCTGTGGAGTGTGTACTGGCGTCCTGCGGATCTGCGTTCAGATGACCTGAGCCCACCGCAGGTACCGTGATGGAGACCGCCACAATGAATGAGCCGAGGACCACATCGCCACGGAGCCCCAGCAGCACGCCTGACCAGGGGTGTGAGTCAGCCGAGCCATCCACCGGCGAGGGAGTGCTGGTGGACGTCGAGGGTTTGGAAGTGAACCCCGCCCACTGAGTTTTTGGCTACAAAATTTTTTTTTTTTTTTTGGAGAGGATTTTTGTCTAGCCCCTCTTCTGCTGCCCGAACCTGTCAATTCCACTACCTGTCTCACTGGCGCCCAACAGGGCGCCCAGCCTTCCTCTCCCGCCACCTTTCCAGTCTATTCAGAACACTCTACTGTTTTTTTGGTTTATGTATGGAACTCCAGTCAATCCCCCAGTCTCCAGCCATCTGTGCCACCCAGTCATCTCCGTCACCCTTCAGTCCCTCGGCACCACCTGTGCCTCTCAGTAGCTTCGCCTACAGCCTCGGTGCACTACGCTCGACCTGTCGCCCTGGCTCCCGCACCTGTGCTCCTTCCTCCCTCAACCTCGGCATGGACCACCGGCCATTCAGTCTCACCGGACTCCCCCGAGGTTAGACATCGCTTAACCTCCGCTGCGGACTGTCTGCTGCTCTCGTCCTCCAACCCTTCTGCTACGGCTTGCTCCGCCCTACCACAGGCTCCTGCTCCGCCCTACCACAGGCTCCATCTCTGCCCTCGGTCGCTCTGAATCGCCCTCAGACCTCCGGACCCCCACCTCGCTCTCGGGAGGTCGTCGCTGCGGCTCCGTCGCGGCCACCAGGATTTTCACTATCTCTCCACCACCTCAGCTCATCAGCTGCACGGTGGGCTCCATCCTCGCCGTCGTCTTCTCCGGTCAGCCCCATGGCAGCCCTCATCAGTATTTCTTCATGGCTCCTCCCTCCGTCAATGCCGCCATGGTGTACCATCCTGGCTGTGGCCTGGATGGAAATCCATCAGCCCCTGCTCAAGGCCACCCCTTGGCTCACTCCACCTTCATCACCACCCTGGACTTAGTTGTTTGTCGTCCTCCCGGTCGTCCGTCCACCCCCAGAACTATTGTAAATAAAGCTTTGTACTTCGTATCCGTCGTATCGTATCCGTCTTCCTCATCTGTCTACCAGCAACCATCCATGACACTCATAATGTACTTTTTATTATTTTAAGGGTTTTAAAAACATCTTGCCAAAGCACTGCAGTTGAAAATAAGCCAGCTGGCTAACACTGGCACATTTACAGAAATGTTGATTAATGTGTGTTGTCCTAATAAAAGAAAGAAAGAAAGAAAGAAAGAAATCTTGGCAAAATTAGGAAAAATAAAAAAATTAAAAATCACATGTACATAAGTATTCACAGCCTTTGCCATGACACTTGGTGAGTACTGTTTTCTTTATGAGAAGTGTGTTTGACTAATGAGAATATTGTTTTTGTAATAGTAATATGAACAATGCATCGGTAAAGTGGGTAATAATATGAAAAAATGTTGAAAATGTTTTATAATATACTATGTGAGTGTATGTAGTTACGTTAAATAATGCAGAGACGTATTATTTGTTGAGATTGTGTATTTTTCTCTATTGGGAAGTGTGTGCCATGCGGTGCTAGCTTGCTAGCTCAGATTAATGTGTTAATCAAGCACATGGTGAATAGCATGCATATGTATTTAAATTATTGAAGAGATTCATTTTGATTGTTTAAAAAGGTTTATTTGAATGAGATACTAATAATTGTGTTTGGCTTTGTTTTTCAAGGCCAGGTTTATTTTGTTTTGGTATATTTTTTTCTTTGATCTAAATTCTCTGTTGAGAGTTCCTGAATTGCTGCTGAGATTCTATTCCGATTCCGTGATTTCTGTCCTGCTGTGGATTTCCTATCCCTGGTTGGACTGGCGAGCCATCTCATCACTTTGTTCCTGGAAACCTGTAAAAAGTGTTGTGAGAAACAAAGTTTCTGAGTGGTTTAATTGTTTTATTTTATTTCATTTCTATAATTATTCCAACAACCAACAAAGAGAGAAAATATACTTACCTTTTATTTAATTAATTGCAGTCCAGTAGTCTGAGTGATTTATTCATTTGAATTTATTATTAATATAAATTTTGCTAGTTTTGCTTCAGCGAGTCGATCCGAAAATCTTCTGAGTCTGGTCCATAATCTGAAATTTATAAGATCTAGAAAACGAGCCACGCGCTACATTGAACTCTTTGGCCTGAATGGCAAGCGTCACGTCTGGAGGAAACCTTTCACCGTTCATCACCAGGCCAATACCATCCCTACAGTGAAACATGTTGGTGGCACCATCATGCTGTGGGGATGTTTTTCAACGGCAGGGACTGGGAGACTAGTCAGGATCAGGCGAAAGATGAATGCAGCAATTTACAGAGACATGTGTTGGAAACTTTTCTTCGTCGAAGCAAGAAACCAGGAGACGTTTGGGATCACGTTCAAGAAGTTAGTCTTTATTGAGGACTTCGCGTTGACGTGGCTGCAGTTCTTCCAAAACAGTCTAACTCTAATGCAGTATGCATTGTAGTTATATACATTCCAAGGGGGAGGGACTTACATTGAGGTTGAACAAAGCATGCAAATGAAGTATACAGGTTTAGGTAAAACACCCTAGACTGAATGTCTGGCCAATCCTAATTCAATCAGCATAACAGTCTATTGCATTGCAAGTTGCATAGACAAATCATGTGTGTGCTAATCCCATCAGTCTGAGTGATACTGTGACTCAAAGAGCCATTAAAAACAATGAGGTTAGAGTCTGTGTGATCTGACTCATTTAACTTAGACTGGTAAAACCGGTCTGGCAGGAAATCTCTTGCTGGAAACTCAATAAGCATAATTTATACCTCAAATGCTAAATCAGTATTCTTCACCGTGATGTTTATGTAAGGAAGCATATTTGAAATAAATTCTTAAATTTGGAATCCTTCACATGCTTGATGAAAATTTTCTCATGAGCACTCTGGACCTCAGACTGGGGTGACGGTTCCTCTTCCAACAGGACAATGACCCTAAGAACATAGCCAAGATAACAAAGGAGTGGCTACGGGACAACTCTGTGAATGTCCTTGAGTGGCCCAGCCAGAGCCCAGACTTGAACTTGAACTTTTCTGGTGAGATCTGAAAATGGCTGTGCACCGACGCTCCCCATTCAACCTGATGGAGCTTGAGAGGTTCTGCAAAGAAGAATGGGAGAAACTGCCCAAAAATAGGTGTGCCAAGCTTGTAGCATCATACTCAAAAATACTTCTGAAAGAAAGGCTGTAAGGTTTTTTATTTTTCATACATTTGCAAAGATTTCAAACAAAATTCTTTCACATTGTCATTATGTGGTATTTTTTGTAGAATTTTAGGAAAATAATGAGGTGTCTCTCTCTATATATATATATATTAGTGGTGGGCATAGATACAATTTTTTAATCTAGATTAATCTCACTGTAATCTTGGAATTAATCTAGATTAAAATGGCTCATTTGAATTCTGCCGAAGGCATTCAGAATATGTGTGCTACCCAAATAATGGCTAAAGGGCACGTGTTTCTTAAATACAAAGTGACATTTAAAAGAACTTGTGAAGAAATGCTAGAGATTTGTTTTATTTTTATTAAAACTAACATAATAAAGTATGATTTTTTTTTTTTTTTTACTTTTTTTTTTTTACTTTGAGCAATGATGGAGCTATAATAGACTCTTCTTATGAGCATATAAAACAAAACAGCTCCTTGGAAAAAATGAAATGTAGCCTAATATTGTAGTAGTTATAAACAAAGGTCTATTTTTAGTTCAGATTAACATTTGAGGGCAGCAATTTTATTCATAATGTCAAAATAAAACCAACGTAATGTTACTTGAAAGCATTATAGCCTACTATTCCTGCCAAACTTCCATGGTTGCAGTTAGTTTTACTTACTACAGTATATCCATGGTAAATGTTGCAGATCTGTGGACACTGGATAGATCATTCATGGCACAATGTTTCTTCCTCGCTTCCACGCACTGTTTGATCCGTTAATAATGGAGAAATGTGAATGTTTCTCACTAGATCTCGCAGCAATGTTATTACTTAAGTAGCGAATTCAAATGATTTATTTACTGGATCTCTTGATCAAGATCGGCTTGCGCTGCTTTGGTCCAAACTTATAAACAATGGTCCGTCAACCACACAATAACGAGTAGCTCAGTTTCGTTCCGCTTACATTACTTTTGCCATTTGATGTTGGACAATGTTGTGGCCCGCCTACATTTGAAATAACGAAATTTTGGTCGGCAGGAAAAATGGTCCAACGAACCGTTCGGTTTGAAAATGCGTACCGAACACCGAACCGAATTCGGCTAGGTATACATCCGCTAAATATCAAGGTGAAAGTCATCATAGCTTGCGTAGTATAGACCCAGCTCCCAACCCAACTTTGAGAATAGATTAACAGCGATATTTTTTTTATCGCCCGATAAGAGTCTCACGTTAACGCAGCATGTTAACGCCGATAACGACCCACCACTAATATATACTAATATATATATATATACAAGTATATATATATATATACAGTGTTGTGCAAGTTACTTCCAAACTGTAATACATTATACATTACTTGTTACTGTTATTTAAAAGTAATTCTTTACCTTACAATATTACTGTCTCAGAATTGTAATGCGTCACATTACTCCTCTATTTCTTTTGAGTTACTTTCACCAAAATAACTACAGAAGTAGAACTTAACACTCTAAAATGACTAGGGCTGTATGCGATATAAAACCGCGACTCTGTGTCACGGTGCGCAGTGTGAGAAGGCAGAATCACGACACACCCCTTCCAACTCCCAGAGTTATCCTTCCCGTCCAGATCCAAAGCTACCACATCTTTAAATTACTAATAGTATTATTTGAAATTAACATTATAAAATACGTACCTACACCACAAAACTAGTTGAGAATAAATTCTTTAAAATTGGGCAATTCCAGCGTTATGGACGTGACATTTGCAGTAAAAACTTGAAATATAAATTCTCAGAAAATGCATTTGACACCAATATATTAAAACGTCTGTTTATATATCCATAGGCTACTCCCTTAATAAAGGAGTCCAGACATTAGACAAATATCAGTCTACACACATGGAAACACAGGGAAATAGACATGCATGCATGACACAAAAAATCTTTAACTTTTAGGTAGCAAAATATTTTTTAGTAATTCTGTGAATTACACTAAGCAAACCAAAAGTAGGCCTAATACTACCCACCGGATGAAGAAGGGTTGGCTCTCCACAGAACATAATATATTCATTTTATTTTATTTTTCATGTTCGCATTTATGAGGAAAAACGATGTTACGGTCGTATCAGTTCTCAGTTATGGATGTGAGCGCTCTGAAAGCGGCACAAAAAGACTGCTTTAAAGCTTTCACAGAGACCTCAAACAGAAAGCACAAAGCCTTTCTTTCGTTTTGAAAGTGAATTTCGTTTTGTAATAATTGTATCTTAATTTGAATCAATGTTTCATCAACCAATTGCCTGGATTTAATAAATAAGAAGTAGTAAATATAGTAGACAAGAGATTACCAGGACACGGAGGCGCCGGCGCGTGAACCTCGAGCTTGTCATATAAATGAACCGAAACTCAGCGCCTACTTGCCTCACAGTCAGACATGTCTACTTTTAAACAGAACTATTCAAAACGAAAGAAAACGGACTGCTCTCTGGTTAGAAAGAAAACACAGAACAAACAGAGTAATGCACATACGTCCATCCCGCGAATGTACAGTCTTCTTCTACCATATTCTCCCATTAACTGCTTTTCCACTGGCCAGCGCGAGCACAGAGACCGAAATCATGCCCTAAACACGCTTTTACTGGACTATGCCACACAATACAAAGGTACACCTGAAAGAGGGAGATGAATGAAATAAATCGCCATACAAATATATCAGAAGCTGTCATTTAGTCGTTATTTACAAACTTGGACACCACACGCGGCTATTGACTGACCACGAACAGGTAATAACTTACTTGCATTTTTCATTCGTTAATGTCTCGTTTTTTTCCCCCGTTTTTTTTTTTTTTTTTTTTACAATTAAATTTTGGGCTAAAAGGTGTGTTGTAACGCAAGCGTTACTGAACATGTACCGAGTAAAATATTACTGAAAATTGATTAGTAATGCCTTACACTACTGCGTTACAACAAAAAGTAATAAGTTACTGTAATACATTACTTTTGTAACGCGTTACTCCCAACACTGTATATATATATATATATATATATATACACTGTATATATATATAGAGAGAGAGAGAGTTTGAAATATTTTGAATTTGTTTGTCTTTTTCCACAAATTGCAACAACAATTACAATTTTAACAATATTTCAAGTGTACTCTTTCTTTGTAAAAAAATAAAGTATAGGCCTACATTTTATCATACGTATTTTAAAGTTAAGGATTCATTAGTTTAAATGTATCCTACATTGGAACAAACACTATAATAACATCTTAGTTGACGACTTCATTTTTGACAAAACATACTATATATATTTAACATATGAGCAGAAATTGCAAAACATAAGCTTATTTGATGTGGCAGTAGTCTATTTTACAGTAAAAACTTTATAATATATCCAAAACTAGTCAACAAAATGTTGTCTTTCATATTTCATCTGTAACATTGTTTTTATTGTTAATTTGCAGTTTATACGTTGCTTATACAAAGCCATTTTATTTCAACATATTTCAGTAGATTTTTACTCATCTCAGTATAGCAATATAGTTTGGTAAAAGATGTTAATTCATTCACACACAGAAACGCGATTCATATTTAAACAGTCTTTTTGCAAGCTGTAGGTACAAAACAGCGCGCATCTGTAGCCTACCGTTCATTCACACACACACACACACACACACACACACACACACAGAAAGCGATTCATATTTAAACAGTCTAGACACTATTCCATATTGCGATTAGAAAAAATAACTTGAGAATAAAGAACTTACCTATTCCTCAGCTGGATCCATTGCTCCTCGATACCAGCACTTCTGAGGTAATTTTTCCCCAGGATTATTATTAAGATAGTATTATTCCTCACAGCGTCGTAAAGTACATGAGTCTGTCTGATTAAACTTGATGTGTTTTATCCAGCTGATGTGGGCGTTGACACGTTTGCATGGATCGCCTAGGATCATTTGCAAACTATTTTGAATAGCGCGCACTCTCCGTGGGCATGGTCACATTAACACTTAATGAGCTATAATGAGCTGTAATGAGAACAACTGACATCTCTCTCTTTTCATAAAAATTACATAAACTGAGAATATGTGTTTTTTATATAAATTACTTCATTTAAAAGAAGAGAATTCAAGCTTCATGCCTGTGTGTCTATATGCCTGTGTGACTGAATATTCGCTGAGTTACAGTTCATTTTCGGACGCGTTTCAGAATGGACTTTGCTGACAGAGAGAAGGCAGAACTTGCATCATGTTTATTTATTTGGCAAAAAGTACAACACTTTGTTTTTATTGTGAGTATACACAAAAAATTAGACACTTAACAGGATCGAATGATGTATAACACTTATATGTACGATCAAAATCAACAGAGTATTTACTTTTGCACTGATAAGAAAAAAATTGCCGGCGCGATAGCCGACCCCAGGAGATTAATGGAAAATGAAATTAAGTTTATTCTTTTTTTTTTATTCCTTCATAGGATTTGTGAATAAATGTTTGGTTCAACTGTTTGGTATTTTCTAAATGAAGAGATGCTCTTGTAGGAAACAGAAGCGAAGACCAGGGGCCTCATGTATCAATCTTGCGTACGCACAAAAACTTTGCGTACGCCAGCTTTCACGCTCACGGTCGTATGTACTAACAGTGAAATTAACGCAAGAATGTGCGTTCCTCCATGCCAATTTCATGACTGGCTTACATACATTTCTCATTGTTTTTGTCCGTTGGCGACTCTTACAGGCAATGAAGTGAAGTTGCAAACATTACACAACAAATTGTTCTACAAGTCTATCGCACCACCACCCGTGGGAAGCATTGCTATTAATTTGCAATTTATAAAATAATTGACATATATTGTCACACGAGCCTTATGGGAATATTCTATCAATTATGCAACTAAGTAAGAACATATAAAAGCATATGCAAATTGATACAACCCTTAGTCTATGGCAATGACAGCTTTGGTTTAATGTCCACCTTTATATCAGACCATTTCTTTTTAAGGTCATTTAGGGTAGACTGTGTACAGCTGAGACATGTGTACAGTTGAGACACCTTAAATAACTTGCGTTCGCAGCAAGCACAAGTTGTGATTTTTGCTGTGCACGTGCGTATTAGTGTCCTCTTTGATCGTGGGAAATTTGAACAACGGATGCATCTCCGATCCGAAGATATCGGGAAAAGGTTTTTTTTTTTTCTAAGATATGACGTTCACTTCACCATGCACTCTCCGCAATGAATAGCTTATTATCCTTATGTGACTGTTAAACGTAACTGGTATCACCACAAACGTTATTCTGTGCCCTAAAAACTGGCATATTTCATGGTATTGTGTCATGCAAGGTAATTGCAAAATCTAGAGAAATGTGCGAGGTGGCCATCGGGGGACAGTTGAGACCCATATCTACTGTACCCCCGATAGAGCTCTATTAGGAAACACACTGTTTAGTTGTTCAGTGTTATGATAACAGTTTAAACGCGTAATTAGCCAGCATAGGACGCAAATGAAAATAACATTTGATATTTGTGATATTTAAACTGTGTATTATTAATAAATATTGTTACATATCTTTTTCCTGCTTTATACATTTTAACCAGTGCTAATTTAAATAAAATGAATGAATATAAATGGATGAATAAACAAAAATGTTGCCCAATTGTTATTTTCTTTATTTGTCTTTATTTTTTATATTTACAATGAATGGTTAGTTACCTTTACATCATTAAAAATGGGTGTCTCAACTGTACCATGCATGCTATCTCAACTGTACCACATATGGGTACAGTTGAGACAAGGTTGAGACAAAAAGCACCTTATTTTTATGAGCTAATTGTGGAAAATATAAACTACTTGTGGGTATTATTGATTGATCTTAGTCTACAAGCTAATGAAATGTCATGTGGCGTGTCATGTGGAAATTCACTTATTTTCATTGTCTATTTTTGTATGAAAAATCAAAACGCAAAAAGTGTCTCAACTGTATCAGTCTACTCGACAGTGCGACTTTCAGATCCCACCGCATTGACGGCATCAGCCAAACTCTCCCACTCATATTTTTTCCTTTTGTTATTAATTCCAGAGGACAAAGTTCCAAATAATTTTTTGTTTTTTTTGTTTCTACCTCCGATAGTAGCACCTCCAATTCACTTTCTGTAAAGTTTCATTTCTTGCCGCCATTTTCTTACTGCTTTCTTTTGCCAAAGTGGACTCATTACCATATTTAAATTAATTTAATTAAGGGAGGAGACTGGGTGGGGCGTTGTGCTCGTGCATGTGCGCTCAATTTTACGTTAACTGGGATGTACAAAGAGAATATGTGTGGGATCCTTCGTACGCAGAGATTCATACATCTGTTTTTTTTTGTGCGTACGCACATTTACAGCTTTGTCCGTACGCAATGTTTTAGTATGAATTCAACGCAAGTCTTTGTACATGAGGCCCCAGGAGACTTGGTTGTATCTTCAGCAGGATTCTTCATTGAGAACACGAGCTGTCGGTAGCTGCAGTCATCAAGTCTAACTAAGGCAGTGTACATTGTAGTTCATATAGATTTTAGTGGGCAGTGCTTAGATATGGAGACAAATCACCTGGGTGACGTCCTTAAACAAAGCATGCAAATTAAGTATGCAGGTTTAGGAACCCGCCCTAGACTCTCTAGTCTAGGTGTTACCAATGCTAATCCAATCAGCATAACTATTCAACGACTGGGACAGGGGCTCCAAGAGCCATTAAAGACAAAGGGTGAGAGTCTCAGTAATCTGACTTATTTAATTTACAATAGAGAGAACAGGACTGGCAAGAATCTCTTGCTGGAAGCTTTGCTTAAAAGCTGATATCATCATCGTAACCTTAAATGCTAAATTCAATGTTCTCTAATTTAGTTTTTCATGTTATGTTATGTAAGGACATAAGATCAGCAGATCTTAAATAGATTCTTAAATTTGTAATCCCACACTCTACAATTTGCTTAACTCATGTAAGGAAGAAAAGCTTTTTTAACTCCATTCTTAGGTAGATCCCATGCCACAAGTGTGTATAGTATGAATAGTAATTTAATTTTCAAATAGATTTTTTGGTTTTACAGACCCATGCTATAGCTACACTGCGCTGAATGATTCATGGAGAGACACCAACAATCGATTTTCCTCTCAACTAATGTGTGACTCTTGGGGCCTCTGGAACGGCTGGTACCGTCTCTTCATTCAGGGTCAGAGCGCTCAGATGCCAGACTCATGTGTTGATGAGAATAGTTGTGGCACTGCTGCTCCACTGTGGCTGAACGGTGGACATCCAAAAGTTGAGGATGGAGTGGTCACTCGAGCTGTCTGTGGAAACTGGTTGAAAGACTGCTGCCTGTTCCGAGCCAATCCCATTAAAGTCAAAGCCTGTCCTGGCAATTACTACGTCTATGAGTTTGTGAGACAATTTATCTGTCATACAGCATACTGCGCAGGTACAGTAAACATAATTTGCATTCATCTAGGAATGTATTTTTGTAATGTATTACATCTATGAGTTTGTTAGACCATCTATCTGTTTTTTACATACTGTGGAGGTGAATACATTAACATGTGCCTTTTGTACTTTTTTAATTTATATTTGTATCTGTTTATTAATTACAATTCTTTCCTTTTTTTGCAGAAGTAATCATCAATAATGCTACTTGCACTCGAAACACTGGTAATGTATACGCTGTGGCTTCTACTGACTGCTTAAGTTTTGATGGGATGTATCATGAAAATCTATCATATGTGTTTGTGCCTGTAGGTACAGACTCTAGATAAAACAATGTTTGAAATGTGCAGATGCTGAAGCACGTTCATTACCACATATTAATTCGTCATTTTACTGCATTAACTCCACTTGATGTTTGTTATGAATTATAAGAAATATAACTACAAAATCTCTACACACCTTTTTTCTATTACTAAGATGAGAAGATATGTGTATATATATATATATATATAACAACATTTTTGTTAAACTTTAGTTGAAAATTGTACAAATACAGCAGCCGCACACTCAAACACTGTGCAAGATCAATTTATTAGCGAGCTTTCGGTCTTCCGACCTTCTTCAGGCATAAAAACAAAGTGAATGTGGCCATACAAAAGGGCTCTTGCCAATCACCTCTCCTGATTGCATAATGCCAGACACCTGTGTTAACATGGCTAAGGCTACAGGGATAGGGAACATGGGAAATGTAGTTCAAACTAGCCTATATCAAGTATAGCCTTAGGTACAAGGTCTACTGGAAACAAAAAAAAAAAAACATAAATTACATCAAAACTTCAAATAGAAAAATACATTACAAGATTACCTTGCATCGACACAAATAGAAAGAAACCACTATTCTATGCAAATATCAGGCTATGACCATCATAAAGCATAGAATAGTCTATAGTGATGAGATTAAAGAAACACGCTCATATCAAACTCCTCATTGAGACCCAGTGGTTGTAGAGCTTCTAACATATAGATCCAATACAGCTCTCTCTGACATAGTCGCCTGTCAACATCACCCCCTCTCTGAGAAGTAACCTGTTCTATTCCCTGAAACCTGAGGGAGGATAGAGGATGCAAGTGGTTATTAAAGTGGCGGGCAACAGGATAGTTCATATCATTTCGTCTTATTGAACTTTTGTGTTCGCTAATTCTTTGCTTCAGAGGGCGAATAGTTTTACCAATATAGATCATATCACACGTGCATTTAAGCATATATACAACATTTTTAGTGTTGCATGTGATAACCCCTCTTACTGGAAAAAAATTCCCTGTTCTAGGATGTGTGAAAGTGTTTGTTTTCCACGTATTGTGGCACTGGGCACAGTTACCACAAGGGTAATTTCCATGTTTGAGGGGAGCTAAAAGTGTCTGTCTGGGACTTGGTAATATATTGGCTCTAACCAATTTATTTCGTAGGTTTGGCCCTCTTTTGTAAACAAAAAGGGGTGGATCTTTAAAATGTTGGATGAGAGCTGGGTCTGAGGTCAAAATGTGCCAATATTTAAGGATGGTACTCTTAAACATGTGAGCCTGAGGGGTATAGGTGGTAATACAGGTTACTGAAAAAATTTTTTCTTCCTGGATACTCTTTGTCAATAAGATCTGTCTTGATTTCGACAGGGCAGCCTGATGGGCGTCCTCAACACACTGAGCAGAATAACCCCTTTAACTAAAGTTAAACTTTAGTTAAAAAAAACTACCAAAATGTTTGGATGTAGATATTGGGATATGTATGAGATTTTGTCTTACAAGCCAGTGTTTTTTTATGTTTAAATTTCATATAACCTCATGTAATGTGTTTGTATGATTAGTTTATGCATATATTTAAAACAATGTGCAAATGAGTATGTGTTCATGTGTGGCTTTTAGTTAATGTCTGCTATCTTTGAGCTCATCTATATGCTACAGTACTTGTAAAAAATAGGGAAAAAATAAGCTTTAAGCAGATAGACATGAATCTCTTCCCAGAGAAACACTGTTATCTGTAGCACTTTGTTTCTTTAAAAATATTTGCAAGACTATTAATTATGTAGTGGTTAAATATTTTAAAGTCATATCCACATGAGTCATCCACCAGAGGGCATCATCATCGTCCGGCTACTAATCAGCCAGATTCAAACATGAGCCCCATAAATCAGTGTTAAATGTACACATCACGTAACAGAAATTATTTCTCTTCATTCTCTTGGCAGCACCAGGAATATTCTACCCATTCTGCTCATCAGGAGACACAATAAACCCTGCTGTTGATGATGGAAGCTCCTCAGTTATTCCACTGTTGAGTCCGTTTCTGTTCTTTGGCCGCACACACCAGCAGATTTATGTAAGAATTTTGAAGTCTAAATGTGAATGGCGAATGCTTTATAAACTCATCTGTTATCAGTAAAACCTGTGGCTGTGATTTTGACAATATTTCTCATGTTTTAGGTTAATAATAATGGACACCTCACATTCAACCAGCCTTCATCACAATATGTTCCCTACTCCTTTCCTGCTAATGAAAGCCAAGATATAATTGCTGGTCTCTGGACCGACCTTGACAACCATGCGAGAGGTGTGGTTTCATATCATCAGTACACTAATGGAAGTGTTCTCACCCGCGCCACTCAGGATATAAACAATCATTTCCCAAATCTGACCTTCAGCGCTTCTTGGGTCTTTGTTGCAACATGGGATAAAGTCCCTTACTATCCCATCTCTAACACAGTAAGATTGATGTACTTATGAAATGTGAATGTTTTCACTTTATCCACAATTCAATAAAATTTCTGAAAACTTTAGACAGTGACAGAGAAAATTATAATAAATTAAAACAGTAAAAAATAACAATGAGATCAGTAAGTAATGCTCATAAAAATAATATTCAATAATACAAAAATGTAATTTTGTATATAAAAAATATGTAAATGCTCAGGTTAAAGTGATTATCGTTTTTAATCTTCTCAGGAAACTTCGTTTCAAGTGGTTTTAATTTCAGGCAGTAGTTTTTCATTTATTCTGATGAATTATGGAGACATTGCTGTAACAAAACTTCTGGTGAAGGTAAAACAAACTTGTTTTCTGTATCAGAGCAATATGTTACTATTCACTAGTGAATATACTATTTATATGATTAATGATTTTTACATACTTTCAGGCTGGTTATGACACAGTAAACTCCATTGACTTCTTTGTGATTCCTGGATCAAACAATGGGAGCTTCATCTCAAACCTCAAGAACTCCAGTAATGTCCATATTCCCGGTCGATGGGCCTTCAGGGTGGACAGTGGACGCAACACCTCTAAAAGTAAGAAGTCTTGTCATTCTAGAAATAGATAAGGTTTTGTTTTTGTTTTGATAAATTACATATAACCCCATGTAAATTTTTTGTATGATTAATGTAAACAAATGTTTGTCTGTGTGTTTCCCTTTAGACAATGTCACTGGACTTCAAGTGAAACTTTCCTCATTTTCAGATCTTACACAGAGTGGAAACATTCAGATTGTTTTACAGCAAGTACGTCTCACTACTACAAATATTTATACAAAATACGGTAAAAGATAATAGCTAGTTTGATCTGTCTCTCCATCTTTGTTTCAGATAAAACAGGTGCTGGTCAATAACGGTCTGCCAAGCAACATAGAGCTGGAGTTAAGAAAACCGCAAAAGATAAAGCCGTGAATTCAGTCTCCTTCAGGAAAAGAAATAAAACAGTCCACGAGAAGACCGCAAAGACCCCTGGTTTACATTGTGGTTTTATTTGAATGATCTATCTATCTATCTATCTATCTATCTATCTATCTATCTATCTATCTATCTACTGTGTCTATCTATCTATCTAACCACACACACATGGTCTTATCTCACTTTACAGGAAGGGGGCCTTTATATTTTCTCACCCCTCAATTTTCAAACATACATACTGTACAGTATATATCAAATCTACATGATACAGAAGAACTAATTGTGTTTGATCCAACTTATTTATGTGTTCATTTAGCTTGAATAAAAATAATTAATTCTCTTTTTTTCTCATCATGCTTTTATATTATCAGATCTCTTGCAAGGTTGCAAGGGTTTAATAATCAAACTGATCTGAAGCATGTGAACAATGAAATTAAACCTGACCTTCCTCTTCAACTCAGTTTACTAGAAGCATACTTGCATAAGACAAATACTTGATCCAATTGTAAACTATTTGCTTTCACTTTTAAACAATAAATAATCTCAGTGGTAAGAAAAATGACTTTTATATAACAATATGTAAAATGTTTTTTTTTTAACATCTTTGTAAACATTTGACCTTAAAAATAAATTAGGCTTGTTTAGACATTGGTAATGTGTGGTTTGAAATACTATAGTATGACATAAATGAATAAACAACAGGTTTATAGTATTTTAACACAATTATGCTCTAATAAAATTTATTAACATTAAAAAGTCAGTGGAAAGGCATCTGTTCTGATATACTAACCTTTGTAATCAGGTTATTTTGTATTGATGGTCACCATCTCTGTCAAGGAACTTCAAATAATCTACAGTATTTTAGGAGTTCTCTTACGAGAGGTTCTCTCGTATTGCGTAAGTTAGCTTACGCTACGGGTAAAGTTCATCTTTTCTCGAGATACATTGTCAACGCAGTGCAGCTGCTAGCAGACCTAGAGCGGACTATCTAGCGAGCTCATTGGCTGCCTCGCGGCAACTGCAGCAGCCTACCTCTGAGCCTGGCGTGACGTCACGCCCGCGCCCTCACGCGTCATAACCCGCCGAAATGGGAGGTGGCTTAGCGTATAAAAGGAAGGCTCATAGGCTGCTCCCCTGATTTTCGTCTCTTCAGCGAAGCACTCCGCATCGCTGGACTCTGAGAGAAGCCGCCGTCGAATCAAGCGACAAGCAAGCCGAGGAAAGCGTCTGAAGAAGCCGGTCGTCTTCGCCGCCTTCAGCCATCCGTGCCTGCTTCGCTATCCGGCGACAGTATCCTTTTTCTGTGCTTCTGCTGTGTGTTCGCCGCCGCGACACACTTTTTCTAAAAGAGCGCGAGGCGTTTGTTGCAAAATGCCTCGCATTTCCTGTGGCTCCTGCCAAGCCCCGCTCAGCGACAGAGACCGCCACCTCATCTGTGCTCTCTGCCTGGGTCGAGACCACGCAGCCGTTGCCCTTCCACGGGTGGTTGCACGCTCTGCGAAGAACTGCCGATGTCGACCCTGCGGGCTCGACTCACCTTGTTCGACGCTGAAGTTGTCCCTCTGTCTGCCTCTGCTGGGCCGTGCAAAAAGAAGCGCCGCTCACAGAGACCACCGGAGCCCGATGTGCCAGCTGAGTGCTCGCCGGTTCACTTCCCACGAGCCTCGCTCTCTCCTTCCCCGCCCCCCTTCACCGACACGCAGCAGCCGGCCACGCCCCGCTCTCCCCCACCGGCCTCTTCGGCCCAGCGGTAAGCGGGATTGTGGATCGCTTTTCAGAGGTTCAGAAGACGTCGCAGGCCATGAATCTCTTCCTGCCCCGCCGCTCGAGCTCCGCTGCAGGCCATTCTCAAGCCCAGCCTCCTGCACGCAGCTCTACGCAGTGCTCGTCCCGGCCTCCGTCCTCGCAGCGACGACAGGGCGGCCGCCCTAGATCGCGCTCAACCAGCCGTCACAGACCGCCGCCCCCCCAGGGGCCCTGGCCCAAGATTGCGCTGAAGCCCGAGCCCGCAAAGTACTCCTAGCACACGCAAGGAGGAAAAGACGGTTGAGTCCCGCCGCGGCCGGACAGCCGTCAAAACACCCAGCCCTGTCAGTCCCCTTAGAAAAGGCTACTGCAGCAGCTTACACCGCAGCCAACGAGTCAGTTACACAACTCGCTCGCCTGCACACAAACGCCGTTTTTACGTACGTTTTGTATTCGACACCTCGCCGCATCTTTTCAGGAAGGCAGGCGTTTCCCTCTGAAAACGTTTCAGAAAATGTTGGGCCACATGGCCTCAGCTGCAGCGGTGCTTCAGCTGGGCTTACTGCGCATGCGCCCGCTTCAGTGCTGGCTGAAAGCGCGAGTGCCTCACACAGCGTGGATTACCGGCGGCTCGCGAGTCAGTGTGAATCAGGGCTGCGTTTCAGCCCTGCAGCCTTGGCTGGCGGCCGAATGGTACCAACGGGGAGTGACGATGGGAGTCATCTCGCACCGAAAAAACAATGGTAACCCTTCCTTTTACAGTCCCCTAATTACTAGGTATTTAACTGGTAAATATATGGTAAGTTATAGTTTGTTATTGGTAATTACCACAGGTAACAAGTATGTAAATGCAGAGAAACTACAAACTAATTACTAGGTATTTACCGGGTAAATATATAGTTATAGTTGGTTATTGGTAATTACCACAGGTACCAAGTATGTAAATGCAGAGAAAGTGTAAGGTAAATTATTTGATAAACCCTCTATAAATGGGTGTAGCAATGAACAACAACTACGTAAGACAAGGTAATTTATTGGAAACTACCGTCTTAATTTCAAGATAGTAATAAATAAACATGGACTGTTACCAACATAACCCTAGGATAACTACAAACCTAACTTGAATTGATAGGTAATACTGGAGGTGTTTCTAAAAATTGGCTGCCTACATTCTGAGGAAGTACACAATTAAATCTGAGTTATTACCAACCTAAACAGGTAACAAGTACACAGTACTTTGTTAAGTTGATATTTAACAGTAGTATTTTTTTTTCCCTGGTAGTTTCTCTGTAATTGCATACTAATCACCTTAAGTAATTACACACTAAAAAACTATAATTTACCATATGCTTACCAGGTAAATACTTAGTAATTAGTTTGTAGTTTCTCTGCATTTACATTAGGGCTGTATACCTTGGAGAACCTGGCGATACGATACATACCTCGATACACAGGTCACGATTCGATACGTACCTCGATACAGAGCTGTCTCGATACGATTTGATACAATGTGACACGATGCGATACGATTCAATAAAAATACATGGGCCAGAGCCAATTAGTTAATGCTGAACACATTTACTCAACAAACAGAACTCTGCATTTTTCTTCAATTTATTGAAGACAAAAGTGCATTATAACAAAGTGCATTTTGCTTAAATATTTGCAACTTTAAGTGCTCTGATTAATTGTACACAAATTGTATTAATCTGAAAATTACCACAAGTCAACATTTAACTTTCCAAGGGTACAGTCTGAGCTCACACAAGCACAAAATCTTCTTCTTATTCTTCTTCTTATTCTTAACTTCTTATTAAATCTTCTTATAATTATTTTTTGTGACACCATGTACTGCCATAACATATTTCACTATGAAATCACTTAAATGCTACATCTTGCTTTAACATTTGGCACAACAACAAATCTACCTCATAACAGGATGGATTTTTTAAATCTTAAGGCTAAACCAGGTTTGTCCTCAAAAAGGCAGGTTGAACAAAAATCACTGCAGCAACAAAACAATAACCTGAGGATACTCTTGGTAATGCTAGCTTTATCCTATGACTTAAGATTTTTGTTCAAAAACAGAAGTTGGTCAACATGCTTTGAGCTTAGTACACTTCTCTGTGCGGTTACAATATCGCCTGCCGTAGAGAAAACGCGCTCCGAGGAGACACTAGTCCCTGGAATGCACAGGTACACTTTGGCAAGGCGTGACATTAGTGGATATTCATTCTGGTGCTCTTTCCACCAACTGAGTGGACTTCCCTCAGCAAGAGACAGGGGTGGTGCCTCCTTGTACCTTGACATCTCCTCTTCTGCCTGGGCCTGTGTGGTTCTGTGTCTCACCGCAGGACCTGCACTGTAAGTTGAACCAAGCAGATCAGCCAAACAGCACAAGTCCTTTTTCTTCTTGGGTGGTGGGCTGGCAGGAATGTCATCCTTGTCTTCCACATGATTGTCCTCCTCTCCTGGTATCACTTCAGCCTCTTCCTATTATGCAAAATACAGATTTTTTATCAATAAACCCATAGTTAATTCTATAAAGAGCATATTCAAAGACATATAATAGTTAGTTTGCCTTTTATTTAATGCGATGAACTGACAAACCTTTACAATATATTGTTTTGCTAGTACATGAAGTATATGTTTGTAACCATTTAGTTTTTTAAGCTCTAACATACTATTATGAATTTGAAATTATGAACTGAATATTTCGTTTTATTACACTTGGTGTATATATATATATGTGTGTGTGTGTGTGTGTGTGTGTGTGTGTTTGTTTGTTTTTTATGTTTTTTAACCATGTAATGCTAATGTTAATGACACAGTGAAAGGGCTTACCTGAAATAGTTCTTGAATTCTTCGAGCTTCTGCAGTGATTCTCAGGTATATTTCCTCTCGTTCATCATCAGGAAGGAAGGGCAAAGCTTTGAATCTTGGATCGAGTGCTGAACATACATACATGGTCTCTTTCTGCTGATCCATGTACCTCTTGCTCAAATCTTGGCAAATAGCCGCTTTGATTTCTTTCACTATCTCACTATCTGCTCCGCTCTCTTGGAAATCCTGGATGAGCTGAGCATGAAGAGGGGCCACAACTGACAGTGTTGGAGAGCTTTCTTTTGACATTACAAGAGTAGCAATCTTCATGGGCTTCATTGCATCCACTATCTCCTCCGCAGATGTAATGTCCGACTCACATAGGGTGCAAACTTCTTTCTCTGTTTTCCTAAGCTCGTTGGACAGAAGAGCAG
The DNA here is from genome assembly GCF_951802725.1 of Rutilus rutilus. Classification (NCBI taxonomy): domain Eukaryota; kingdom Metazoa; phylum Chordata; class Actinopteri; order Cypriniformes; family Leuciscidae; genus Rutilus; species Rutilus rutilus. Next base: position 71,955,123 of record NC_140209.1, read on the forward strand.
CGGAGACAGCGGGTTGCTGCTCAAGAAAGCGCTCGAGCATATCATGCGCGCTATTCCAGCGCGTCACAACATCAGTGATCAGTTTATGTTCAGGCAACTCGAGCAACTTCTGCTTCTGTCGAAGTACGTGGCTGGCTGTGGTACTGCGCTTAAAAAAGGTGGATATCCGTCTAACACGTCCCAATAAACGAGCGACAGCAGGAAGCTTCAGTGCACGCTGCGAGGCAAGGTTTAAAGTGTGAGCGAAGCACCTGAAATGCAACATACCGGCAAGCTCCGCTGCGACGCTCATATTTGCGGCGTTGTCAGTCACAATAGCTGGGTCTTTGGATACAAGGTCCCACTCCTCCAGCGCCGCTTTCAGTAACTCTGCAATGTTTGACCCCGTATGGCTCTCGTGCATGGCTCGCGTTTGTAAAACGTGCGACATCAGTTCCCACTCCTCGTTAACGTAATGGCAAGTGATTGTAACAAAAGCTTCCGTGGCTCGCGATGTCCACCCATCACAAGTCAGTGCCACTCGTGGGGCAGAACTCAGGGCTGACTTAACATTGTCTTTGACTTTGTCATACATCCTCGGTACTGCTTTGTCGGTCATGTAGCTGCGGGTAGGGATCACATAACGGGGATCTAACGTGTTGATCATAAAGCGAAAGCCTGTGTTCTCGACAACACTGTAGGGACATAAACCTTTGCAAATATAATGCACCACAGACTCCGTAATCTTCTGTGCACGGACTGAGTTAGATGGAAGCTTGGATGTTATGTTGTCCAAAGTAGTTTGCGCGGGGTCCCGTGTTTTTTTGGGCTGCGGCGAAGCTAGCTTGTCTGCATGGTGTCTTTGCAGGTGGGCGCGCAGGTTAGTTGTATTACCGGTGTAGCGTATAGAAGCCTGGCAATGCTTGCAGATTGCATTTGTTTTATCGATCCCTTGGTTTCCTTCCTTTGCTTTAAAACCAAAATGTGTCCAAACATCTGCCTTTAAGGACAACGGCGCTTCTAAAATCTTCGACATTTTCCATGAGTTTTTTTAAACTCGCGGGCGCCGCTGCGCCCCCTAATGGCTGGGCGGAGTATCGATACTAAGGGCTAGAATATCGATACTGTATCTTTTTTTATTATATCGGTATGTATCTAAGAATCGATATTTTGAGCACACCCCTAATTTACATACTTGTTACCTGTGGTAATTACCAATAACCAACTATAACTTACCATATATTTACCCGGTAAATACCTAGAAATTAGTTTGTAGTTTCTCTGCATTTACATACTTGTTACCTGTGGTAATTACCAATAACAAACTATAACTTACCATATATTTACCAGGTAAATACCTAGTAATTAGGGGACTGTAAAAGGAAGGGTTACCAACAATACATCCACACAGAGCAAACTTGAACTAATATAAACTTCTTCTTATGATTAATTTTCACACTTTTATCATATAGTGACCAGTGGTGTTGTAAATACCTAAAGAGTTACTTTTACCAAGTAAGCATACATGTAAGTGGCTACATGTGGTGTGATAGAACTTCAAGGCCCTAGGCATAGTTGTCTATACAAATCTCATGCAGCAATCATGAGAGCAGCAACATAAAAGCAAATAAGAAGAACCCGTCAACGTCTAGAACTCTTGATTAGTTTAATTCCATAATAACCCAATGGATGAATTACAAAGCAAGTCCATTTTTATTATCTGGATGGCAGGCTACACGAATAAACAAGGAATGCAAAGTGGCGCAAAGGAAAGCTGGGTCCTACTACCTTGGTGAAAACTTGCTGGGACCCGAGGGGTATATATGCCTCTTGCAAAGGCTTCAGCAGATACCATTGGGGAACAGGCTTTGACCCCATAATTGATATATTTCCCTTCAAGGTTTAGTCATAGAAAATCACTGGAACAGAACAATACATCCACACAAAGCAAACTTGAACTAATATAAACTTCTTCTTATGATTAATTTTCACACTTTTATCATATAGAGACCAGTGGTGTTGTAAATACCTAAAGAGTTACATTTACCAAGTAAGCATACATGTAAGTGGCTACATGTGGTGTGATAGAACTTCAAGGCCCTAGGCATAGTTGTCTATACAAATCTCATGCAGCAATCATGAGAACAGCAACATAAAAGCAAATAAGAAGAACCCGTCAAAGTCTAGAACTCTTGATTAGTTTCATTCCATAATAACGGAATGGATGAATTGCAAAGCAAGTCCATCTTTATTATCTGGACGGCAGGCTACACGAATAAACAAGGTATGCAAAGTGGAGCAAAGGATCGCTGGGTCCTACCACCTTGGTGAAAACTTGCTGGGACCCGAGTGGAATATATGCCTCTTGCAAAGGCTTCAGCAGATACCATTGGGGAACAGGCTTTGACCCCATAGGTGATATATTTTCCCTTCAAGGTTTAGTCATACACTGTAAAACCTAACAGTAATATGTACTAAATACAAATACAGTAATATGTACTAAATTGAGTTCACAGCACTCAAATATTACCAAAACTTGAATGACTGAAACAGAACTCAAACTGAATGAGTTATAGAACATTTCTAGATCCCAGAATGATAATTGTATAATTAAGTGATTAATTAAGTGATGATTGACCATTAGTGATGAGCACCTGCTGTTAACAAGCAGAATCACTGAAGGAAAGAGAAACACAAGAACTACAACTAACTTCCAGCCACAGCTAAATCAACTGGAGATAAAAGACATTAAATATCTCAAGATCTCAGCAGGGGAGGATAAAACAACTCCACAAACAACATTACAAGCTTCACTTATTACTAAACAGTTTGACTTTATTACTGCCATTCGTCTACAGAAGTTCTTATTAGAATTAACAAAGGTTTAGAAGGTGATTATTTGTTTCATTTAAGGTCACCATGATGGAGATCAGCGTTTGCTTTAGTTGAGCTCTTGCCCCTTGACTTTTGCACTTAAGATTTTCTTTGGCTGCTATAATTGAGTGTTTATAAAACATATTTGTTATGGCACAAAAGGCAAGGAGAAGTCTGATTGGGTGTTGATGGTGAAGGACTGATGATGACAATCATCATTTAGTGACTTGATTCACTGATTTCATTCAGAGTCTGATCTCTGATTAAAAGGACAACATATTAGTTTCACTCAAAACTGTGATTCTACAGCATAAGAGCTAGCCATGTTGTGGCCATCAGATAATATGAAGGATTTTACAAATAGTTGTGCACAAAAAGGTATTGCATTACTAAGACTCACACAGACATCAAGAATCAGCATATGAATCTTAACAATGGTGACCATTAAAAAAATGATTCATGCTGCAATGCATGCTGGGTACTAGCATAATACAAAACTTATCCATGGCTCCCAGCATGCATTGTGGCATAAATCATTTTTTAATGGTCACCATTGTTGAGATTCATATGCTGATTCTTGATTACTGTGTAAGTCAGCATAATACCATAGAGGTTTTTAAAATCTGATTGTCACAACAATGAGCCTTACAGCAGAATCAGTTCTATTATAATGATTAATACAAGTAATACATCATCTGTCTAATCAGAGATTAGGCTCTGGAAATGATCAGAGAATCAAGTCACTAAATGATGATTTTTTATCATCTTAACACAACCACATGCTCATATTTTCTTTTGGCGTATGTGCCATAACAAATGTGTTTTATAAACACTCAGTTACAGCAGCCAAAGGAAAACCTGGTGTTATAAAGTCAAGGGTCAAGAGCCCAACTAAAGCAAACACGGATCACTATCATGGTGTCTTTAAATGAAACTCAATAAATCATTATCATCTAACCCTCTGTTCATTCTCAATAACAACTTCTGTAGACACAAGACAAAAGTCAAACTGTTTAGCAATAAGTGAAGCTGGTAATGCTGTTTGTGTAGTGGTTTAATCCTCCTCTGCTGAGATCTTTAGAGATTTAAACGTCTTTTATCTTGAGTTGATTTCATCTAAGGCTGTGGTTGGAAGTCAGTTGTAGTTCTTGTGTTTCTCTTTCCTTCATTGATTCTGCTCGTTAACAGCAGGTGTTAATCACTAATGCTCAATAATCACTTAATTAATCACTTAATTTATTGACTGCAATGTATATCTACTTTTAGTAAACTCAACTGAAATAAGTTCAGAGTACTCATAACTATAGTTTTTTTATAAACTTAATTGAATTAAGGCAATCGGTTTCCTCAAATGAAATGAGTTAGCTTAACTTGTTGGGTTTTACAGTGTACCACTTTTTTCATTTCTGTGGCAATGTGGTTCACAATTTCAGCACAAGAATGATCTGACCTATGCACATTCCCTATGACCGCACCATTAAGTTCTTGCAGAATCATGAGAGGTGGCATCTTTCTGAAGGCTAACCTTTCTTTCGCTGCTGCATATGCAGTTCTGAAAGAGCTGGTTGTTTCTTGCACTAAAGCTGCATTGATTTCCAAAATGGCTTTTGGCAGGACCTCCTTTTGTTTCTGTTGTGCTATCTCAGTAGACCTCTGGTGCGAAGCACTATCTCTGTGTTTGTATATTTATTTTTTGCAGGTACTCCCCACTGCCCCATTAACCCATTCACTAGCAAAATTCATCCCCGGACATTTACCAGATTTACGCAAAGTCTTTGCGTCTCTGCATGGCTTGCAACCAAGGCATCCATCTTTAATGTATAACAAGGGGTTACGTTCTATCCAGCCCTGCCATTGCTCTCTGGTCCAGCAGTGTGGTGTCTCTGTCCTCTCTGTCCCTCCATCTCCAATGGCCTTCAGACATAAGTATTTGCTTGTAAGACTAATGTCATTTTTGATGACACAGTAGGCCTTAAAGGGATTATCTGGAGTGAATCAACCCATTGCCCTGTTGTTTGATGTTGCAGGGTGCTGTAGGGAGGTATGAGAACAACAGAATTTGGTACAACATGGGCCTAATAGTGAAATAACAGCCAACTCTAACTCATGAGGGCAAGGAAGCTTTGTTTTAGTTTTGTTCTTCTATTCCCCCATTAGTTAGCATTAGCTAGCAGTTTGCAAATTCGGTTTACATGCAGCAAATTCTCTCTTTCCTATACCTGCCCGGACAACAGGGCTATGAGTTGATTCAGTCCAGACAATCCCTTTAAGTACAGCCTAATTTCTAACTCACCTCTTGGCCACATGCTGCCTGCTCAATGTCCTGCATTCTGCCCTCATCCTGTTGTGTGCCTGCTGCCTGCTGCCTGCTCAGCGTCCTGCACACTCTCATCTTCCTGCCATCTCCTTTCTGCCTGCCGAATGTCCTGCACACTGTCGTCCGCCTGTTGCCTGCTGAATGTTCTGTATACTGTTGTGTCACGGGTGACAAAATGCTGGGAAAAGCGGAACCTTTCTTTTCTCTTTCTATGTCCCCGAGGGGAGTTATTTTGGTGTAACACCTCACTCCGGTTCCGGGTGTAGCGGAGATATTGCGCAAACTAATTACAGCTGATGCACGACAGGTGTGAGGGAGAGAGAGGAGCGGTGTTTGTACAGGCTTTCCGCTTCACAAGAGGAGGATAAAAGAGCCATTCAGAGTCGAGTTAGTGCGAAGGTTGGAACTGGTAAAGGTTGATCGGTGTTCAGTTGATCAGTTGTTTGGCTGGGTCTCAGTCGTTGTGTTTTGGGGTAGAAGATCTCCTGTAACTGTTGTGGAATACTACTGGATTGAACTGCTGCTTGGATCTGCTATGGAAGAGGAAGGAAGAAAGATAAGTGAATTAATTTCATCATTGAATCAAATGTAAAGCTTGAAGAAAAGACTGTGAATGTGAAATTTACTGTTGAGGAGGACATCTGTTTCAGATACATTGGAGAGGAATTGAGAGTGAATATTTCCGTTGAAATGCATGGATGAAGCGAGGCTTCTGATCAGCCCTACTGTGTGAGTGATTTGCAGTTGTTTGCCTTACCTGATGCACGTCGAATTAATGCTGTGGATTTGTAGTGAACACGAGTGCTGTGTGCTATGCTGAGAAGAGTCTTCCAACGCCTGCTTTCATTCTTGTGAGATGATCTACTGGTCTCCATCTAAATCCCAGAACGATACAACTGAACTGTTCAAGTCTCATGAAGAATCGTATGGCTGTGGAAAAGTCACAATTCCCCTCTCATGTCCTGATAAGAGAAGCCGCTGTTAAGAGAAGAAACCTTACCTGTTACCTACCGTCTGAGTTCTGCAGATGTGCAGCAATGCTGTGAAGTGAGTTTTAAAGTCACAATTTCCCTCTCACGACTTGATAAGAGAAGCTGCTGTTAAGAGAAGAAAAGCCCACCTGTTACCTACCGTCTGAGTCCTGCAGATGTGCAGCAACGCTGTGAAGTGAGTTTTAAAGTCACAATTTCCCTCTCATGTCTTGGTAAGAGAAGCTGCTGTTAAGAGAAGAAACCTTACCTGTTACCTACCGTCTGAGTTCTGCAGATGTGCAGCAATGCTGTGAAGTGAGTTTTAAGGTCACAATTTCCCTCTCACGACCTGATAAGAGAAGCTGCTGTTAAGAGAAGAAAAGCCCACCTGTTACCTACCGTCTGAGTCCTGCAGATGTGCAGCAACGCTGTGAAGTGAGTTTTAAAGTCACAATTTCCCTCTCACGACCTGATAAGAGAAGCTGCTGTTAAGAGAAGAAACCTTACCTGTTACCTACCGTCTGAGTTCTGCAGATGTGCAGCAATGCTGTGAAGTGAGTTTTAAAGTCACAATTTCCCTCTCACGACCTGATAAGAGAAGCTGCTGTTAAGAGAAGAAAAGCCCACCTGTTCCTACCGTCTGAGTCCTGCAGATGTGCAGCAACGCTGTGAAGTGAGTTTTAAAGTCACAATTCCCCTCTCACGTCCTGATAAGAGAAGCTGCTGTTAAGAGAAGAAACCTTACCTGTTACCTACCGTCTGAGTCCTGCAGATGTGCAGCAACGCTGTGAAGTGAGTTTTAAAGTTACGATTTCCCTTGCATGTCCTGATAAGAGAATCTGCTGCTGAGCGAAGAAACATTGCCTGTTACTTACTGTCTGAATCCTGCAGATGTGCAGCAACGCTGTGGAGTAAGCCTTCCCAGCCACTATTACACCATTGGGTCTCGAAGACAGTGAATAGTCGATCCAGCGGCTACTCCGGCCGAATAGCCTTAGAAGACAAGAGTTGCTCATTCTTTCCTCAAGTTGATTATTATTCAATAAAGATTGTTACTTGTGAACTAAACTACTTGCCTCCTCCTTTGTCCGTCTGTCGCGTGCCTGTGGTGTCGGCTCCTCACGGTGGTGTCTGGAGTCAGGGGCGGCTGGTCATCCGAGTCCGCCCCGGCCTGCACCGGTGACACAATTTGGCGTAAGTCGGCAGGGTTGCCACCGTGAGTTGTAGCGGCCACAGGTACGCGATGGTGGACGAAGAGGCCCCATCAGTTCGTTCGCAAGTAATGCCCATCATGATGGGAGCCCCTTGGGCACAACGCTATGGAGGACCAGGATCGGAGCTGAGTTTTCAGGACTGGAAAGTGCAGACAGAATATCTGGCTGGATTACAAGGACTGAGCGCATCGCAAAAGGTACAGTTTGTGCTAGGATCGTTAGAAGGAGAAGCCAAAAGGGAAGTTTTTGCTGCATCAGAAGCCACGCGGGCCACTGTGAAGAATATCTTTGATTTCTTGTCTGGAGTATATGGAGATTCTACCCCGGTAGCCATCCTTCGTGCCCAGTTCTTTAACTGTCAGCAGGGGCCTCAGCAGACTCTGCGAGCATATTCCCTGAAACTGCGAGAGCAGTTTGGCCGGCTGAAAGGTCGACAAGATCATGGACTGGGAGAAGGAGATGGCTTATTGAGAGACCAGTTTGTTTTGGGGCTGCGTGAAGGACCGGTGCGCCAGGGCATACGGCTCCAGCTTCGACGAGACCCCACTATGTCTTTTGAGGCTCTTCGACAAGAGGCCTTGGCGTTGGAGTTAGATCAGGGGGAGACGACTCGGACACCGGTTCGTGTGGCGGCCAGCAGTGCCACAGTGCCCGCGCCTGTTGAGTCAAGTGAGTGGAAGCAGAAGTTGAGGACAGAATTACTGGAGGATGTTAAGGGACAGATGGCAGACTTGTCTCGGAGTCTTTTGGGTGAGCTTCATCGAGGTCGAGTCGAAGGTGGACCGATGGTGCGAGGAAGATCATATTTAGAGGAGGGGCAAGGACCGGTACGCCGCCCTCCGTGTCCGACGGGCCCCCGGTTTCAGTGGGATCATCAGGGTCGACCCATTTGTATCAATTGTGGAAATCCGGGACACATCAGCCGCCAGTGCGACCGTCGTCGAAGTTCTCAAGGGGGTTTTTAGTCCCACCGGTCACTGTGGGTCAAGTGGCCGGGACCCCTTCAAGAGACCCTTGTTCTGTTCCGGTGATGAGAGACGACTGGGTTGGGCGTTGTCCCACCGTGGAAGTGCAAGTCAATGGAATGAAGATTAATTGTCTGGTCGATACAGGTTCTCAGGTCACATTGTTTTCAGAGAGTCTGGCTCTGGAGTTATTCGCGGATCATCGGCTTCACAGGACGGAAACTTCAAGACTCACATTACGTGGAGCGAATGGATTGGACATTCCTTATACTGGGTACATCGTGGTAGACTTTTTGGTTCGAGGGGTTCCTGTCCACCAGAAGGGTGTCGTCATTGTTCGGGACCATTGCTTGGGTCTCCATCGAGCACTGCTAGGGATGAATGTTGTCCTGGATTGCTGGGAAGAGCTGTTTAAAGACCGACCGGCCCGAACGTCCCCGTTAGCAGTGAGGCAGGACTGGGACCAGATCCTGGCCGATTGCCGAAGAGTTCATGCAGCAAGTCAGGTGCAAGAGCGGGAAGATATCGGTCGAGTCACCTGCCGGTACGCTCTGTCTGTTCCAGCCCGGAGCGAGGCTGTTCTCTGGGTCCGAGTGCCTGCTGGACCCCGTGAGTCAGGTAACTGTGTCCTGGTAGAGCCCCATGAAGATTGTCAACCCATCGAAGTAGCCCATGGGCTAGCGGTTATACGACGAGGGCGAGTTTCAGTGAAGGTGCGAAATGCCCATCCCTACCCAGTACTCCTTCGTCGACACCAACGTCTGGTTCGAGTTTCATCTGTCCGTCCTGTCCAAGTCCAAGAGCAACAAGATGTCTGTTTTAGGCAGGTGAGCCCTGCGGTGGTAGAAGTTGCCGTCCGTCCAGTGGAGGCCAGTACAGGCCCTGTGAGAGGGGAAACGCCGACCCATTTGATGGGGGAGTCTTTGAAGGGTGAGGACCTGGAGGAAGGACAAGTGTTACAGCTCCAGGAGCTCCTGAAGAGGTGGAAACATGTGTTCTCAACCCATGAGGAAGACTATGGTTGTACAGGAGTGATTAAGCACCAAATACCCACCGGAGAAGCCACACCTAGTCGGGAGCGGTACCGTCCGGTGCCCCCCACTCTCTACACTGAAGTCCGTGCCCTGCTAAAAGGGATGCTAGATGGAGGGATTGTTCGAGAAAGTAGTAGTCCATGGGCAGCCCCGATTGTCCTAGTACAGAAGAAAACGGGAGCCTGGAGATTTTGCGTCGACTACCGTAAGCTCAATAGTGTGACCAAGAAAGATGCATTCCCGTTGCCGCGGATCGAAGATTCACTCACGAGTTTGACTCAAGCAGCATGGTATTCAACTTTGGATCTGGCCAGCGGATACTGGCAAGTACAGATGGATGACCGCGACAGAGAGAAAACTGCCTTCACCACACCGTTTGGGCTATTCGAGTGGGACCGGATGCCGTTCGGGTTGTGCAACGCTCCCGCAACCTTCCAGCGACTTATGCAGCGATGCCTGGGAGGGCAACTAGTGGAGTCCACGCTGGTCTATTTGGACGATGTAATCGTTTTTTCCCCTGACTTTCAAACTCACCTGCATCACTTGGAGAATGTCTTTCGGGCCATGGAGAAATATGGGCTAAAATTGAGACCAGAAAAATGCCAGTTGTTTCACAAAGAGGTACAGTTCCTGGGACATCGAGTCAGCGCTGCCGGTATATCCCCTGATCCAGAGAAAGTTGCAGCAGTCCAAGGCTGGGAGCCCCCACGAACGGTGAGACAAGTGCGGTCCTTCCTAGGCTTCGTAGGATATTATCGACGATTTATTAAAGGATTCTCTGGGCTTGCTAAGCCATTGAACCAGCTTCTTGCTGGCACTGGACGTTCCCGTGGCAAAAGCTCATCGACGGTGCAATGGGACTCAGCATGTGAAACAGCCTTCCAAAATCTGAAGCAGGAACTTCTGAGGGCCCCTATCCTGGCCTATGCAGACTTCACTCAGCCGTTTCTCCTGTATACTGATGCCAGCAATGCAGGATTGGGGGCGGTATTAGCCCAAGAGCAACAAGGAGTGGAGAAGGTAATCGCTTATGCCAGCCGAAGTTTACATCCTGCAGAGCGGAACGCAGCAAACTACAGTTCCTTCAAGATAGAGTTGCTAGCCATGAAATGGGCCATGGCCGAGAAATTCAAAGACTACCTGTGGGGAGCTAAGGTGACTGTGATCACGGATAACAATCCTCTAGTTCATTTACAGACTGCCAAGTTGGGAGCAGTGGAGCAGCGGTGGGTGGCTCAGCTTGCTAATTATGACTATCAGCTCAAGTATCGACCCGGCAGAGAAAACGCGAATGCTGATGCATTGTCCAGACTCCCAGCCATTCAGAGAAACGGTCGAACGCACCTCGATGCCCCTGGTCAAGAGGATGAATTGTTGGTGGCGGTCGTGGAAGCTCCCGGGACCCAGGGGGACATTCCGTCCAGTTGGGGATGGGACCCCGGACGGTGGAGCAGGTTACAGCAAGGAGACGAAGACCTGTGTCAGGTCGCCTCGCATCTCAGGCGAGGATTCAGGCTGCGAGCGGAGGAAAGGCAGGCTCAGACAGTGGGAGTACAACAGCTCCTGAAACAGCGGAAGAGACTGCGGATCAGAGGAGGGGTAATTTGCCGTTCACTGCGAGATCCAAAAACTCAGGAAACCAGGTATCAAGTGGTGGTTCCAGAGGACCAAGTCCAAGAGCTGTTGAATGCCTATCACACCCATGCTGGCCATCAAGGCCAAGAAAAGACTTTGTCACTGTTGAGGAGGTATTTCTACTGGTCAAGGATGGAGAAGAAAGTTGAAGAGTTTGTTCAGAGTTGTCCACGGTGCACGCTGTTCAAACTCCGGAAGGAACCTCGAGCCCCACTGGTTCCCTTTCGGCCGAAGGCACCTCTGCACATCATAGGGATTGATTTCCTGACTCTAGGGAGACCCGCAGATCGATATCAAAACATCCTGGTAATGACGGATCTGTTCACCAAGTACGCCTGGGCCGTCCCCACGGTAGACCAGACGGCAGTGACTACGGCCAATGCCCTTTGGAGAACGGTAATACAGCCGTTCGGCTGTCCAGAGACCCTCCATTCGGACCAAGGTCCAAACTTCGAGTCCCGAGTCATACAGGAGCTGAGCCAGCTCTATGGTTGTCGAAAGACACACACAACTTCGTATCACCCCCAAGGTAACGGGGGATGCGAAAGATTCAATCAGACCCTGTTAGGGCTGTTGGGAACGTTGGAAAGTGAGCAGCAGTGTCAGTGGGCCGAGAGCCTCCCTACGTTACTACAAGCCTATAATAATAGCGTGCACAGCATTACCGGGTATGCCCCTTCTTACCTCATGTTTGGGCGTCATCTACGTCTACCTGTAGACTTGCTTCTGGGCACCGAGGCCACCGAAGGAGAGTACAACATAACGGACTGGGTAAATCGACACCATCAACAACTACTAAATGCCTACAAGCGAGTTTCAGACCATTTGAGTGCTGCAGCAGCTAAGAACAAGCGACTGTATGATCGAACTGCCAGAGAAGCCCCTTTACTGCCTGGAGAGCGAGTGCTGGTAAGGGACAACCGACGTCCAGGGAAAGGAAAGCTCCATGATCGTTGGGAATCGACACCATATGTGGTGGAGCACCGGCAGGGGCCTGATGCTCCAGTCTACTCGGTACGGCCTGAGGGAAAACCGGGACCTATACGGGTACTTCATCGAAATTTGCTCCGTCCATGTCCGAACTATCCACAGCCAGCGGCTGAAATACAAAGTGCGCCGCTTGCTCCCAATGTGCCCATGGTAGGGTGGGCAATAGTCCCAGGGAACCCCGAAGCGGAGGCCCGAGCGGCTTCACCCACGCCACCCCGACGGTCCCAGCGGGACAACCAAGGACAGCCGCCTGAGAGATATGGCGAATGGCATTAGAGAAGACCGGTTCCAGGGACTAGAACCGATTGGCAAGGGGGGATGTCACGGGTGACAAAATGCTGGGAAAAGCGGAACCTTTCTTTTCTCTTTCTATGTCCCCGAGGGGAGTTATTTTGGTGTAACACCTCACTCCGGTTCCGGGTGTAGCGGAGATATTGCGCAAACTAATTACAGCTGATGCACGACAGGTGTGAGGGAGAGAGAGGAGCGGTGTTTGTACAGGCTTTCCGCTTCACAAGAGGAGGATAAAAGAGCCATTCAGAGTCGAGTTAGTGCGAAGGTTGGAACTGGTAAAGGTTGATCGGTGTTCAGTTGATCAGTTGTTTGGCTGGGTCTCAGTCGTTGTGTTTTGGGGTAGAAGATCTCCTGTAACTGTTGTGGAATACTACTGGATTGAACTGCTGCTTGGATCTGCTATGGAAGAGGAAGGAAGAAAGATAAGTGAATTAATTTCATCATTGAATCAAATGTAAAGCTTGAAGAAAAGACTGTGAATGTGAAATTTACTGTTGAGGAGGACATCTGTTTCAGATACATTGGAGAGGAATTGAGAGTGAATATTTCCGTTGAAATGCATGGATGAAGCGAGGCTTCTGATCAGCCCTACTGTGTGAGTGATTTGCAGTTGTTTGCCTTACCTGATGCACGTCGAATTAATGCTGTGGATTTGTAGTGAACACGAGTGCTGTGTGCTATGCTGAGAAGAGTCTTCCAACGCCTGCTTTCATTCTTGTGAGATGATCTACTGGTCTCCATCTAAATCCCAGAACGATACAACTGAACTGTTCAAGTCTCATGAAGAATCGTATGGCTGTGGAAAAGTCACAATTCCCCTCTCATGTCCTGATAAGAGAAGCCGCTGTTAAGAGAAGAAACCTTACCTGTTACCTACCGTCTGAGTTCTGCAGATGTGCAGCAATGCTGTGAAGTGAGTTTTAAAGTCACAATTTCCCTCTCACGACTTGATAAGAGAAGCTGCTGTTAAGAGAAGAAAAGCCCACCTGTTACCTACCGTCTGAGTCCTGCAGATGTGCAGCAACGCTGTGAAGTGAGTTTTAAAGTCACAATTTCCCTCTCATGTCTTGGTAAGAGAAGCTGCTGTTAAGAGAAGAAACCTTACCTGTTACCTACCGTCTGAGTTCTGCAGATGTGCAGCAATGCTGTGAAGTGAGTTTTAAGGTCACAATTTCCCTCTCACGACCTGATAAGAGAAGCTGCTGTTAAGAGAAGAAAAGCCCACCTGTTACCTACCGTCTGAGTCCTGCAGATGTGCAGCAACGCTGTGAAGTGAGTTTTAAAGTCACAATTTCCCTCTCACGACCTGATAAGAGAAGCTGCTGTTAAGAGAAGAAACCTTACCTGTTACCTACCGTCTGAGTTCTGCAGATGTGCAGCAATGCTGTGAAGTGAGTTTTAAAGTCACAATTTCCCTCTCACGACCTGATAAGAGAAGCTGCTGTTAAGAGAAGAAAAGCCCACCTGTTCCTACCGTCTGAGTCCTGCAGATGTGCAGCAACGCTGTGAAGTGAGTTTTAAAGTCACAATTCCCCTCTCACGTCCTGATAAGAGAAGCTGCTGTTAAGAGAAGAAACCTTACCTGTTACCTACCGTCTGAGTCCTGCAGATGTGCAGCAACGCTGTGAAGTGAGTTTTAAAGTTACGATTTCCCTTGCATGTCCTGATAAGAGAATCTGCTGCTGAGCGAAGAAACATTGCCTGTTACTTACTGTCTGAATCCTGCAGATGTGCAGCAACGCTGTGGAGTAAGCCTTCCCAGCCACTATTACACCATTGGGTCTCGAAGACAGTGAATAGTCGATCCAGCGGCTACTCCGGCCGAATAGCCTTAGAAGACAAGAGTTGCTCATTCTTTCCTCAAGTTGATTATTATTCAATAAAGATTGTTACTTGTGAACTAAACTACTTGCCTCCTCCTTTGTCCGTCTGTCGCGTGCCTGTGGTGTCGGCTCCTCACGGTGGTGTCTGGAGTCAGGGGCGGCTGGTCATCCGAGTCCGCCCCGGCCTGCACCGGTGACAGTTGTCCTGCCGTCTCCCTGCCGAATGTCCTGCACACTGTCGTCCTCCTGCCGCCCTCCTGCTGCCTGCTGAATGTCTTGTGCAATGTCGTCCTCCAGCCATCTATCATCTGCCTGCTGTATGTCCTGCACTCTGCCCTCATCCTGTCGCCTCCCTGCGGCCTGCTCACGGCTTTCATCCTGTGCCTCTCCTGTCTGCTGGGCACCCCTTTCCTTAACACATATTCAGTGTATAAAACCTAACCGCACCTACACTTTTAAAGGTCCCGTTGTATGCCCCTTTTCACAAGATGTAAAATAAGTCTCTGATGTCCCCAGAGTGTGTATGTGAAGTTTGAGCTCAAAATACCCAACAGATCATTTTTTACAGCATGTTTAAATTGACATTTTTTGTGGCTCAGAAAAACGAGCTGTTTCAGTGTGTGCCCTTTAAATGCAAATGAGCTGCTGCTGGACGACCCAGGGGGCGGAGCTTCATGAGCTCGCGCTCAGTCTGTCAGGACAAATTCATCTCATGGAATGATGATAATATCAGAAACTCTCAGTAACGGCGTTCATTTCGAGTCGGACAATAATGCCTACAGAGTCAGAGTGCTGTATAGAGATGAAACAGGTATGGTTTAGTAGTTTAATTACGGTTATTATAACGTATTGTCATCTGCTTGTATGTATCCATTATTTATTAACAGCCTACAAGTCTGCTGTTTCGGACCAGGTCCGAATGATGATCAAACATGTACTGATGAGTTTAATAAAGTTTAGTACATCACACAAAAGATGAAGCGTCAGTTTTACTTCAGAAAATCACGGTAAGAGCTGAGTAAACACAGTAGCCTAAGTTATAAGAAGTGCGCAAGTAGCCAGTAGATTTGAGGGAGCATTCCTGTGGGCGGAGGCTAGTCTAAACACGGTTCTGGTGATGTCACTAATGAAGGAAGTAGAGGGGTGTAGTCCAATCGAGCCGTTTTATGTAGTCAACTTCTGTTAAATAAAATATCTCGCTTGGCATTGAACTTTGAGCTTTATAATTTTACAGATATTATTTATACTCTAACAACAACATTACACACTAACTAAAGTTTGAAACATGGGATCACGTAGAACGGGACCTTTAATGTAATTGTTTGTAGATCTTAGTGCTAATATTTCCTGCTTACTCTTTTAGCACCAAAAAAGTGCCTGATGTCTGTGTGCCCTTTTCTTTTCCTCATAGTGTCTCTGTGAATAAAATCAAATCCTAGTTTCATTAAGATAGTATAAGGGTTCTCAGATTAAACTACATTTATCGAACTAAAAATATGGAATAATAGAATGTAAAAACAATACTAACCAATTAAAAACAAATTCAAATACTAGCATATACTATTTAGCCTAGGCTACTTGGCTCTTTTTATGTTTCCACAGGTTTCACTGCAGTTACGTAGGCTTAGCTACATCAGACCCTCTTGTGCATAATACAAAAACAACACGGATCTGTGCCAAACTAATTTCAAAAGGGCACAATCATTTATTCAAGATAAAATGAGAATGGACACCTAGGCTATGGAGTTCATCTCCTTGGAAATTTTACCAGAATTATCTGGTAACTAAAATAAGCTGTATTAAGAAATGTCCTCATCTGAAATAAAGGAAGATATCATGTACCCTAAACGAGTCATTGTCATGTATTTTACAAAGGTTAAGATGATTACGTTAATAGTGTGTTTTTTTTAACAGTAAGTTTGATTTGAGTGGGAAGTATGTGGTAATTCTTTATTAATTACTAATGGGTTCCCTATATTTTCACTTTAGAATACTGTTTCAGGTTCTAAGTAATTCCTGAAGAATTATCTAACAATTATTCATTAATTACTAATAAGTTCCCTACATGTTCAGTTTCCCTCAGTCATTGCCTCAAATACATGAATTTACTCAATGGCATATGCTGAGCAATACAGACACACACAGTACTTTATATACAATATAAAAACTAATCTGTGGTTAGTTAAGGCAAGGCACTTGAGTGGGGTTCCTTTCTGAAGTTGATTTCTTACAGAACACACTCACAAAACAACATTAGTTACATTAACAAAATTAATAACATTAGTAAATAAGGAAGGTCACAACTCAATGTAGTTTTGTATGACTGTTCATTAGTTACTTCTTAGTTATTTTTCTTGAACCTTAATTAGTAGATAATTAATAGTAGTTCTTCAGGAGATATGACATAATTCATTAGTTATTGATTAACTAACTGTTACTTAACACAATCATAAAATTCTATTACATACTGATTAGTTAACACATCTTCCTTAGTAGTTAACAGTAGTAAAGAAGTAGTTAATGAATAATTACCTATTAGTTCTTCAATAATTCCTTATTAGTTATGCAGTAAGTAAGATACAGTATTCTAAAGTGTTACCACATAAATATGGTTTTGTGTCACTTTTGAAACATAGACCACCAAACTGTGGGGCTTCCAGTGCACAGCTTTATCCTTTATTTTTTTCCATGGTAAAACTTAAAAGGATTTCTGTTTCTGTTTTTTAATCATTTTCCTTTGAATACTGTATGTTAAACTGTACCATCAGAAACACAACATGGTGGTTGATGTGTTGCCTATGTTATTGACTTCACTGTAATGCTAAGCAATTCCAAAGAAATGAGTGGAAGTGGAAGTGAAGCAATCGGTGTCAGGTTCATGTTGCTTACAGTTCAAGATTATGTCCAGATAATGAGGGAAAAAACTTTTAGAGATTAATGGAATTGTCAGACATGTCAATTAGCCTATTATAGCCATAAGTCACTAATGAACACTGTATTATATGCTTGTAAGACATGAAAATTGTTATCTCATTCCTTTCTATCTATCTTTTCAGTTGTTTCCGTTGTTGGCAGTGAGAGCACTACTCATTTTGAGTCATCTGAGGAGGTTCCCACAGTTACCCAATCAAACTGCTCTCAACACTCATTTGGTAAGATGACACCTGACCTTACTGTAATTAAGCAAGTTAGCTATAAGCGTGAAAGGAATGATTATTTTATTATTTCTGTCTTTAAGACAGTGAGATGCAGAAACTGCAGGACATTCTGACCTCAGCAGATGTTCAAGGCACCAGCAAGTATCCTTCTACATCCACATCATGGTGCTTGCTCCAATCTGTAGCCCAAGATGAGTGGCGGAAAGCAAGGACCTATCACATCAACTGCTTGCTGTCCTGCAAAGTGGCTCCAGAAAATAACTGCAGCCACTGCACATCTCCTGCCGTCATTCGCTGCAGAGACTGCATGCCCCAAGAGTGGCTGTGTATGGATTGTGACACGCACATACACAAAAAACTCACCCTCCATAACAGGGAGTCCTGCATTGAGGGAATTTACAAGCCCATTGAGCTAACAGTGTGCTGTGTACAAAAAGATGGCAAATATTCACTGGTCAATCAAGGTAGTGTTCTGAACCTTTTTGGCAAAGTGATTAAAGTTTTATTATCTTATTTGGACATATTTTTTATGCTTTCTCACTAATTATTTAACTTCTCTTTTCAGTATGTTTATTGCCTACAGTGAGACCTGTCCAGTTATGTACTTGCGACCCTTCAAACATCACAGAATCCGCTGGCAGAGCAATCATTTTGGTTTGCATAAATGGTATGAATTATGGTTTATATTTGTATTTATTCTTGTCCCTTTGTGTGTTACAATGTTCTACTTTTTGATTTTAGGTCGGTATGATTTGCACTTGCCAAACTTGCTGTGCAGATTATGTCTGGCACATTGGACACCTGACATGAGCGACCTAATCAGCAGTGGGTATTGGCCAGCATCTGTGAATGCTGACACGCTGTTCTCCATAGATGTCTTCAGCTCATTTGAAGAAATGAAAACTGTTGCACCAGGTTTATCTAGACAAGGTTTTTTGCGGATGTTGGAGAGTAGGACCTGTCTCTTTGGAAGGGTAAGATCAGTGTAGATCAAAGTTGCCTCAAGTAGAGATGAGAGAATATTAGTGTAGCTATTTCATTTTACTCTTTACTAATCGAATGTACAGGCTGGGAAAATACATGGAGACGTGTTCCAAAGAAGCTTCATGGAATACACATTCTGCCAGTACCAGTGTGAGAAAATGGCCAGTGTAGAGCACTTCACCTGCCCGGCATGTACACCCAACATGCTTGCTCTTTGTGCAGATGGCAACAGAAAAGTGTACCGATTTCGGCAGTCAAAAGGGTTAGTTGTTTTACACTTGTAGTTGTTTTACTTAATGTAAATTTAACAGAACATATAATGTCTGACACTGAACATATATTTTTTCTTATTCTATCAAGGTCAGAGGAACCCTATTTTGATGGCACCTTCATTGCCAAGGACACTGATGTACACCATTTTGTCGATGAGATCAGGAGTAAAATCAAAAGTGCTAGTAAAATAAGTTGTTTTTGTGCACCTTTGATTTATATCCAAAATTTTATTAAAAAGATAATTTATCCCTAGTTGGTGTAAGCTTATATCATACACTTAGTTTGTTACTAGCACTTTGCGCATGGTGCACTCTTCCAAACAATCTTGTGTTGAGGTTTAAATTAGATAATGGTAAGTGTGGTGGCATCCAAAGTGGCTAGTTTAGTCATTCATTATGTAATAGCAGATCTCTGCAAGAGATAGTGACTATGCATGCAGTTTGTCACCCTGCCTTTCAACTAGTTTGTGTAGCTAGAGTAGAGAAAGTAGAAGATGCATTTTCTGAAGCTCCTCTTTAGTAGTAGTTTGAAAGTAAACCTTTATTGTCACCGATCATTACAAAGATGCCAGTTGGTGTGATGTAACCTGACTCATCCTGATGGATGAAGTAACTAGTTAGAAAAAAATAGCAACTTTCAGTTTTAACCAGAATTATTGCATCATGCAGACTGCCGGCAAAGGGATCTGTGGAGCCAGTCAGTGGTCTGCTGCACGCAAAACAGCCAGAAGAGCAAGCAAACTGGATGAAGAGGGCCTTGAGGTGGTTGTTTGCAGACATGGAGTGCTACTCAAGGCTCTTAACATGTACAGGGGGGAAATATTTGCTTATCCGCTGTACCTGCAGAAGGAGCTCCAAGCAGCCACAAACGGACAGTTCTATTGCACAGATATTGCTTGCAAGTATTGGCCTTACCTTGAGAAGTTGGCCGTCTCCATGTTGGAACTCAGACCTTTACTGCAGGTGAGATCATTCCTTTATGTCATGCATGCCAAGGCTCATTCAACCAAGTGTGAGGTACTGCATATTGTTTATCATTCCATTTTAAAATATTTTTTTTGTATTACTTATATAATACACTGTATATGACTATAATTTAAGTGCCATGCTGATTTGTAAGATAATCTGGAGTGGCAAAAATCAGGAAGGTGCTGGCACAACTGCAGGGGAGGAGGTGGAAACGGTCAACAGCTACTTGTCTCGTTGTGCCCTCACAACTAAGTACATGACAAAATCTGGTAATTATTGCTCATTTATATTATTTTAGGAAACCTGTCTTTTATGTATTTTTATTCTAACTGTCTAATACTTTGTACTGAGATTACAAATATTGTATAATATAGCAAATATACAGCTGTAAATATTCTAATATACAGTAGGCTACATTAATAAAACTGCATTACATCTCTCTTAAATTAAAAATCAGTTGTCAATGCGTGAATGAACTGCAATACCATGAGCATTAATGGGACTTTCCTCCATCACATCATTTTGTTGTTTAAAGCCAGGAATGATATGCTGCTATTGGGTGGAACCGACGGAAGTGGGAAGGCCTTCATCCTGCACTATCCAGCATATACATCAAGGTATTATGTTATGTCTGAGTTATGTATACAAAGCTTTTCTCAATTTTCCTCACTTTTTAAGATGGCTGAGGCTGAGTCTCAGAAACTGGAGGATTTGAGCAGTGAACTGGGGTGTCCTGAGAACATCGTGCATCAGTGGGTACATGATGTCAGACAATGGGCTACTGACGGTACAGTATTTTATGGACATTCTTCTAAGTAGTTTACTAATACTGCAATTGTATAAGTGAGAATCTTTGCCATGCATAAGGATTAAGTAAGGGGGCGTTGTCCTGTTTTTGTTTGATATAAACTTGTGGGCTTGTAAAACTCTTTTGACACTGTTAACAGTGATTTGGGGCTCTAAATAAACTTGAACTTCCAAGACATCATAATAATTTACTTGTATTATTGTTTGTTGCTTTAAGATTCTGTGGGTACCAGATGTGATGACCAACATAACCTTCAGAAATCAATTGAACAAATGTTTCTTGGTGTTCATCAAAAAAAGCCAGCCTTTATAATCACGCTGGTATGTTGAAAACTCATCTAATATTTGTGTCTTTTTTATTACTTGCAGATGTCTAATTGCAGTGGATTGTTTTGGTATTATAGTGTTTTTAGGTCCTTAATTTTAAAATGTCTTCCTTTTTTAATTTTACAGATATTAGGCCTATTATGCCTTTTAATAACTTTCTGATATCTGTATACACATGCTTGTGCATCATGTTTTCTGTGTTTTTTTCAAGTTTATAGACAGCAACAAAATTCGACACTTGCGTTGAAGAAAATTGTGGGAAGAGAAGAGAAAACTCCTGCAAACAATCAAGCTCTACAATGAGCAGGTGCCAGATGAGGAGCGCATCGTTGAGGAGAAGGTGGAGAGCGGTTTCTCCGTGGGAGGAGACAGTCTAATATGGC
The DNA here is from genome assembly GCF_951802725.1 of Rutilus rutilus. Taxonomy (NCBI): domain Eukaryota; kingdom Metazoa; phylum Chordata; class Actinopteri; order Cypriniformes; family Leuciscidae; genus Rutilus; species Rutilus rutilus. Next base: position 71,976,119 of record NC_140209.1, read on the forward strand.
CGTGGGAAGTGCATAGCAGTGGTAAGTAGCAATTTCTCTCTAAGGTGTGTGTGTGTGTGTGTGTGTGTGTGTGTGTGTGTGTGTGTGTGTGCTTAAACTAATGATATGTTGTATATGCTACTGTAAACATATGCCACATTTTATCTGATTACATTTCTATTACATTTTTGCACTCTGCACCAGGATATGGGATGTTCATACACTACTTGGGTTTTGCCTGCTGTTTAGACTGTACAGGTCAAATTTTAATCGAAGGGATGTTATTTGTGTGACTTCAGAATCCAGCAACATCCTCACCAAGAAGAAGATTTTTGATGTGTACATGTCAAAAGTGCGGCTTCAAGAGGAAAAGATCATTGTGATGAGGGAGATGAGACAGCACTGCACCTATCTCAGAGAGCTGTCTGGAAACATTAGGACAGTGATATCAGAAATGTCTTCTGGCAGAAACAGTGGTAAGATGCTAACTTTTATTACATTCTTGCTGTAATGCTTTTGGGCATCCTATAAAACCCCACTCATTTTGAGATCCTCAAGTGTTACATTATGGATTCCTTGTGGCTGGATCTAAATGGTCTGTAGTTCTTTAGTAAAGTCAGTTAATGAATAGCTCAACAACAATGGAAGTATTGTCATGCCTCACTTTTAATTTTTCCTTCTAGGCAGTTTAAGTGAAGAGGGTCATCACGGGCTCCTGTGTCTTCTTCAGAAAAGGCTTGCAGATGTAGAGGAGAAGTTCCAAGTCGTTTGCTCAAGTTACAGCCTGGCTTTAGGACCAAATGCTGCTTCTCTGCTGGAGGATGGCCCGAGGAGATACCAGAGGACCATGAAGAAGTTGATTTTGAGAGTTCAGATGACAGTGATTTTGAGGCAGTGTAAATGAGTGCTTAACTGGTCGGATGCATTTAGACTGCGTGCGTGTCAATTATGACTGGACTGCAGGTGTGTTTCAAGGAAAACAAAAAACTTTTTGAAGTGTAATGGATGTCTTATACAGTGCTTTTATTTTGGACTATTGTTACCTCAGTTCACAAACAGCAGGTCGGTTTTTAAGTTTCACCTCCGATGTTTCATGGACTATTTCTACAGTCAAGTGTGGTGCTAGAGTTTGCGAATGACAACAGCCTCTTGCAGTTGTGACTTTCCCAAGCTTTGCCCATCTCATCTTGTCAACATAATGACCTTTACTGTACAAAAATGTTACACTTACATTAATGTAATAGTTTGATTGTTTTATTCACAGTGATTGTGGATACTTTTTGAATGAACTATTTACTGTACATGTCACTACATTAAATACTTTACAGAAATGACTGATCAATACCCATAGTTGAGTCTTAAGTGTAGTATTTCCTGTTGTTATTGCTGCTGTTATCTTGCCAAGAAAAGGAACTAATTTACCATGGCATTACTTGAGGTAACTATAAAAATATGTTGTACATGCATGCAAACTAGTTCATGCTGAGCTGTTGTTTTGATTTGTCTTCTTGAAAATAAGATGTTAAATTACTGATTTTTCATTTTCATCTTAACATTGTATGCCAGTTGTTCACAGGGTATATTACACAGGGTGTGTAATCGCACAAAATAAAATGTTTACATGCTAATTGTCAAGTAGGTATATAGTTATGTGTTGTATTAATTAGTAAATACTAAATTATAGCCATAAATAAGATAAGTTTTTCATTATCCTGCTGAATAACTTTGCTCTGGATACAAGAATTAACACTAGACAACTGGTGTTGTAAATATCAGCTTACAATTATAGGCTATTTTCTTAAATATATGTATGTATAAAATGGTAGACATGAATTAATGTATGAATGTCCTTGTGGTCTTTGTATCACATATCACTTTGTTCTTTAGGCCTACATAAAAAATTTAAAAAGTGCTAATGTAAATAATGTTATTTTTATCATTATTTTCTGTATAAAAACATAAGTTGAAAATATTTAGCATAAAGAACCCGAATAGAATAGGTTCATTGGAGACTCTAAAATTGCCCTAGGTGTGAATGGGAGTGTGAGTGGTTGTGTGATGGACTGGCGACCAGTCCAGAGTGTACCCTGCCTCTCCAAAATGTCAGCGAAAACGCCCCTAGCATCTAGTGCCTGGATTTCAACATGAAAACACAAATTTTAATAAAGGATGACATATTTTTAAATTATTTGTTGGCAATATCAGTTATTCATATTTCTTTGCCTAACACATTTTTATTTATTTTTAACTTCCGTTTCTGTGGTCAGGCTACACGCCTGCGCCATTACGGTTACCTTAGCAACTAGTATGAATCTCCCAAACAAGCAATTTTGGCTAATAATAATAACCATAAGACGATGTTTTTGGGCTGAATTAATACAACACGTATTGTGCTTTTGCAGTAGCATGTCTGTTAGGAAGTTACTTTATACTATAGTTCTTTTTGAAACCCTACTTACTCACAACCCTAGTTTGCCAACCAGAAGAACTACATATTTAACGGGCTGTCTATCACGTTGTAATCTGCTGCAGCAGGGAATTGTAGTTTTGTTTTTGTAAATTACTAAAACATGTAAATGGATGTCTGGACTATAAAACTGAGAGTGCACTCATGGGTATGGGTGGATGTGAAACACAGTATAGTTTGGTCAAAATTTTAAATTATAAATAATAACTAGGTGAGATTCAGTTTTTACAATTTTTGGTGATGTCCCCTATTGGTGATCGCACCAAACGGTAGCCCTCATGATGGAAGAGTTCAAGAGCTTTATATAACAGTTGGTTTCATCATTGTAGCCCATTCAGTTGCTGAATTATAAGGCTCACAACATGCATCAATGTCAAAGTTCAGAGGTCAATATTTAAAAGCAGGAGCCAGGTACAGCCTTCATATTGCAATGCTGTTACTCGGCTGATCAACACCTTTCCAGTGATGTGTTTGGTTTAATCATAATAATGAAATACGACAAAATAAAAGAATTCACTCTGCCCACTCAGCGCTTGTGTCATGCATGCATTTCAAAGACACATGAAGTGGTCTAATGTATAAATGTTCATTAAAATGTATTTGTTGGACACAGTAGCCAAATTCATTAATGAAATGTTTATTTTGACTTATTTGACTCACAGATGTCACTGTGGGCCTCTTGGAACGTTTCTTTTTCGCAAACCCTAACCTAATAAAAGAGTGTTTCAGAGTGACCTGATTTAATATGAATTAAAATACAGAGGTGAGTTACATTAAAAATCATTACAGATATCCAGTGTCCATCCTCCCATCCCATACTTTTATAGTTCATAATTAAGTGTTTTTATTCTGTGGTCATATGGCTGAGTGGCTACATAGACATTTGTCATCTAATTTACCTTACATATGTAATTTTATTACACTTCCCATTGCAAGAGCAATACAGTAATTAGATTTACTAATTACTTTTGTGTTACTTTGAAATCTCACACCAGCCTATACCACAAGCAGAGCAAGATACCAAATCATGAGGTCTGATTCAAGGTGTTTCACAAAAAAACATATTAAAACCTGGTCCTTGATCAAAAGACACCTCAGCTCTCATGATATCTTTCAAAAGTCCAGTGCTCATGTAACTGAAGTAAAGATAATTTGATTACAATAGTAACTGTAATGTGATTTCTAAGATTATAAATGTAATCCTGTACATTACCTTGTTAAAGAAAGACATCTGTTTGCATCTTAGTAAAAGTAATCTATACACTGTTGGTCATAACAGTGCCATCTGAAGAGGAAGGGGAATCCAGGGACAGCTCCATCCAGGACAAAGTAAAGTCACAAACTGTATGTCATAATGACACGACACATACAATGCTTTATGAGGTCACTGACACACTTTTAAAACCATTTTTATTGAACAAAACTTCACAATGTGATTGGTAGGACTTGCAACAGTTCACATTATTTTTAATTATGGTACGATTACTCAACACATTATGTAATGTAGTTTTACATATATTTAAAACATTTATTTGTTATTTCCCAAATTTGTCAATCTTTATGTAAAAAAGCTTTGTATAGTTGTATAACAGGTTGCCATTTAGAATCATGGTGCTGTATGCAAAGGCATTTCCATTGTTTGACAGATGAAATGTGTAGGCAAAATATGTGATCAATTAATTAGTGTGTATGATTGATATGTTTCAATAGCCTAACACTGACAGGACATCATGTGTTATTCATAGGAGAGACAGTATGGTTTCTACAGTATATAGAGAAAAGTTAAGGATCAAAAGCTACGAATGTTTTTTTATTTTATTTTTATAAAACTATTCTCTGAATAAATTCCCATTTATATTTTATGTTGTCTTGGATGCTCATATATAATGAAGTGTACAATTCAATAAATAGTGTGTCTGAAAATAAAGAACAAATTCATTCCTCAATGTTTTATTGATGAAAGCACAGTAAACAATGACAAATCATAACTAAACTCGCACAAAACTGACAATAATTGGAGTGTAAAACATGAAAGTATTAATACCCAATATAAAGTGCAAAATGAAATACACCTGAAAGAGGCAATGAAAGGGTCCAGTCGCAAGAAGCGTTTATGTTCACAACAGTAAGAAGAAAGAAAGAAAGAAAGAAAGAAAGAAAGAAAGAAAGAAAGAAAGAAAGAAAGAAAGAAAGAAAGAAAGCACCTTCTTGGGCACCTGATGGGAGCACTAACAAGTGTCCATATCCGCCACCCACTCCAATGGCCACTTCTTTCCACTGTAACACAATAAGGAAATATGCAATTAGATGTTTTGGTTCTGCACATGAACTGTAGACACAAAGACACACATTAAAGCTCCTGTAGCTGTTTTCCAATAGCTGTGTTTTAGTGGGGTTTCATTACATCACAGTAGGCTAATGTTAGTCAACTACAATGCAAGGAAAGCCTTAATTATTATTTTAAGACAAGAAAATCCTATAATCTGTTATGTTTCTGACATGAATCACTGTTTGGTGTGCACAATACTCCAAAGTGTTTTACATTTTTGGTAGGTTTATCTTCACTTGTTTTTTTCTTAGTAACTCAAAAATGAGGAAAGTAAAGTCCACATTTTACTGTGAGACAACATATGTGACAAATGAAGATCACAAGCTGACACTAAAATATATTGATCCAGTTATTAAGCAAGGCAGTAATGTTGTAACAGACAATTTCTGTATCTCTGTATTGTAGATTTATGAGAACGAGGTCCTAAAATGAAAAATGTCACGATTACATTACTTTTGAGAAACTTAATTAAAAATGAACTCCAATGTAACTACAGATAAGCCATCCGCAAGCTAACAGTGGAATTCAAAGTTTTGAGTCTTAAATTGCGTTAGCCTTAAGGCAACAGGTCATGTCTCCTTTGCTTCTCTCTTGAAGCTCCAAATATATATATATATATATAGACTTCACATAATGCAGGCCGTGTAGTTTGGGCATAACATCTTAATCAAGAAAAAAAAAAGTGTCTTAGTAAGGTGTTGGGCCACCAAGAGCCACCATAACAACTTTTTGGACTGAAGCTGTTATGGTTTTGGACACCGCCGTCATCAAAACACCAAATGAAAGCATATATTTTGGATGAATGGAGCTCCCCAGATTTCAGAGACTTAGAGAATCTATGCCAAAGAACATGAAACTCTTCTGGTGGCACGTAGTAGCCCAACACCTTATTAAGACACTTTGTGTTGGTTATAATAATATATTTATGAACTATATAGACAAATCTTACCTTAATCTTACCTAACATATGTCAATAGTCTGTACATGTTAAAATTAATTGGCTATGTGTTACCCATGAGAGGTCGTACATACCAGAGTTTGCATGGCTCCCACTCCACTTGCTTCCATTTTTGGCCCTAAAAATAGTGAGACTTTTTCAGTTTCAAATATTTGCCATGTTTAGCAGTTATACCAATCACCAATACTTTTTCAAGACTACTACACCAATAAAAGAACATTATGTAACCTGTATAGTGTTTTAGTGGTATTTAACCTTGATAACTCTGTATTTGGCAACCCTCTTCACAGGGTAATAATCCTGGCTCCCTGTCACTGTATGTCGGCATTCTGAAAGGAAAAAAATGTACATTCACAAAGCTTAACACTACAATAAACAAGCCATTATACAATTATTATAATGATACGTGGTTATTAAGCTAGCATGGGTTGTACTTAGTTACAGTTTTCATATTGTAGTTATTATGGAACAGAAGTTGTATTGAACACTGGTAATTTACTGTAATCAACACAAAGTTTAGGGTTGGGCAGTTGTGATAAATATATTGGCAAACAAAGACAAGTTAAATCCATGAATTCAAATGAATCTCTATTGTGCTGCCTGGGAGTTGTTAATCGCTTTCTCATAGCAGACTAACATGTTTTTGACTGTGAAAACCAAAACCAAAAAAAATGTATGTTACTTTCTGACTATGTATGCTATTATGTTGCCAGATAATTGCCAGAAGACGGTAGCTATAGGTTATGCAGCTTATACTAATCAATTTTGTGGCATTCAGACCACACTCCTATTCAGAAAGCTGGACAAGCAGTACATCAACACACCTTTCCTTTTATTTGGCCGCACAGTAGTGGGAGCAGGACAGCCTCCTTCCACACCTTCATCTGTCAAACAAAGTAATAACAACAATTTCGATTAGTTGTTCAGCCCTACTGTTAAATAAACAAATGCACATATGCATTTGGACATCGGCCAAACCTAATAGGCCACAGCCACTTACAAATGCAAATACAGCCTTCATGAAGACTCACAACAATTAATATCAATCCCAATGTATGGATTTACACAAAGTACATCAACACACCTTTCCTTTTATTTGGCCGCACAGTAGTGGGAGCAGGACAGCCTCCTTCCACACCTTCATCTGTTAAATACAGGGAAACATTTAAAATATTTAAGCACAATTTATAATGAAGACTGGGCTTTATTTGTCAAAATGTCTTTCCATGACCAACTAAAACTTTGTTTCAGGAATTGAAGGCAGCACACGGTGAGCACTTGATACATAAATGATGCATTATAGGTGAATTATTCCTTTAAGGATAACCAGGTTCTGCCATTAGCAGGCTAAAGCCGCTGAAGGACTTGTACAATCAGTTTGGAATAATGTCATCACAGTGAAGAAATCACAGCTGAAAATAGCCTATCATTCCACAACTTTATAACCTTGAATAGACAGTTGATCTTGCAAATCAATTTCCATCAAAGTGTCTATGGGAATTAGGGTTGCACGAAATTGACAAAATGTGATATTGGAATATTGATCATGAATATTGTGATAACGATATTAATTTAGATATTCTTAAACATATGTAAAAACACAAAAGTTGATTGGCCCCATTTCTGATTTCTCCATTTTTTCGTTGTCTCCCAGAGCCACGCTCATCATGTGGTGTTCTATAGGGCATGTTGCTCTGTCACGTGCATGTGACAGGGCAACTGGCCAATGAAACAATTACTCTAAATCGAATACAACTAAGCCACACAGTCAACGGACGCATCTCTCCACAAAATAAACGAAATATTGCATACTTTCTGCAACATTTTCATATGATATTGCACAACGTGATATTGCAATAATGATAGTGAGTCAATATATTGTGCACCACGAATAGGAAGACACCGAAACACCCAAACAATGTCCTAAAATATGGGCAAACACAGGCATTATTGAAGTAATGAAACAGCAGCAGTTCATGGAATTTGATGAGAGGTTCTAATCATATAATCGTTTTAAAATGTATATACAGTGGTGGCCAAAATCATTAGAACGGTTAGATTTTGTAATGTTTTAAAAGAAGACTTCCGGTCTCCAAGGCTCCAAGGCTTTATTTGATCCAAAATACAGCAAAAAACAGGAATATTGTGAAATATTTTTACAATAAAAAAAAAACTGTTTTCTATTTGATTATATTTTTAAACGTAATTCATTTCTGTGATCAAAGCTGCATTTTCAACATCATTACTCCAGTCTTCTGTGTCACATGATACTTCAGAAATCATTCTAATATGATGATTTGATGCTCAAGAAACATTTATATATATATATATATGCATTTGGCAGAAGCTTTTTATCCTAAGCAACTTACAGTGCATTTACAGGGACAATCCCCCTGGAGCCCCTGGAGTAAAGTACCTTCACTGCCTTGCTCACGGACACACTGTGTAATTTATTATTATTATTAATGTTGAAAACAGTTGTGTACATTTTTTTTAGGATTATAATAATAATAAATGTTTCTGGACTCTGAATTTGTTTACAGTTTCACATTACACAAAGTAAGAGTATGGTTTTGTGGGGCTTACAACTTATTTATAATACTCTTCATATAGCTCCTTTTTTACCTTTTTCAAGAGAAACTGGGGAGGCTGCTGAAGGTCCTTCTGGGGAGTGGGGTCTTTTCCCCAGGTTCTGGGATAGCTGCTGTGGTTGTACTGAGGGTGCTAAAAGGGACACTGACTGTCCAATTGGGGACTTCGGTGGTCCAATAAGTGCTGCTGGGGGTCCCGTTGGAGCTGTTGGGGGATTAAGCAGGGCAGCAGAGGGAAAGATTTTTAGTGAATAATGACTTAAATTTCAGTTTTGTTTGTCTACTATATGATAGAGTGGCACAATTACTTGTTAAAGATTGTGATCTCGATTCAAACACCCACGTTGTAACGGTCGCCAGCTGGAGTGCCCTTGAGAGCCACCAGAGGGCACTCCACACCGGACTATCATATTCACTCACAGACTACATTTCCCATCCTGCATCTACCTGGACTGATTAATTCATACACCTGCACTGCACTGATTACTTCACACCTGCACTGCATTTACACACACACATATAAGCCACTTCCACTCACCACTTCTCTGCGAAGTCTTGATTTGCCTTGGTGATCTTTTCTGAGCGTTTATCCCGTGTTTTGTTTGTCTGGTTTCTGATCTTGGACTGTTTCCTCATTTGTTTGATTGTTATCTGCCTGGCCTGACTTGGACTGTTCTTGGACTTTTGATTATTGCTGCCTGCCCTGAATTCTGCCTGTTATTTGGATTACCCCTGCTGTTTCATCTACCTTGCTCTATCTGCCCTGTTTGACCCCGCCTGTACGACCTTTCTTATTAAAAGCTGCAAATGGATCCTACTGAGTCTAGTGAATCATTACAGAAGACTTCGCCACATCAAGATCCAGCAGTGAGACCAACCATGAATCCAGCAGCACAGATAATGTGTCTCCGTCAAGGAGATCGACCCATCGAGGAATACGTAAGAGACTTTATCAATCTGGCAAATGTCACTTGTATGGATTCTCTGTGCCTCATGATATTTTTTAGAGGGGGACTATCAGAGCCACTCGGGTCAGCCATGCCATTGCACAATCCCCAGTGCACTTTAGGATTTTATATTGGCTCTGCCCTGCAACTAAGTGGTTCTAGATATGCTGTGGGGATCACGGAGGAGAGATGCGGTACTCCCACATTAGCCCTCATTCCACAGCCTCGTCACGTCACTCCTGCCGAGCCAGAGCCAGAGATTCACGTCAGTCCTGCCGAGCCAGAGCCAGAGCCAGAGCCAGAGCTTCACGTCAGTCCTGCCGAGCCAGAGCCAGAGCCAGAGCCAGAGCTTCACGTCAGTCCTGCCGAGCCAGAGCCAGAGCTTCACGTCAGTCCTGCCGAGCCAGAGCCAGAGCTTCACGTCACGTCTGCCCGTCCAGAGTCTCGTCCCGCCGAGACTGAAATTGTTCCTGAGCCTGAATCTGATACTGATCCTGAGCCTGAATCTGTTCCTCTTCCTGCGCCTGTGTCTTCGGACAAGATGGCCGACTCCACGCCTGTGTCTTCGGACAAGATGGCCGACTCCACGCCTGTGTCTTCGGACAAGATGGCCGACTCCACGCCTGTGTCTTCGGACAAGATGGCCGACTCCACGCCTGTGTCTTCGCACAAGATGGCCGACTCCACGCCTGTGTCTTCGGACAAGATGGCCACCGCATCCACTGAGCCTGTTCCTGTTCCTGTTCTTGAGCCCGTTCATGTTCCTGAACCGTTGGATCCGCCTGAAGGGTCGTCTCCGCCCCGGCCGCCTGCACTGCCTGCTCCGCCCAGGCCGCCTGCACTGCCTGCTCCGCCACGGCCGCCTGCACTGCCTGCTTCGCCACGGCCGCCTGCACTGCCTGCTCCGCCCTGGCCGCCTGCACTGCCGCCTGCACTGCCTGCTCCGCCCTGGCCGCCTGCTCCGCCCTGGCCACCTGCTCCGCCCTGGCCGCCTGCACAGCCTGCTCCGCCCTGGCCGCCTGCACAGCCTGCTCCGCCCCTGGCCGCCTGCACAGCCTGCTCCGCCCCTGGCCGCCTGCACAGCCTGCTCCGCCCCTGGCCGCCTGCACAGCCTGATCCGCCCTGGTCGCCTGCTCCGCCCTGGCCTTCTGCCCTGCCGGAGTCTTCAGGTCCTCTTCCGCTCCACGGACCTGGTCCTCCATCCCGCCCCCGGGTCCGCCTCCGGGCCACCTCCCACCTGGACAGTTTTGGAGCGTCTGGAAGCCGCTCTTTGGGGAGGGGCTATGTAACGGTCGCCAGCTGGAGTGCCCTTGAGAGCCACCAGAGGGCACTCCACACCGGACTATCATATTCACTCACAGACTACATTTCCCATCCTGCATCTACCTGGACTGATTAATTCATACACCTGCACTGCACTGATTACTTCACACCTGCACTGCATTTACACACACACATATAAGCCACTTCCACTCACCACTTCTCTGCGAAGTCTTGATTTGCCTTGGTGATCTTTTCTGAGCGTTGATCCCGTGTTTTGTTTATCTGGTTTCTGATCTTGGACTGTTTCCTCATTTGTTTGATTGTTATCTGCCTGGCCTGACTTGGACTTCTCTTGGACTTTTGATTATTGCTGCCTGCCCTGAATTCTGCCTGTTATTTGGATTACCCCTGCTGTTTCATCTACCTTGCTCTATCTGCCCTGTTTGACCCCGCCTGTACGACCTTTCTTATTAAAAGCTGCAAATGGATCCTACTGAGTCTAGTGAATCATTACACACGTGATCTTATTTCTAAATGACAATGATTCTGAGCAGTTGCCATGTATCGGTATGAACATATATGCTCTATATAAATTATGTATGAACATATATGCTCTGATAATATAGTGTATAGGTTATATGCTGTTATAAAATAAATACATTTTCTGTATTCAGATATAACTTTTTTTTTTTTTTTTAAGTAGGCCTACAAATAAAATGACAAAATGTAGATGTTAAAAGACATTTATATTAAATGTAATATTACAAAACAACACATTCATGAATTGAACCAATTTGGAATTATTAAACAACTCATAAAAATATTGACATTCATAAAAAAAAATTAAAAAATAAAAGAATATTACAAGACCTTGTACTCAACAGAACATATATAACTTTACCCTCTGAGAGGAGGTCAGATAAATAAAATAGGTTTGAAAGCAGTGAGGCTTGTCTTAAGTGAGACCACACTATGGATATGAGGCCTCCACACACAATAACGTCCTTTAGAAACTGTGTATACTGATTCTGAAACTCTTTAACTGCATTCTCCTCACGACTGTTAAAATAACAACAAACATCTTCACAGAAAGTGCTCTCCTTGCTCATACTGTTCCAGACAATGACTGACACCATGTATTGCTAGCACTTCTCTTACTGCTTTCTCTCGAGACAAAGTGCTTGTTGTATTCCTCATTTGTAAGTCGCTCTGGATAAAAGCGTCTGCTCAATTAATAAATGTAAACGTAAATGCGCTCACCTAAACAGCAGTTCGCCAGGTAGAGGAGAATGGAGAAAGACTTTATTTGCAAACCAAATAAATTAACTGTCAATTCAAGTTATAAATACTGTCACGTGATTTAATTTATGGTAAGAATAACAATAATTCAACAAACGCTGATGCGGTTTCTCCACACTGGGACACCCTTCTGGCTCAGCCACTGGTGCAGATTCTCCCACAATGACATGAAACTCTTTACAATAACTCATAACTTAACCAGAAATAAGAGTGTGTTGTAGACATTTACGTGTGCATGTGTTCTGCATACATCCATACACTGGTGTGTGTTAGACTAGTGATTATGACACAGTGCTCATCATTTCCAGGATCTGAGTTCACCTTGTCAGAGCAGCCATAATGATTGAGCACCTGTGGTCACCAACATCTGGACCCAGAGGTCAATGTGCAGCTAGAGTTAGGGTTAGGTCAGGGTCAGGGTTAGGGTCAGGTTAGGGTCAGGGTTAGGGAGAGGTACTGGTCCACCACATCCAGATGCTGATAGCACCTCTGCTTCATACCATGAACATGCATAAACATGAACAAACATAGATAGACAAACTCATCAACACTCTTGACTTGTGTCACTGTCCCTTGAATGTGGTTTAAGCTTTCCCTCACAATCAGATTTAATGTGTGGGCAAAGCATGGCAAGTGCTTCCATTCAGCTTTCCGGAAAGCTGCTTTCATGTTGCTGGCATTGTCAGTAACACAAGCAACCACTTTGTTTGAGATTCCCCACAAAGGAAGATATTTGGAAGAATTTTTGTAACCAAACAGATCTCGGTCCCCATTGACTACCATAGTATATTTTTTTCCTACTATGGAAGTCAATGGGGACCGAGATCTGTTGATTACAAACATTCTTCCAAATATCTTCCTTTGTGTTCAGCAGAACAAAGAAACTCATACAGGTTTGGAACAACTTGAGGGTGAGTAAACGATGACAGAAAATTTTTTTGGGGTGAACTAACCCTTTAAGTTCGGCTGCCAGGTTGTCAGCAGTATGTCGGTCAGTGAATGAAAAGCAGTCAAGAAGAGGTGATGAAAGAGTAAAATGTTCATCGATAAAATGACAAGTGACTGCCATAAAACTTGTAGTTGTCCGAGACGTCCAGGCATCAGTCGTCAGACACACAGCAGAGGCATTGCTGACTTTCACCTTCACCTCTTCTTTAATTCTGCTGTAGAGCTGTGGCATCAGTGTTGTGAATTTGGCCTTTTTCTTTAATTTTATTTCTTTCTTTATTTTTCCCTTATATACTGTGTACTACATATCCCACAATCCCAAGTAAATTACACTACTAAATTGAGTACACTACATTACCCATACACCCCCTGGTTAAGGTCTATAAGTAGGCCTCACTTCCTTCCTTTGTTCTTTTGCCTTGGTGATGTGTGGGTGTTTGAATGGAGACCCAACCATGTCCTCTGAGTCCTTTCCTTAAGATGCGTTAAGTAAGTTTGTTTTTGCCAATTGTATTGTTTGAATTTATTTATTTAAATTGTTTGGTTTGAGTATATATATGTTATGTTTGATGAATTATATGAGTTTGATTTCCTTTATTGTATCGTTTGTAGTGACTTAAAACCATCTTGTACATCCAATCCATCCTGTCCATCTGTTGGCATCTGTCTATAACGTGTGAATCTGCAATCCATGATCTTTATGCCATGTGAATTACCCAAGACTTAATCATCTTGAACTGAGAATAAAAGAGAGCAAAGGACTGGTATTTGTCCCGTGTTTTGATTAGACACGCCATCAAGTTTCTACAACTCTGACGAACTTTGGATATATTTAACATCTGATATCCAACAATCAGAGTGTTTGATATAGTCTTTCGGTTCGGTAAAATGTATGATGGATCAATTACTATTCTAGAATCTTCTAAATCCAGTGTCACTGACGATTGAAAAAGGTTGAAAATCCAGTGCAATCATTTTAGATAACTCCTCATCCACTTTGCTTTGTTTGACAGGGCCAATTGGTGTTCTCACAAAGCTTGTATCTAACTCTGTCTGGTCCTTTGGACACTGGAGCCAGATGAGGACGCAGTAGAGGCCGTAACAGAGGAGACAGCAGCCGTAGAAGCATGACTACCTCAGGCTTATAAAAAAAGAAAAATACTGAACTTCTGACATTGTCTATTTACTGTGTTTTTTGCCAAGTGCAACACACACACACACACACACACACACACACACACACACACACACACACTCTCACACACACACACTCTCACACACACAGAGTCTCACACACACAGAGTCTCACACACACAGAGTCTCACACACACAGAGTCTCACACACACAGAGTCTCACACACACAGAGTCTCACACACACAGAGTCTCACACACACAGAGTCTCACACACACAGAGTCTCACACACACAGAGTCTCACACACACAGAGTCTCACACACACAGAGTCTCACACACACAGAGTCTCACACACACAGAGTCTCACACACACAGAGTCTCACACACACAGAGTCTCACACACACAGAGTCTCACACACACAGAGTCTCACACACACAGAGTCTCACACACACAGAGTCTCACACACACAGAGTCTCACACACACACAGAGTCTCACACACACAGAGTCTCACTGTATGAGGACACTCCACATGATCTTCATCTCCAGAGCTGCTCTTCACAAGCTTTCCCCCGTTTCATCTGAGAAAAACTACTGTTAAACACACACTGAAACTGTCTGATTACATTTAAAATGAAAGTTTTTATTCATTTCAAAACACATCATATTTGGTGCTACATTTGTATTCAATCATAAAACATAGAATCCAGAAAAATATAATAAAACACATTTTAGGAAGAAAAATAAATAAATAAATGTGGGCCCTAAATTAAAAGGTAGCTTACTCTGTGGAGTTTAATTGTAAACAAACAAATGATGATGATATTTTTGGCCATATCCAGCTCTATTTTTGAATTATGAATCATTTGTGTCGATTTAAGAAGTTTTAAACAGGATTTAGAGATGTGATATAATATCAAAATAGAGTCCGCCCAGTGAATTTTGCCCATTTCCACCACTGGATATATGTGGTATAATATCCCGCTCCAGTGCAGTAGGTGTCGGTGTGCAACTGTTCAGCTGTTCCAAACCCACCTGTAAAACACACGAAGAAGAGGAAAACGAAAGTAAAAGCATCTGGGCCTCGTTTATCACCGCTCCGTCACACAGAACAGGCCCTGAGAGAGGCGGACGACACTTCCGACGCATAAGTTGTGATTTATAAAAACAAACTTGACGGGAAAATGTGCGCACCTGCACGCAAACTGTGACCTATGTGTACGAACGTTTTGGAGACGGAGCAGTTTGGCGAACCGATGGTGAGCTGGAGTTAAATGTTGTTTTGGTCGCTTTTAGACAGAGCATTTTAAGAAAATTATACATATACAGAAAGATAATACAACTATAATTTCACTCACCAAGCCTGTCACATGAAGCAAACAACCATCCATTCCTACATGTCCGCGCCAGCGAGCGCGCTGGGCCGTTTAGTGAAACTGACGCATTAGCCTTTATCTAACGCAGATGAAGGAAAATCGTACATCGTCATTATGAGTCCTAATCATAAATACAGTGCATGTTCACAATAACAGTTTAAATAAATAAAAGAATGATTTAAAATATGTTTTACTTCTGATATAAACATTTAGATTAAATATAATCGATAACGGACGAACGGTTTTATAAGTCTGAATATTTTTTTGGCGTACGCCATTTTTGGCTTTCGGGCGCACGTACACTTTCAGGATCCTACGCACAGTTTTATAAATGAGAGCCCTGAAACCCAAACCTGTTACTCACTGGATTTGATCTGATCGATGATCCAGGAAACATTTCTACAGATTTAGCACAATGCCTCCAAATCTAATAACACTCGCGGCCATTTATGTGTTTAATCCACAATCCATCGAGACCAGCAAGAGATTCTGAGAACGACGCGCGCGGACTGACAACAAGCGTTACTGAGTTTAAAATACTGATGAATTCATATAATTATTATTATTAATACATTCTCCATTAAAGTCATTTGTAATTATTAGGAACTTTGTATATAAAGCGTGATTTAAATGTGAAGTTACAGAAGGCTGTTCTTCTGCTACTCCGAACAGACGAAGAATCTGCCAGAAATTACAATCTTTTGAAGTTAAAACATGAAGTTTTATTGAGAAAGGTTTATTGAAAACGAATATGTTTCTGAAAGTTTTTGTGATGTGAAATCGAAAGTATTTTTGAAGCAGATTACAGTAGACAGACAGATGAAGCCTGACGTCAATGAACAACAATCTGCTGTTATTAAACTGAATATTTCAGTTCAAATATAGCAATTATGGTTAGTAGTTATACAGTATGTCTATTATAATTCTGCTTTTACTCAATCAGTTATTTTAGGATCATTTGAAAGTAATGAAATCAATCATCATTGTGAACTTGAAGTAATGATTAAATGACAAATGATTCAACAATTAATAAAGATTGGGTAAATATGATTGTAAAATGATATTAAACTGTAATAGAGAATATAACAAATCAGCTTCAATTTTCCCACTCAAAGTTTTAAACACAATTTCTGTTCCCCAATGAATTAATATTTAGAGTCAGTTAAACTCATTAAACAATCAGAAATGATTAAGACCATTCGGTTATTTTACATGGCAATATATTTGTCTGTAACTCACTTTATTTTATAGATAGTTTTTGCTGTTGCTGTTGTTGATGATAACTCAGCATTCTTCATTATTGTCTTAAATAAGATGTTCTTCATCTGTGTAAAATGGTGTCATTTCCAGGTGATGCTGAAGGATTGAGTGTTTCCAGAAACCGGTGCTGATCAGTTTTCAGTGTCAGTTTAGCTGCAGTATGTCAGAGGAAAGAGGAAAGGACTCTCTCTCTCAGATGAGTCCCTCAGAGAAACACAGGTAAGACTGCGTCTGTTTTCATCAGTTTAAACTCGACTGGACTTTGTGTTTCCCTGTCAATAACACAACTTTAAGCATATTTGCACATGCTTTGCACAATTTCTATTTTTAACTTCTTAGACTAACTCTGACATTGTCTATAAAGCCCTGTTTGCTCTATAGAAAATATCACAGTTAATAATTTAATAACCTTCTAGACACTGAATTAATCCAAATAAATGACTTCAGTTTTTAGATCATACAATTACTGACAGACATTAGGAAACAACTATACACTTAATTTAATTCTAGTATGCTAACACAACTGTGTCACACAGACATTTCTGCTCTCTATTTCTGTCAATAAACAAAAACTTTAAATGTTCTCATAAATTAGAGTGAAGTATTTTTTAACATATTAAATCTCTCTCATATATATTAAAGAAATCGTTAAACTAATGTGAGCCAGTAAAATAAAATAGTACTTAACTATAAAACAGTAAATTGTGTGAGTGTGTGTATTTCGGTGGAGGATTAGATAAAGACACAGATGTGTTTCACACACAGTTGATCCTCCTGTACTAAAGTGTTTTCTCTCTGTTCTTTGTGTCATCAGTGTAAGATCAGGCTCACATGTGTCCAGCTCTGTGTCTCTGAAGAGTGATCAGTCTAAAGATGTAGATCCACCAAACTTCAGTGAGAAAACGCCATCATCTAATAAAAGGTATTTTGTGTGTTTACATTGCATTATATTGTTGTATTATTTGTTTACAGTGGTTTATGTGATTGAACTTGACTGAATTAAACAATAAGTCACAATAAAACTCAATTCCTGAGAACCTTAAGAAACTCATTCCAGTAACACAATTACACAGGCAGCCACAAGGAGACACAAATACACTATGGAAAATAGATCATGAAACTAAACATGTATATATGTTTATCCATCCGACTGCAGTCATAAATGGACAAATGCACAGCTATACTGCATTTAATTACTATTTGCAACATTAAACCTTTTCAAATGAGACTGTAGTATCTCCTGTAGTAAAGTGTTTTCTCTCTGTTCTTTGTGTCATCAGTGTAAGATCAGGCTCACATGTGTCCAGCTCTGTGTCTCTGAAGAGTGACCAGTCTAATGATGTAAATCCACCAAACTTCAGTGAGAAAACACCATCATCTAATAAAAGGTATTTCATGAGTTTCAAAAAAAATTGTCACACGCTGTGTTTAAAAGTTGTATCAGCGAATACCAATCATGAAACATTTTTAGATCCAATATTTATCATTATTTTTCATTGAATCATTTATCATGATATTTCTTATTGATTACTCTGATAAATATTTGATCTGGTAAATATTTATCAGAGTATTCACAGCTAATGCTTTTTCTCTTTCTGTGAAATTTTGCCTGGAAAATCAGTATTTATTTGATTTATTTGATTACAGGCTTCAATATGAGACATTAGACTCAGACGTTCAGACTCACAGGAACCACGAGAATTTCAAAGACAATCTTCTAGGAATCTTCCAGGTAGTAAAACACATTTTTATAAATGTTTAATATTCTAACAAACAAATATGTTATTGAACAAAGACATTTTATTGAATTCCTCCAGATCTATTTTTTCCTTTGAAGCACTTATATATTTTTTATTTTTCTATTTGTTAAAAATAACAGCTGGTTAACATGTTAGTCTTTTAACTGGATTTTTTTTATAGATATTATAGTTATTTAATAAATTGTGTTGACCAAATGTAGGTGTACAATTTGGTTTAAATTGTGTATTTTTTCTTACTTTTGTTTGTAGGATCTTGAGAGCAAAATAATCACGTTTCTGAAGAATGAGCTGGAGAAGTTTAAGAAAATATTACAAAAAGAGAACACAGAACACTTTGTGAAGGACTTTAATGAGAACAGATCCAGTATCAAAGAATCAGCTCTTGATCTCACACTACATTACCTGAGAGAGATGGAGCAAGATGAAGCTGCTGATGCTCTAGAAGGTTAGAGACTCATGATCATCTGTCTGATTGTCTCTTATAAATGTAGGAGAGAAAATAAAGACTAAAACTGTCTATTTTCTGTTCCTGTGTTTAGGTGAGCTGCTCTTCATTCCTCAGCTGAGATCTGGCCTAGAGAAGAAGTATCAATGTGTGTTTGAAGGAATTGCGAAGCAAGGTGACTCCACACTTCTGAATGACATCTACACAGATCTCTATATCACTCAGGGTGGCAGTGAACAGGTCAATACTGAACATGAGGTGAGACAGATTGAAGTTGCTTCCAGGCGTCATGAAGCACAAGAGAAACAGGTTGAATGCACAAATTTGTTTAAAGCACCTGAACAAGACAAGAAGATCCGAACTGTACTGACAAAAGGAGTCGCTGGCATCGGGAAATCAGTCTCTGTGCAAAAGTTTGTTCTGGACTGGGCTGAAGGAAAAGAAAATCAAGATATCCACTTCATATTTCCTCTTCCATTCAGAGAGATGAACTTAAAGGAGAAAGAAAAACTGAGTTTGATGGACCTTGTAACTCAATTTTTCCCAGAGACAAAAGGACTGAACCTTACAAGAAGGAATCAATTCAAAGTGCTGTTCATCCTTGATGGACTGGACGAATGTCGCCTTCCTCTGAAGTTTGATTGTAATGAGACGTGGCGTGATGTATCGTCACCAGCCTCTCTGGATGTTCTCCTAACGAACCTCATGAAGGGAAATCTGCTTCCTTCTGCTCTCATCTGGATCACCACCAGACCAGCAGCTGCCAGTAAGATTCCTCCTGACTGCATCGACCGGCTGACAGAGATACGAGGATTCAGTGACGCACAGAAGGAAGAGTACTTCAAAAAAAGATTCACGGATGAGAATCAGGCCAACACAATCCTAGATCACATTAAACAATCAAAGAGTCTCTTTATCATGTGCCACATCCCAGTCTTCTGCTGGATATCAGCCACGGTTCTCCAGAACATTCTGGAGGAGAAAAGAAATAATGATGTGAAAAACACTCAGGCTGATGAGATCTCTAAAACACTGCAGGAATCAAACACTGAAGACACTCCCAAGACTCTGACACAAATGTACACACACTTTCTCCGCTTTCAGATCCAGCAGAGCCGCCGAAAGTATGATGGAGAATACACACCAGATGTTTCCTGGGATAAAGACGCCATCCTTTCACTGGGGAAACTGGCGTTTCATCAGCTGGAAAGAAACAACCTGATCTTCTATGATACAGACCTGGAAGCCTGTGGTATTGACGTCTATAAGGCATCAGTGTACTCAGGCATGTGTACCCAGATCTTTAAGGAGGAAACGGGGATCGTTCTTGGTACCATGTACTGCTTTGTTCACTTGAGCATTCAAGAGTTTATTGCAGCCCTTTATGCACATCTGTTTCTAGACATCAACAAGAAAAGTGTGTTTGATCATGAGTCTACAGAACAGGAAAACAGAAATGAAATCATGATTGATTTTCTCAAGACTGCAGTGGACAAGGCACTCGAGAGTGACAATGGACACCTGGACCTTTTCCTTCGCTTCCTCCTCGGGTTGTCACTCCAGTCCAATCGACGACTCTTACGAGGTCTGTTGACACAGCAAGACGGCAATGACCAGAGCAACAAGGAAATAGTTCAGTACATCAAGCAGAAATTAGAAGATGATCTTCCTGCAGAGAGATCCATCAATCTGTTCTACTGTCTGAATGAACTGAACGACCAAACTCTGGTGAAGGAGATTCAGACCCACCTTAGCAAAGGAAGTCTCTCATCTGGTGAACTTTCACCTGCCCAGTGGTCTGCTTTAGCCTTTGTGTTGTTGACATCAGAGGAAGAGCTGGAGGAGTTTGAGCTTCAGAAATTCAAGAAATCAGACGAGTGTCTCATCAGATTATCAGCAGTCATCAAAACCTCCAGAAGAGCTCTGTAAGTATTTTAATATATTTTGTTTTGCTCTCATCTGAAAAATGTTTTTATCTACATTACTCTATAGTGATTCCTCATCATGAACATGAACTTATCCCTGTAAAGCCTGACATATGAAATAATAGTCTGAATTTTTTTTTGTGTGGAGACAGTTTATCAAACCTTTAGACAAACTATAAAAGACCATGGAAAAATGTTTGCATGTTTTGTATCAGTATGATACACCAGACTTTAATGACTTGTATAGAATTATATATTAGCTCATACTCATACTTGAGGGGAAAAAAGTACATATTTTATTCATATACCCAAACTGGGGGAAAGAATGTAATTTGGTACAGATGTTTTTTATATTGCTAAAATGAAAGATGAAATTCTGAAAGGTTATAATATAAAACATTGATATTTTTATAAAACAGGCTACTTAAATAAAGTACATATACATTATCGGTTGTTACTGTATCTCCCAATAATTTAAAATTTTAAATGCTAAGTTTATGTAAAAAGTGTTTATGTAAAAAATGTACATGAATGTGCATTTTAATTAGTGGTGCACGATATATCAGCCGCCGATATAATATCGGCCGATATGGTCATTTTTTTTACACATCAGTATCGTTCCGATGTCAAAATAGGGCCGATGTGAACAGGCCGATAGTCATTCCTGTGTATTTGACGTGTGAAGTTGAAGATAAAGATTAAGTTGACGATGCTGACTCGTGATCTGCTTATGTCATCCGTATGAAATGTTTCACATTTCATACGGATGACATAAGCAGAGAACAGTCTGTTTTCTTTCGTTTTGAATTGTTCTGTTTAAAAGTACACATTTCAAGCTTTCTATATATGTGGTTTCGGTTCATTTATGAGACAAGCTCCAGGTTCACGCGCTGGCGCCTCCATGTTGTGATTAAATATTTTCTATTTACTTCTTATTTTTTAAATCCAGGCAATTGGTTGATGAAACATTGATCAAAATTAAGAAACAATTAATACAAAACGAAATAAAATTTAAAGACAGGCTTTGTGCTTTCTGTTTAAGGTCTCTGTGAAAGTTTTAAAGCAGTCTTTTAGTGCCGCTTTCAGAGCGCTTGCGTCCGTAACGGAGAACTGTCCTGTCCATAACATTGTTTTTTTTTTTTTTTTATAAATTTCTAAATAAATGCGACTTATAGTCCAGTGCGACCTATATGTTTTTTTCCTCTTCATGACGCATTTTTTAACTGATCGTTTTTTAAATCGTAGATATTTGAATATATTGCTTGATATTTGATACCCGTTCGAATTCGATTTTTCTCAAAAGTGACAGCACGTTTGATTTGTGGATTAATGATAAGCGCGAGTCTGGAGAAACTGGCGTTTATTTATTCATTCTCAGTGTTGAGAAACGTAGCCTTCATGTGTTACGTTATTGTGTTAATAATAACTAAATTACCTAATTATGTTACATATTTATTTTGTATGAAAACTAGTGCGTTCGTTACTTATAGATTAAAAAGTACCGTTGTATCAGTGCTGCACGAGCTCTCTCTTACAAACACGGACGCGCACACAGAGAGAAGATAATTGTAAAATGAAAATTGACGGGCTTAAATTTTTACATTTTTTAAATTTTGTTCTTGCTTGTTTTGTTTTTCTGTCAAAATGTCAGAAAGCATTTTGTATTATCCATCCGTGTATTTAAAATGCATTAAATGACGGACGTTTTACTGTTAACACAGCTCTCATATGTCGGATTCGTCTAACTTATTCTTGATATTATTTTTAGAATAAGTGATTCGTTATGCTATTATTGGACTCCTGTCTATTCATTGTCAACTGTTTTCTATAAATATGTTTGTATTGGCTAACATTTATTCAGCTAATGCCTGTTTAAAATGTGCAATGTTCAAACACAAAGACAGCACATCACAGATAGAAGCCAAATATCATATTTGGATATTGGAATAATAAATTAGCAGCCTATCTTAATTGTACACAATGTTCCTATGTTTTTTGTTGTTGTTGTTGTTGTTATTTTTCTTTAAACTTTTTTCTAGGGGTTTCTTAATTTTAGACAAGTTGACCAGCACACATTATATGCAATGCAATATAATGCATGTGTGTCGTCGTGCATTATATTATAAAAATATGTGTTTTGGAAAATAGCTCTTTATTTGATTATCATAAAAATGTGTTTTCTATACAGAGATATCGACATTGGTAAATATCGGTATTGGCCATAACAGCAATATTAATATCGGTTATCGCTATCGGCCACAATTTTCACATTGGGGCATCACTAATTTGAATGCATTATTAATCTTAATTTTAATCAGTGTTTTATCAACAAATTGCCTGGATTTAAAAAATAAGAAGCAAATATAGCCGACATCAGGACTTGGAGGAGCCAGAGCGATCACTGGCGTTGCCTGTGAACTGGAGCTCGTCTTATAAGTGAATTTAAACTCAGAGTAGTATAGGCTACTTGCCTCAAAGACATGATGAAAAAAATATATATAGAAAACTTGAAATGTCTATATCAAACAAAACAATTAAAAATGAAAAGAAACAGTTGGCTATACTCTCAGCTTATGTAATCCGTATCGTATGAAATGTGCATTTCTCTCTAGAGGTGCGTTCACTACTGCGGACATGGCAAGTCAGCATCGTCAACCGACACTGACACAGAAAACACTAGTTTATTAACCCTCTGGGGTCTGAGGTGTTTTTGGGGTCCTTGAGATGTTCTGACATGCCCTGACATTTGTGCTTTTTTTAGTTGTTTATAAACATATTAATGGCAAAGTGTAATTACACTCTATTTAGCACAAACAGGGCTACCATAATATGTGAGCAACATGTATACATGTTTGTATTTTTGAAAGAATTTTAACAATATTTCAAGTACAATCTTTCTTTGTAAAAACTAAAGTATACATTTTATCATACGTATTTCAAAGTTAAGGATTCATTAGTTTGAATATAGCCTACATTGGAACAAACACCATAATAACATCTTAGTTGATGACTTTATTTTTGACAAAACATAATACATATATATATATATATATATATATATATATATATATATATATATATATATATTAGGGCTGGGAATCGAGTAAAAAAAATAACTAATTAATTGCACAATTTCTGTAATTAATTGCAATTAATTGCGTTTCCCCCAAGCTTGTAATCATCAATATTTAAAGGGATAGTTCACTTCAAAATGAAAATTCTGTCATCATATACTCACCCTCATGTTGTTTCAGACCTGTATGAATTTCTTTCTTCTGCTGAACACAAAGGAAGATATTTAGAAGAATGTAAGTAACCAGACAGTTTCTGGTACCATTGACTTCCATAGTATATATTTTTCCTACTATGGAAGACAATGGGACCCAGAAACTGTCTGGTTACTGACATTCTTCTAAATATCTTCCTTTGTGTTCAGCAGAAGAAAGAAATTCATACAGGTTTGAAACAACATGAGGGTGAGTATATGATGACAGAATTTTCATTTTAAAGTGAACTATTCCTTTTAACTTAGCCCTATATTAAAATATTAAACATCAATATATCAATATATTATTCTTTTTCAATAATCATCAACATAATCAATTTAACATATTATTATTATTATTATTATTTATTTTTTTAACTAATTATCAAAATAAAATATAGTCCTACTATTATTACCAGAGCATGTGATCAGAGCAGGTCATTTTACCATTGTTGCCCAGCATGGCTATACCAGCTCAGCAAACAGAAGTCTATTGAGAAATTTCACATTATTTGAGTGGACTTTACTTTTCCAGTGCTCAGTACATGATTGAAGCATTTGGGCCGTTAACGACAGAGCCGCCGACACACACACACAGTGTCACACACACACACACACATACACGGAATGGAGAGTGCGCCGCTGGGCCGTTAAGCCGCCGACACACACACACACATACACGGAACGGAGAGCGCCGCTGGGCCGTTAACAACAGAGCCGCCGACACACACACACACACACACATACACGGAACGGAGAGCGCCGCTGGGCTGTTAACGACAGAGCGCGCTGACACACACACACACACACACATACACGGAACGGAGAGCGCCGCTGGGCCGTTAACGACAGAGCGCGCTGACACACACACACGGAACACAGAGCGCGGCGCACACACGGAGCGGAAAAGACCCGCTCATGAAAGCTGCGCGAGAATGAAACCTGATCGCTGAACATGGAGAGGCGGGACGGCATATTTCGGTCTTTTCAATAGCAGCCGCAACAGGAAATCATTAAAATGAGGCAAAAAAAAGTGCTGATTTCAAATCAATCGCAAAGATTAACGCATTAATTCCCCCAGCCCAAATATATATATATATATATATAAATATATATATATATATATATATATATATATATATATATATTATAACACATGAGCAGAAATTGGCAACATTATAAGCTTATTTGATGTGGCAGTATTTTACAGTAAAAAATTTCAAAAAATTTCCAATTTTTGTAGTCGATTTTTACTTATCTCAGTATAGCAATAGAGTTTGGTAAAAGCTGTTCATTCATTCACACACAGAAACGCGATTCATATTTAAACAGTCTTTTTGCGTGTACAGACACTATTGCGATTAGAACAAAGCAAATATATAACTGACCTATTCCTCAGCCGGATCCGTTGCTCCTCGAAATGAAACTTCCGGCACTTCTGAGCACCAGCACTTCTGAGGCAAATTTTCCAGGATTATTATTAAGATAGTATTATTCCTCACAGCGTCGTAAAGTACATGAGTCTGAAGTGAACTCGCAGTGTGTGTTATCCAGCTGATGTGGGCGTTCACAGGTTTGCCTGGATTGCTTCAGATCATTTGCGTTTGAATAGCGTGCGCTCTCCGTGGGCGGGGTCACATTAAAACATAATGAGCTGAGATGAGAATGACTGACATCTCTCTCTTTTCATACATATTACATAAACTGTGAATATTTGTTTTTTATAAAAATTACTTCATTTAAAAGAAGAGAATTCAAGCCTCATGCCTGTGTGTCTGTATGCCTGTTTGACTGAGTATTCGCTGAGTTATGGTTCATTTTCGGACGTGTTTCAGAATAGTGTTGTCACAATACCAAAATTATTGTTTCGATACCGATACCAAGTCAAGAACTGCGATTTCGATACTTTTTCGATACTTTTCCTGAAAAGGGAGAAACACTCTCAAATATCATTGCTGTGCTTTATTTTAAAACCGGGACAACATTCTAATCATATAACACACTAATAAATTAACATATGAACAGCAGATATATTAAACATTTGAACAAAATATGAAATATCAAAATATAAAAAATAAATTAGAGCAATGACATTCAAGGTAAAAAAAAATAATAAATTAAGCAGCATTATCTCATTTATCATAAAAAACATGAGAGTTACCGGTAATAACTTTATCTTGATTCTGAACTTTGAATAAAAATATGAACAGCGATTATATTAAACAATGTTTAATATTGGTAACATATGATAAGCCTCATTGGTGATATATTTGACATATGGGGATAGAGTTGTGGAAGGACTATGCTTCATGTTAAACATAAATATATAGCAGCAAAGACAACGTCGGCAGTGTTGACAGCAAAATAGGCTACAGAATATTTCGTTCTGTATTGACAGGTGCAGTATTTGAAAATTGATAATATTTTTTTAAATTACATTTATATCTGCATTTATGTCAAAACATAGAGACTTTCAAACATCAAAATGTCATTTATTAATATGTATTTGTGTCAAAATGACATTTTCCTATTCTATTTTGCCTGGAAACGCTTCCAACACGCTTGCGTGTCGCATGAAAAATAGGCGTCGGTTCTATTTCTAGCATGCACGCGTTTTCCGTGTGGCTCGGGCGCGCGTCACGCAGGCAGTGTGCTAGCTCTAACCTGTTAACATGGGAGCCAAAATAAAAGCGGACACGCCACGCAGCTGAGACGCTCACGCCACGCAGCCAGTGTGTCGCCGGCCTTACAAATCTGGAACGCGGTCATTCTTAGAAGTATCGATACTAATAAATTTAGGAATCGTGACGTTTTTAATTTCCGAGAATCGCAATACTTTTGAAGTATCGGTGCACCGTGCACCGCATCATGTTTATTTTGCTTTATTTGGCAAAAAGCACAACACTTTGTTTTTATTGTGAGTATACACAAAAATAATACACACTTAACAAGATCGATTGATGTATGAAACTTTGTAATATCAAAATCAACAGAGTATTTTGAGTCTCTTTTGAACTGATAAGAAAAAAAGCGAGCCTATCGCGCTGGCGCGATTGTCGACCCCAGGGGGTTAATAAACAATTAAAATGTCTGCTTGCTTTATTTGACACCTTCATAATCATTACTTTTGCCAGTTCTTTGTGACAGTTTTTTAGTGTGCAAGTGGCAGTGACGTCACCCACTGGTTACATGATACGTCACCACCTCATCATTAAGTCCGTGGCCAGGGCCTTGCCTGCTGCGGCTCCGACTGATTTCCGACTCATATTACGGAAGACAATTTAAAATTTACCATTGTCGATATTAGAGCTCCTTTGAGCTAAATAGCCTACTGCTGAAGACATTTCATTATTGAATAAATGAATGGCCAAATCCACTGAATTAAGGTTATTTGCTCTCAGTAGTAAATTCACTGAATGACCATGATGATTAGGGGGGACGTTGTCTCATCACAATGCCCCCCCTTGGCGATGGGCCTGGATGTACCCTGAAAGCTGGCCCAAATCACTGCTGTTGCAGTGAGAAACGAAGTTTACTCTGAAAGCTGGTGTTAGACCAGTAGGTGAAATCACTACTGTGGTAATGAGAGAAATATATTTTGATGAGGGGAGAAAGCACTGCTGCGGCAGTGAGAAATGAAAGTTTAACTGGAGAACTGGTGAACTTGTCTGTGTCATTAGTTTGAAATTATGTTTTGCTCTCATCTGAAAAATGTCTTTATCTACATTACTCTATATTCAGTTGATGATGAACTGAATATAGAGTTAATCATCATCATTACTCTATATCATTACTCTATATCATCATTACTCTATATTAGGTTCATTGATGAACATGAACTTATCCCTGTAAAGCCTTACATATGAAATAATAGTCTGATTTTTTTTTTCTTTTTTTTTTTTCTTTAAGACATTTTATTGATATACCCAAACTGGGGGGAAATAATGTAATTTGGTACAGATGTTATTTATATTGCCAACAAGTAAGATGAAATTCTGCAAGGTTATAATTAGGGCTGGGACATTAACACGTTCATTTCGATTAATTAATCTGAGAAAAAATAACGTGTTAAAAAAAATAACGCAGATTAATCCATTCCGTATTGACCTTTGAACCTGGAGCCGTTCTAGCCACCATTCGACTGTAAAATGAAGGAGGGAGACGAGAACGCGCTGGCGCTGCCTGGATCATTAATTGGAACATTTGCTTCTAAAAAAACAGCCGGCATTTCAACGTTAATTCACCGGTGAACGTAAGGGACCAAGGTCGAATCAATGTTGGATTATGTTTCGATTGTGCAAAACGAATCAACGTTGAAATCGTGACGTTGTTTCACTGTTGATGTCGTGACGTTGTTTCATTGTTGATTTTGTGAGTCATGACAATGCTGACTGAATTTGTGATTAACTGTAGGCAACACTAAAATATTGTTAACTGTCAAATTACTTGCAGCAATGGCTTAATTAAACACATTTAATAAAATATAACACATGCAAAAGATTGTAAAACAAGTTTTATTCTGAAAAAAACAAGTCTAAAAATACTTTCTAAAACAGATGAAAAACATCTCAAACTTTAAAATGCAGCATTTTCGAAGTAGGCTAATGTTAAAAACCTGTAAAGCAAGTGTAAATAATGTTTATAATTTAATGTTTAATATTAAATGTATAATTTAATAATGTTCAATAATTTAATAATGTTCAATTGTATTGTATTGATTATTTGCTAGGCACAATTATTCCAATGCTCACCATTTGAACATTATTTCAATAACATGTTCAACACAATAATTTTTAATTGATTGACAGCCCTAATTTATATGCGATTAAAATGCGATTAATTTCGATTAATTAATTACAAAGCCTCTAATTAATTAGATTATTTTTTTTAATCGAGTCCCGGCCCTAGTTATAATATAAAACACTGAGACTTTTATAAAACAGGCTTCTTAAATAAAGTGCATATATATTACCACATCATATATTAGTGGTCCCTGTCACATGTCTGTGTTTGTTTGGACTTTCAGTTTGAGTTTTGCTTGGTTCCTGTTTGCCTTTGTTCTTTTCCCGCCACTCCTTTGTTTCTATGGTTATCAGTTCAGTTGTATCACCTGTTTAGTCATCATAGTCATTAGTGGTCAACTGATATGATATTTGGCATTTATAAAATATCGGCATCGGCAGATACGTTTTTCTGATTGGCCGATGTGTTGGAAGCGGGACTTTTATTTTGACAGGCGGCGCTGAGAACACCAGCGCCTGATCACACAGCGCTCACTCACATTCTCCGTCTTCATTAGTTTACAATCTCTGTCAGTCATATCTAATACTTTGTTAGACAGAACTGGTAAACAAAGAAAGTAAATGGTATGCGAAAAAGTAAAGTTTATAAAGTAAAGCTTTTATATTATTTGTAACAGAAAAGGCAAACAATCAGGCTAAAATACTTTCTCATTTACTCGTCAACATTCAGCAAATGCGCATCTACATCATTTAAACAAATCTCTGAATATCTAATAAACATTTAATATCACAAACCTTGCAGATTTAATGGAATCCAGCTGTGATATCTTGTGAGGTGTGCATTTGTAGCCTGATAAACGTGTGACTGCGAGTGACGGTCGAGTGAAGTGAGTGAATGCGAAGAGAAGATCAGCTTCACAGTAGACGCGGTCGAAAAACTTTAAATCCTTCATTTTAAAATACGCTGTGCTATATCCAGTTGGCCACTGTGTCATATTCATATTGTTTTCACTGTGTGCTGTATGCAATATTAGCGTTACCTTGTCTTTATTTGAAAAAAATATGATTACCAGTGCGCACGATATTACCAGATTACTGAGTGCCCTGTTACAGTGTTTGCTTCCTTTTTATTCACATATTCATATTTTTAAACAATTACTTTATTGGTGAAAAATACTGTAATAGGTTTGCAGATACAAGAAGTTGCCATCTAAAGTATAAGCATGAAAAAGATTTGTTTTCTAGTTTATATATAATTTATTAAATATTGTTTAAAATAAATATAAAGTATATAATAAAAATATCGACTTTACATCGGCCATCGGCCATCCTGCTCTCTAAGATATCGGCATCGGCTATCAAAAAAACAATAACGGTCGACCACTAATCGTCATCTCACCTGTGTTCTGTTAATCAGTGTAATCTGTGTTTGTATTTAAGTTCCATTCTGTTCAGTCAGTCCTTGTCCGATCTCCGTCATATTTAGTGTGTGTGAACCTTCTGCCCATCTTCTATGTACCTGTATTATTTATATTGTGAGCAAAAGTTTGCATTGGAACTTTTGATTCTCCTTCGTCTTCTTCTGCCTGCACCACACCGTGACAGTCCCTCTGGATCTCCCAGTAATTAGACATTTTAAATGCTTATTTTTATCAGTAATTCTGTTGTTTAATGTAATAATAATGTAATGTAATATGTAGATTGAGAGATTTACAAATAAACATTTATCAAAAGCCAGATTTTATAACAAAAAGACATGTACATGTGAATGAAGTCATTTTTAGAATTATTGTGAAATGCCTTTAACTTGCCATAAAAGTGTGAACTGTCTCATCTAATAGTGTCAGTGCAGTCAAGTCAATAATATTGTTGAATATTAAGTGTCTCCAACTAAGGAAGCCAGAGGCAACAGTGGCAAAAACCCAAACTCCACCAGGTGACAGAAATAGAGAAGAAATCCAATAGCTATAAATCTTAACGCAACTATTTTTTTCAAACATGCTTAATTTTATCTAGGAAATTTGTCACTGAATAAAAAATACTAATGTACTGGAAATAGTGTTTTTTGTTGATGAATGCTGTTTGAATGCATTGTATGCTGTTTATGTAAAAAAATAATAATGGAAAATGTATTTAATATTTGTATATAGAAAATGTATTGTATGTATGCCATCTAATTATGTGTTGTGATTTATTGTAGGTTAAATGATTGTAACTTAACAGAAAAAAGCTGTTCAGCTCTGTCTGCAGTTCTTGGATCAGATACCAATCTGAAAGAGCTGAACATGAACAATAATAATCTGCAGGATTCAGGAGTGAAGCTGCTCTGCACTGGACTGAAGAAAAATTGTATATTTATAAATTGTAAATTGGAGATACTGAGGTAAGTTGAGCCACATGAGTCACATGACTAAAGTAAGGTGCAATGACTGACAGGACGATCCCAGAGGCTAAAAGTTATAAATAAAAGTTGCATTTCTTTGTTCAATATAAGTAAGTTTGTCTTTGTTCTATTGTTGTTGTGTTTTTCATTCAAAATAATAATGAGCCACAAACTAAGCAATCCAAAGATCTTTTATTTATTTGTTTCAACGTGGGTATAGCATATCATCCTTCTTATCAATTTTGTTAATAAAAGTCCAATGTTTAATATAAGTGAATTTATCATTGTACTATTTTATTATTGACGTATTTTCATTAATACTAATGAACCACAAACTAAGCATTTGTTTTAAATTTAGAGGAAAACACTAAGACCTTCATTTATCAGTGTTACAATGGGGGTATACTATGCCATCTGTCCTATTTGTTTTGTTGATAAAAGTTTTATTGTTCAATATAACAAACAATTAAAAAAATGGTTGTCATTGTGCCATTTTACTGTTGTTGTGTTTTTTTCAGTGAGTAATACTGAAGTGACATTAAGCGTTCATTTTGTGCTGCATTCATTTGGTGCTGCACTGTAATGCAAATAATTGCAGGGGATATTTATATTTAATGGACAATGTATTTTCCATATATGTATATTCTACTTCTTATAAGTTAACACTTAAATTGGGTTGTTTTTGTTTATAGTAATTTATAATTTAGTGATTTAATCATTATTTGCATACCTAGTGTTGAGTCAGAATTCAGATGATTCTGTTAGAGCTGGTAAATCTGCCACAGAAAGGAGGGTGAGATCTAGTAGAAATCACTTATCTTAAGATTGTATATAACAGGATTAATGTATTTTAGTGCTTTTGAGGAAGCTGTGTATCTTTGATTCTGCTTTCAGCTTTGCAGCTAGTCTCGACTAAACACTTCCTGTAGTTTATGAGTGTTTTACACCACTATTAAGGTATTTTGGTCCATTTGTCTCACTCAGTGGCTTAAAAAGTGGGTATGCGCTATATGCGGCGCATAGGGGCGCAGCACCATGCGATGGTAAAATAAATAAATAATTACAATTCTTTTTTTGGTATTTTCTATATGTAGCTGCTGTTGTGCATTTCTAAATCATTTCTGCATTTCCTCAATGTTATATAACATTTTAGAGGACTAACAGGCTAGAGTAGGCGCCCTCATAAGATTCCATCATATAATTTTGACACTGAAGATATCGCGAGCGTAATATTGCAAGGGGCGCCGTGAGCACAGAGCGAGCAGGTACGAGTAGTGAATTGTTGTTGAAAAAGATGGATAAAGCAAAAAAACTGTCGGGGCTAAAGATAGAAAAAGAAAGAGGGAAAGTGAGATGGCATGTCAAGGGATACCAAAAGCAGCTAAATAAGTGGATGGTGAAAGGCAACAGGTAGGATTTAAAGTAGGGCTGAACGATATTCTGTTTTAACATCAACATTGCGATGTGTGCATGAGCGATAGTCACATCGCCGGAACATGCGATGTGAAGGTTAGTAGCACCCATGGTGTATTAAGAGAACGGTAGCACCAGGGTAGCACACAGTAAACACGAGTTTGTTGTATGTCTTTTTGCTGGGGTGACATGCACGTTCCGCGTGCCTGCACAGTGATTGATTCGCTGTGCCGCTGCTCACTGCTCACAGCCAACATTCACATCTTAACAGATGTTTGTTTGTTCATTAGGCTATAATTCCTCAAAATAAGTAAAAAAAAAATCTTATTCTCTCTCTCTCTCTATCTCTCTCTCTCTCTCTCTCTCTCTCTCTCTCTCTCTCTCTCTCTCTCTCTATGTTTTCGGTGCTGATGCAGTGACGCATTCATGTAAACGGCACCTAAAAGCTGTCACAAAGAACCAGCAAAAGTAATTATTATGAGTATGTAAAATATTGCAATGAGACATTTTAATTGTTTATTAATAAACAAATGTGTTTTCTGTGTCGGCTGCAAAGATGAAGTTGACGATATTGGCTCGCGATCTTCGCAGTAGTGAACGCGCCAGAGAGAAATGCACATTTCATATGGATTACATAGTTTTATGTTGTTTTGAATGGTTCTGTTTAAAAGTAGAGATTTCTGTAGATAATAGATATATTTCTATTTTTTTTTAGGTGTGTGAGGCGAGTAGGCTACCTTATACGCTGAGTTTCGGTTCATGGATGATAGCTTAAGCTCCAGTTCAGGCGCTAATGCCTCCGTGTCGTGATTATCTATTGTCTGCTATATTTACTTTTTATTTATAAAATCTAGGAAATTGGATAATGAAACACTGATTAAAATTAAGATACAATTAATACAAAACGAAATTCGCTTTAAAGAAAGGCTTTGTGCTTTCTGTTTGAGGTCTCTGTGAAAGTTTTAAAGCAGTCTTATAGCCTGGATTGATGGCTCGCAATATCGCAATATATATCGTTGGGAAAAAAATATTGCAATGTAATTTTTTCCCAATATCGTGCAGCCCTAATTTAAAGTGTGATGTCTGTGCTTGGAGGCTTTCAAATATTCATGTTAACAGACATTAGCACTCTAAAGTTCTCTGAAGTGTGGCTGAAAAAGCCAAGTAAAACTTTAAATAACCATTGAATCAAATTAACATTTTATTCTTATCTGTGAAATAAGCATGTAACCCATTTCAACTCCACCACTCAAAGAATTGTTAAATTGTTCGCCAAATTTGTTGCTTCATACCCCTCTGACATTGGGTAGTTGCGCCCCTGGTCTCACTCATCCTTGCAAAGCTGCTTCAGCTCAGTGACATTTGTAGGCTTTCCAACATGAGCTGTGTTTCAAGTCCTTCCACAGCATTTTAATGGATTTGAAGTCTGGACTTTATTGGGCCATTCCCAAACTTTAATTTTCTAATTTTCTGACCATCTTCAGATCACAGACTTTCAGAGTTGTACAGTTTTAGTTAATTGCAATCTTGAAAGGGATGTTGATGTCTAACATATTAAAGTTCACTGAGCCTTTTGTTTGCCTCCATATTCAATTGTCAGTTTTTGCAACTGACTTTCAATACATTTGTATGAAGAATAAAATTAAATTCAGTTTAAGGATTTATATTGTTCAGGTTTAACTGATTAATCAGCTGAATGTTTTCCTCTCTGTTCTAGACTCTCTAACTGCAGTGTGACAGAAGAAGGTTATAAAGCTCTGGCTTCAGCTCTGAGATCAAACCCTTCACACCTGATAGAGCTGGATCTCACAGGAAATGATCCTGGACAATCAGGAGTGAAGGAGCTCAGTGATTTACTGCAGGATCCAGACTGTCAACTGAAGACACTGAGGTGAGACGGGATCAAATAATGAACTAAATTAGCTATATGCAGGCTAAATATTCATAACTTATATATTATTTTAGTTATATAATAAGCTGTACAATTTGTTGTACAGTTTTGCTTGGTTCCTATTTGCCTTTCTATGGTTACCGTCATTATCAGTTCAGTTGTGTCACCTGTTTAGTCATCATCGTCATTAGTGGTCGACCGATATTTCGCCAAGGCCGATATATTGGCCGATATTTGGCACTTTTAAAATATCGGCATCGGCCGATACGTTTTTCTGATTGGCCGATGTGTTGGAAGCGGGACTTTTATTTTGACGGCGCTCCGGACTTTTATTTTGACAGGCGGTGCTGAGAACACCAGTGCCTGATCACACAGCGCTCACTCACATTCTCCGTCTTCATTAGTTTACAATCTCTGTCAGTCATATATAATACTTTGTTAGACAGAACTGGTAAACAAAGAAACTCTCTCTCTGTGTTTTCGGTGCTGATGCAGTGACACATTTATGTAAACGGCACCTAAAAGCTGTCACAAAGAACCAGCAAAATTAATTATTATGAGTATGTAAAATATTGCAATGAGACATTTTAATTGTTTATTAATAAACAAGTGTTTTCTGTGTCGGCTGCAAAGATGAAGTTGACGATATTGACTCGCGATCTTCGCAGTAGTGAACGCGCCGGAGAGAAATGCACATTTCATACGGATTACATAGTTTTATGTTGTTTTGAATGGTTCTGTTTAAAAGTAGAGATTTCTGTAGATGATAGATATATTTCTATTTTTTTTTTAGGTGTGTGAGGCGAGTAGGCTTCCTTATACGCTAAGTTTCGGTTCATGGATGATAGCTTAAGCTCCATTTTAGGCGCTGGCGCCTCTGTGTCGTGATTATCTATTGTCTGCTATATTTACTTTTTATTTTTTAAGTCTAGGAAATTGGATAATGAAACTGATTAAAATTAAGATACAATTAAAACAAAACGAAATTCACTTTAAAGAAAGGCTTTGTGCTTTCGGTTTGAGGTCTCTGTGAAAGTTTAAAAGCAGTCTTATAGCCTGGATTTATGGCTCGCAATATCGCAATATATATCGTTGGGAAAAAAATATCGCAATGTAATTTTTTCCCAATATCGTGCAGCCCTAATTTAAAGTGTGATGTCTGTGCTTGGAGGCTTTCAAATACTCATGTTAACAGACATTAGCGCTCTAAAGTTCTCTGAAGTGTGGCTGAAAAAGCCAAGTAAAACTTTAAATAACCAATGAATCAAATTAACATTTTATTCTTATCTGTGAAATAAGCATGTAACCCGTTTCAACTCCACCACTCAAAGAATTGTTAAATTGTTCGCCAAATTTGTTGCTTCATACCCCTCTGACACTGGGTAGTTGTGCCCCTGGTCTCACTCATCCTTGCAAAGCTGCTTCAGCTCAGTGACATTTGTAGGCTTTCCAACATGAGCTGTGTTTCAAGTCCTTCCACAGCATTTTAATGGAATTGAAGTCTGGACTTTATTGGGCCATTCCCAAACTTTAATTTTCTTAATTGCAATCTTGAAAGGGATGGTGATGTCTAACATATTAAAGTTCACTGAGCCTTTTGTTTGCCTCCATATTCAATTGTCAGTTTTTGCAACTGACTTTCAATACATTTGTATGAAGAATAAAATTAAATTCAGTTTAAGGATTTATATTGTTCAGGTTTAACTGATTAATCAGCTGAAAGTTTTCCTCTCTGTTCTAGACTCTCTAACTGCAGTGTGACAGAAGAAGGTTATAAAGCTCTGGCTTCAGCTCTGAGATCAAACCCTTCACACCTGATAGAGCTGGATCTCACAGGAAATGATCCTGGACAATCAGGAGTGAAGGAGCTCAATGATTTACTGCAGGATCCAGACTGTCAACTGAAGACACTGAGGTGAGACGGGATCAAATAATGAACTAAATTAGCTATATGCAGGCTAAATATTCATAACTAATATATTATTTTAGTTATATAATAAGCTGTACAATTTGTTGCATCAAAATGATCAAGATCAGATCAGATGCTGCAGGTTCTGTCATGATGATGATGATAACCGTCAACACAGTTTAGTTGTGATATGAGCTACAGGTCAAATAGACATTATGGGTCAGTATATGTGTGCTGACATTCAGGAGTATACCTTAATAATTAACAATAATAGTTTTCCATCAAGCCCAGATTCACTGCATCTCTCTGCACCAGGTCTATGAGTCTCCAGATGTTCTCAAACATGCAGTTTCACAAGCCAGTTTTCTCTGTGCTGACGTTTCTCACTCCTGCTTTACAGAAAGATCTTAATTTCACACTTTGTATTCATATTGAAAATCATGATCTAGTGAGCTTTTGCCCTTCTGCTCTGTGAGACCTTTCTGTTCTTATGCTTATGTTTGCTTTAGGACTGAGTGTTGCTCTAGTTTCTTTTAAATATATATTTATTTGTGTATTTAAATGTTTAAAGAAAAATTTGACATCTAAATAACTAATTTAAGCTTGTCTTTAAAACAATAATTACATTTTTTATCATATCAATAATTTTTTGTAATGCAGTGGACATTTAGTTGATACCTGAATTGCCTCTTCTGCAGGTTTGTGAGTCCTGCTGCTGAGGAAGCCTGTCAGTATGTGAATAGAGTTGTGGGTATAAACCCGTTACTCCAGAGAGAGCTAAATCTGAGTGAACATGAACTAGGAGACACACGAGTGAATCAGATCGCTGCTCTACTGCAGGATAAACACTGTCAACTCAACACACTGACGTGAGTATTGCTCATTTATTTATTATATTACTTGTTAGGGCTGAACGATACATCGAATTTTCATCGTCATCGCGATATGAACTCGCGCGATGAACACATCGCAACAGACAGCCTGACACGATGAATAATGCCTGGTTCAGATTACAAGATTTTTGTGTCTGTTATGATAGTCACGGAGTCAGATTACACGTTTTTGACTTCTAAAATCTTGTCATGTTGTGGACAAGAAACATGTCAGACACGTTGCTTTCCGACCACTCATCGCGTGCCGTCACACTCACTCACACGCACGCACACACACACTCGTTCACTCGCGCACACACACACACACACACACACACACACACACACACACACACACACACACACACACACACACACTCACTCGCGTTCATGCTCACTCACTCGCACACACACACTGTTACTCGCGCTCTCACTCACTCTCGCTCACATACTCAACCCGTCATGGAGGACCGTTAAAAAATTAAACATGCTAGTCTTTCTGTCGTGATGTCGTGAAGCATCGCAGACACGATGTAGGTTATCGCCCACTATGACACACTATACGAGATGAAACGATCGGATCTTGCGTCCCGACGCCCGTTGTCGTTTACGAATCCCCATGACACCCATACGTCAAACGGATCGTGCAAAAATCGTGCTAAAATCGTGTAATCTGAACTAGGCAGGTAATAAACGTTTGACCTATCACGCAAAGAACCTATTAAAGCACTAAGACATGGGAACAGCATAGCTAACATTCACATTTGAATATTTATCGCAAGTCATATCGTCATCGCAATATTAAACAATCTTATCGCACATCGCAGCTTTTCCTCATATCGTGCAGCCCTTTTACTTGTAAGCATTTTTTCCCTCAATCAGAACAATTTAAAGTAATACAATTAAACAGTCAATTAAACTATTAAGCTGCAACCCCACTTTTGAAAAATCCCCAGAATGTCACATGATTATGGCACTTTTTCATGTGTTCCATATATGGACTAAAGCTGCGTCCGAAATCGTGTACTATGGGAGTAGGTACTACATTTAAATTAGAACGTACTTCGCGACTTAAAAAAGTATGCTCTATATAGTATGTATATTCTGCTTCTTATAAGTTAACACTTAAATTGGGCTGTTTGTGTTTATAGTAATTTATAATTTAGTGATTTAATCGTTATTTGCATACCTAGTGTTGAGTCAGAATTCAGATGATTCTGTTAGAGCTGGTAAATCTGCCACAGAGAGGAGGGTGAGATCTAGTAGAAATCACTTATCTTAAGATTGCATATAACAGGATTAATGCATTTTAGTGCTTTTGAGGAAGCTGTGTATCTTTGATTCTGCTTTCAGCTTTGCAGCTAGTCTCGACTAAACACTTCCTGTAGTTTATGAGTGTTTTACACCACTATTAAGGTATTTTGGTCCGTTTGTCTCACTCAGTGGCTTAAAAAGTGGGTATGCTCTATATGCGGCGCATAGGGGCGCAGCACCATGCGATGGTAAAATAAATAAATAATTACAATTCTTTTTTTGGTATTTTCTATATGTAGCTGCTGTTGTGCATTTCTAAATCATTTCCGCATTTCCTCAATGTTATATAACATTTTAGAGGACTAACAGGCTAGAGTAGGCGCCCTCATAAGATTCCATCATAGAATTTTGACATTGAAGATATCGCGAGCGTAATATTGCGAGGGGAGCCGTGAGCACTGAGCGAGCAGGTACGAGTAGTGAATTGTCGTTGAAAAAGATGGATAAAGCAAAAAAACTGTCGGGCTAAAGATAGAAAAAGAAAGAGGGAAAGTGAGATGGCATGTCAAGGGATACCAAAAGCAGCTAAATAAGTGGATGGTGAAAGGCAACAGGTAGGATTTAAAGTAGGGCTGAACGATATTCTGTTTTAACGTCAACATTGCGATGTGCGCATGAGCGATAGTCACATCGCCGGAACATGCGATGTGAAGGGTAGTAGCACCCATGGTGTATTGAGAACGGTAGCACCAGGGTAGCACACAGTAAACACGAGTTTGTTGTATGTCTTGTTGCTGGGGTGACGTGCACGTTCAGCGTGCCTGCACAGTGATTGATTCGCTGTGCCGCTGCTCACTGCTCACAGCCAACATTCACATCTTAACAGATGTTTGTTTGTTCATTAGGCTATAATTCCTCAAAATAAGTAAAAAAAATCTTATTCTCTCTCTCTCTCTCTCTCTCTCTCTCTCTCTCTCTCTCTCTCTCTCTCTCTCTCTCTCTCTCTATGTTTTCGGTGCTGATGCAGTGACGCATTCATGTAAACGGCACCTAAAAGCTGTCACAAAGAACCAGCAAATGTAATTATTATGAGTATGTAAAATATTGCAATGAGATTATTTTAATTGTCTATTAATAAACAACTGTTTTCTGTGTCGGCTGCAAAGATGAAGTTGACGATATTGACTCGCGATCTTCGCAGTAGTGAACGCGCCGGAGAGAAATGCACATTTCATACGGATTACATAGTTTTATGTTGTTTTGAATGGTTCTGTTTAAAAGTAGAGATTTCTGTAGATAATAGATATATTTCAATTTTTTTTTTTAAGGTGTGTGAGGCGAGTAGGCTACCTTATACGCTGAGTTTAGGTTCATGGATGATAGCTTAAGCTACATTTCAGGCGCTGGCGCCTCCGTGTCGTGATTATCTATTGTCTGCTATATTTACTTTTTTTTTTTTTATTAAATCTAGGAAATTGGATAATGAAACACTGATTAAAATTAAGATACAATTAATACAAAACGAAATTCACTTTAAAGAAAGGCTTTGTGCTTTCTGTTTGAGGTCTCTGTGAAAGTTTTAAAGCAGTCTTATAGCCTGGATTGATGGCTCGCAATATCGCAATGTAATTTTTTCCCAATATTATGCAGCCCTAATTTAAAGTGTGATGTCTGTGCTTGGAGGCTTTCAAATGTTCATGTTAACAGACATTAGCGCTCTAAAGTTCTCTGAAGTGTGGCTGAAAAAGCCAAGTAAAACTTTAAATAACCATTGAATCAAATTAACATTTTATTCTTATCTGTGAAATAAGCATGTAACCTGTTTCAACTCCACCACTCAAAGAATTGTTAAATTGTTCGCCAAATTTGTTGCTTCATACCCCTCTGACACTGGGTAGTTGCGCCCCTGGTCTCACTCATCCTTGCAAAGCTGCTTCAGCTCAGTGACATTTGTAGGCTTTCCAACATGAGCTGTGTTTCAAGTCCTTCCACAGCATTTTAATGGAATTGAAGTCTGGACTTTATTGGGCCATTCCCAAACTTTAATTTTCTTAATTGCAATCTTGAAAGGGATGTTGATGTCTAACATATTAAAGTTCACTGAGCCTTTTGTTTGCCTCCATATTCAGTTGTCAGTTTTTGCAACTGACTTTCAATACATGTATATGAAGAATAAAATTAATTCAGTTTAAAGATTTATATTGTTCAGATTTAACTGATTAATCAGCTGAAAGTTTTCCTCTCTGTTCTAGACTCTCTAACTGCAGTGTGACAGAAGAAGGTTATAAAGCTCTGGCTTCAGCTCTGAGATCAAACCCTTCACACCTGATAGAGCTGGATCTCACAGGAAATGATCCTGGACAATCAGGAGTGAAGGAGCTCAATGATTTACTGCAGGATCCAGACTGTCAACTGAAGACACTGAGGTGAGACGGGATCAAATAATTAACTAAATTAGCTATATGCAGGCTAAAAATTCATAACTTATATGTTATTTTAGTTATATAATAAGCTGTGCAATTTGTTGCATCAAAATGATCAAGATCAGATCAGATGCTGCAGGTTCTGTCATGATGATGATGATAACCGTCAACACAGTTTAGTTGTGATATGAGCTACAGGTCAAATAGACATTATGGGTCAGTATATGTGTGCTGACATTCAGGAGTATACCTTGATAATTAACAATAATAGTTTTCCATCAAGCCCAGATTCACTGCATCTCTCTGCACCAGGTCTATGAGTCTCCAGATGTTCACAAACATGCAGTTTCACAAGCCAGTTTTCTCTGTGCTGACGTTTCACACTTTGTTTTCATACTGAAAATCATGATCTAGTGAGCTTTTGCCCTTCTGCTCTGTGAGACCTTTCTGTTCTTATGCTTATGTTTGCTTTAGGACTGAGTGTTGCTCTAGTTTCTTTTAAATATATATTTATTTGTGTATTTAAATGTTTAAAGAAACATTTGACATCTAAATAACTAACTTAAGCTTGTCTTTAAAACAATAATTACGTTTTTTATCATATCAATAATTTTTTGTAATGCACTGGACATTTAGTTGATACCTGAATTGTCTCTTCTGCAGGTTTGTGAGTCCTGCTGCTGAGGAAGCCTGTCAGTATGTGAATAGAGTTGTGGGTAAAAACCCGTTACTCCAGAGAGAGCTGAAGATGAGTG